>NC_141835.1:9979897-10349897 GCF_982586985.1 Callionymus lyra | reverse complement strand
AATGTCTTTAACCAAATGAAACTATCTTTCTTGATGTTTAAGACTCTGACTTTCCTGATGGATTTTTCCTAATTCTGTAGGCAAAAGTAAACTTAATTCAGTTCATCCTTCTTTTTTGAGTGTTTTAAAGAAAAGACAGAAGAGAATTATGTTTGGAAATAGAGTACAACAAAAGCTACATTGGTTGTCAGGTGAAGGCTAAGCATGATAGTAAAAGAAAAAGCTTCAGAGTAAAGGGCAAAGATCCTTGGAGGTGAAGAGAGTTCAGCCACGGTGATCTTTTATAGAAGATTTTGAATACTATCCCAGAAAATATCACATTTAAAAGCAGAATTCTAGGGAAATTAAGTCATCATATTTCAGCTTTTTTGCATATAAGTCACTGTCAACAATGAGGTTTATGCTGTGAATCAATAATTATCCCAAGTTACGATTAATGTCTACCTTAGATAATAGCATAACGAGTCAATGTACAATTTTAGATGAATTATAGTTGAAACATTATATTTTAACCACCTAAGTCATACAACAGTGTCAAAGATGACAGGTTTATGATGCATTCGGTGGCATTAAAGTGAGGCGATCAGTCTTGTTAACCGACAACTTAAAAGTAAATACACTGGTTTTCTAAATACCATATGACTTTATTCGATACGTGACATCATGAATACGATGATTTTTGTGAAAAAACAAGGAAAAATGAGCAAGACTTCAATGCTACAAGTGGGATGGACCGGTCTAATAACTAGTGATGGTCTGATGAAGCTTCACGAAACGGTGTCATGTGGTTTAGAGGTCAGTAGGTGGCGCCATAAGTATAAAAATTCTGATGTCTCATTAGAACAGTCGCTGAAAACAAAGGAAAATAATTCAGAGACCGCCATCTAGTGGATTCTGAAACGATGACACTGCTTCATGAAGCTTCATCAGAACATCACTACGATTAATTATGTTGCAGTTTTACGGTAGAAACCGTGTCGCTTCCACTTCTGGTAGAGACACCCAACCATCTTGTCCACTTATAGTTTTAACTTAATTAAATTATAAACAATGTTCCTGAAATTTCCATGAAGTAAAACTGCAATAAAACAGTTTCTTTAAAAATCAACTTCAAGGACTTTCAACCAGACTACTAATGGCACTTAACTCCAAATAGTTATTGCGATATCGCCATACATAGCTGAATAAACATAGTATTGACCTGAGACACTTATTGCTCCTATTTCTATTTAAACGTACGTTGTAATGCTTCAAGTAGGTCCGTTTTAAAGCTATATTTGAGACCATCTGTTTAGTCGCCGAGTCGTTATCCATCCTTTTCACACTTTGATTCAGTTCATCATACACTTTACCCACAATGGCCCTTTTTTTTGTTCCTTCCATTCTCCTATAGATTTTTTTTTTGCCTTTGAAAATGAAAAGGGAATATGAATCGATGGCAGAGTTCTGTTCTGGCGTGGCCTTCAAAACGGAAATCAATTAGCCATCTTAAAAGACGAGGGGGGAACGACACAAAGAATCGCTTTCCTGTTTTTTTGGATAATGGCGAGAAGAAAGAAAGTCCCAGCTGGACGGTCGTTGGCGAAAAGTGCGTACTTTGATTGATGTCTTTTGAGATGTAATGACTTTTTTAACAGGGGCGTCATTTGCTTGAAGCATGGTTGCTTTCATTTGATGTGGTACTTTTGATTTAATTCCTTGTCCCTACCCGTGGACATTTTGTTGTGGACAAGTTTAATGCCCCCTTGTTCCAGATTCGATCCCATATACCAGACCTGAGCAAAGGCCACATGCGGCCCTTTGACTGTATTCATGCGGCCCTTTGACTGTATTTATTTGGCCCTCGTAATGTCAAAGTATGATCATGTATAAATGGTCCTAATGCATTAACAAATGTATTTTTTATGTATTATTCATTTACATTTTCACACTTATTTACTTTTTCCGTCCTTTCTGGTGTGTCATTTTTCGAGTATATATTAATCCCTTAAAACTTTCTTTTTAAATTAGCTGAAGAAATGTTTTGAAAAAACTCATGTATACAAGAATAAAATTGCAGCTTATTTATATTAATAAATGTCACAGCCTTATGACGAATGTCCTTTTTTTTTTAGGGATCTTCTCGTCTTTTTTTCCGTTGATGGCCCCTAAAAACATTCACAGAATTGAATGTGGCCCTTGAAGAATTATAATTGCCTACCCCTGTCATATACCCTATATATCTAACCCTATATTTGGCCACTCACTCCCACACGATGCAAGAAGATGAAAAGCTTAAATTTGGAACGATCTTAAAATCCAAAAGGCTTTGATGAATTCTTCTTAAAGCCTTTTAAAAATCCCTTTGGACTTGTAACTTAATAGTAAGTAAGTAAGTAAGTAATATTTATTTATATAGCGCTTTTCGAGAACATATATAATAGGCCGAAATGTATAGGCCGATTGGGAAATAATAATTATCAACATATTCCATTGATCTTTAACATATAGGAAGAGTCAAACTGCTAGTACCGTCACCACCGCGAGCTAAGCACTCCCTCTAACAGCTCACAAATCTGGCGGCGGTGACAAGAACACTCCGGGATTAGGGGCAGTCGGGAGAACAGATTTCCGACGGATGGCGTGTCTCCATGTGTTAATTCTCCATTCCCCATTTCACCTGAGTCAATATTTGACTCAAACAACAATCATCTCATGCGAGATTGATGTAATCTCGGTAATCCTAAACAAATGACAGGAGTCAAGAAGAACTTGACTCCCGCCAAAGCGGGTTTTCTCTGAGCGTCGGATTCCGGCTTTGGCGAGTCACCGTGAACCGGGATCCGTGCCAGTCGTTTCAAGTTATCTCCAGACGCCACGGTGATTATATAACTTGAGGAGTCTCGGATGTAATCGTAGTAATGGATGAATTCATGTATTTATCTGATGTATTATTGGATTGATCCGTATATGATCTATAAGCTGTTTCTCTTTCTGCCGCTCGGCTCATGAATATTGTTTAATTGAATTTAATGTATTTTGTGTTAATTATTTTTTAATTATTTATATCTAATTTTAATGTGTTTACAACACTAGTAATAATTATTTCCTGATTCAGAATCAGAATATTTTTTACTTGATCTCTAAATCTCTAAAATAGATATTTTAGTTTAAGTTAAATACTCCTAATTCATTTAAGGCCGCGCTATGTAACTTTTTTACTTTCTTTTTATTTTGTTTATGTTTTATATATATATATATATATATATAAGTTCCATAACTGAGCAGGAGTCTCTGGCTGTTCTTATAACAATGCTTTTCAATGTGCAATTTTGGCCATGTGACCACCAAACTGGACTTTTTGAAATTTTCAAATGGGGAAACCAACCAAACAAATGCCTTTTTATTTTATTTTTTTTAAATAAATAAATCCATCCTGTATTCAGCCACATAATTATTGTTGCACTGGGAGTCAGAAACCATATATTTTCAATCATGTCTTTTACTATTTTAACATTTTTAATTTCGAAGATTAAGTAAGAAAACAAGGTTTTTAGTTTAAAAACTGTTTGATCAGTAAACATCTAATGCTAATATATTAATATATTGTATATTCAAATGTGGAAATACATTTATGCTTATTTTTGAAGTTGGAAAACATTGGTTAAAACCCCCGCAATGTATTACATTTTGTTTTTTATTGTACTTTTTCTGGAATTCTAATGAATATCTTATGGAGTATTTTTTTTTTTTAGGGATTTTAAATTATTTTTTACAGATTCAATTAGCATGCAAATGTGTTATTCTTTTTGCATTTTCCCAATGTGGGAAGAATAAAAGTATATATACATAAAAAGAGGTAGCTGTGCAATGAAGTCATTTTTGAGTATATAGCCAAACGTCAAAGGAAAAATTGGGTGGAAGGTTTAAAAATGAGGACGTGATCGAGATGTTGATTTTCTCTGGCAACCACTGATTCAGGATGAAAATAAAGTGTATGTTCTCTTTCACCGACACAGGGAATCTTTAGGGAATTCTTACCTGTAAACCAGTGAGTCATCCTGGCTTCCGTTGTACTGTATCTGGAACATTCGGATCCCTGGAATATTCCTTTGAAAGTTGAATTTGATCAGCGCTGTAGAGGACGTGGCTTCCGCAGTCACCACCCTCTTATCCGCGACTCCCTTCACGTCGCCGGTCACGCTGCTCCCGTTGACGCCGCTCCGGGACGACGTGGATATATCCGAGGATCCCGGGTCAGGCTCCTGAATGTTGTTGGTGTTGTTGGAAATGTGGGGCAGTTTGATGATGACCAAATCCACGGTCTGGTGGGCTTCGCCGGCTGGATTTGAGGAAATGCAGGTGAAGGAGCCCGTGTCCTTTACAGTACTTATGACGATGTCCAGAGTCCCGTTGGTGTACACCAATGTCCTGGAGGAGTTGGAGACCAACTTGCCCTCAGGAGAGATCCAGTGTATCGCCGGCTCTGGGTCCCCTCGTGCCTTGCACCTTAATGGAATGAAAAAAAGTTTAAATACTATGGTACCCACTTGATCTCAAGGCTCTCAGTCTGGTCTGGGTCTCAATGGTCTAGTCCCTGGTCTCAATGGTCTCAATGATTTTTTACTCTTTTCTTAGTCTCAATGGTCTACAGTCTAGTCTTGGTCTCAATGGTCTAGTCTTGGTCTCAGTGGTCTATGATCTAGTTTTGGTCTCAGTGGTCTATGATCTAGTCTTGGTCTCTATGGTCTAGTCTTGGTATAAATGGTCTTTGGCCTAGTCTTGGCTTAATGGTCTATGGTCTAGTCTTGGTCTCAATGGTCTTTGGTCTAGTCTTGGTCTCAATGGTCTTTGGTCTAGTCTTGGTCTCAATGGTATTTGGTCTATACTTGTTCTTAATTGTTCTTTGGTCTAGTCTTAGCTTAATGGTCTATGGTCTACTCTTGGTCTCTATGGTCTAGTCTTGGTCTCAATGTTATATGGTCTAGTCTTGGTCTCAATATTATATGGTCTAGTCTTTGTCTCAGTTTTCTATGGTCTAGTCTTTGTCTCAGTGGTCTATGGTCTAGTCTTTGTCTCAGTGTTCTATGGTCTAGTCTTGGTATCAATGGTCAATGGTCTATTGCATTCAACAGGATCATAAAAACATTTTTTCTTTACCATCAGTTTTAAACCGTCACATTTTTTCTTACTAAAATATGGAATGTTGTTTGATCTTCCACTTAATTAACTCAATTTGTTTTAATTTAGTCATGAAAAATATAGAGTAGGAAAAAGATCATGTTTAAGCTTTGACAGTATAAATATGGCCTGGGAGTAATGACTCATAAATAAATAAATTAAAGGCTCTGACACAATTCTGGCATCGTGTTGACAGAAAGTGTTTGACTACACACCGGAGGACGTTGCTGTAAACATTGCTAATATTTTGTTGGTCTATTGTTGTTGCATTAAAACATTAACAGCTTCACACTCTGTCAAACCGCACGCTCTTTTCTTTTCACAGCTGATCCTCACGCTACGTGGCTCCGAGGTGTTGTTCCGGGAGACGACTTGCATCTGTTGCCTTTCACAAACATTTAAAGTAACCCGTTTTCCCCGAAGCATGTTGACATTGTACCTGAAAAAGCTCCAATTACTCACTGTTTTCCGGAATTTCCTTTTTATCTTTTATTTTATTTTATTCGTAAGTTATATTTGTAGTAGTAGAGTGCTTTTCTGGACCAGGGTCACAAAGCGCTTAAACAATTAAAACAATACCCAATAAAATATATGCTTAAAAGGTCAAGACGGCACCGAGACGAACACAGGAGTCTCAGAGAATCAAGGAAAATCGTAACAATTTATTCTTGGCGTAACGGATGATTTTAGACGTAAGATTTAACCTCGGAAATTAAGGTGAACTCAAGCTGAAGTTATACTTTGATAACGCTAACCACATCTACATTTACATATATTTAACTTTGTCTTTAATACTCATTATTAATCCATGTTAAATCCTTTAATTCACCAGATATTTGAATCCAAACTGCGGCCTGCTCACACCGTTTTGAATAACATCTACCCCCCCCCCATTAACCCCAAAACTCTGTCTTGTATCTCAGTCATCCTTAACTAGGTAAGGTCACGGTTTTCAGGAATTTACAATGATCTTTTTTTTATTAATCTTGGCTGTTTATTCTTAACGTTACGGATGATTCAGCAGGAAATATTGAGCTCAAGTTTAACCTCCTATTTAAGGTTGACTCAAGCTGAAGTTATACTTTGCTAATGCTAACCACATCTTCAAAAACAAATAACCTTTGCATACTTACATTTCCATAGATTTAAACTTTGTCTTTGATAATCGTTATTAATCCATGTTAAATCCTTCAATTCATCAGACATTTGAATCCAAACTGCGGCCTGCTCACACCGTTTTGAATAACATCTACCCCTCCATTAACCCCAAAACTCAAATCTTCTAACCTAGTTAAGGATTACTGTGATATGTCACTGTTTTCATGAATTTCCTTTTATCTTTTTTTTTTTTTTTTGTATATCTCTGCTGGTTATTCTTAACGTTACGGATGATTTAGGGGGAAATATTGATCACAAGTTGAACTTTCCGAATTAAAGTTACTCAAGTTGAAGTAAAACTTTGCTAATGCTAACCATCTACAAAAGGGCGATTTACAAATAACCTTTACTTACTTTCTTACTTACATTTCCATAGATTTAACTTTGTCTTTTAAGAACACATTTTTTTTAAAAGCTTGCGATCTTACATCAGTTAAGTTTGTCTAGTCAGTGGAGAGTTTTAAGGATTGGAGAAATGTGAGTTCTTCTACTAGAACGGGTCAGAATTCTCGCTACAGAGTTCTGTATAATCTGCAAGCGAGGTCTGGAAAATCGCTCTATAAATATAAATGACTTACTTACTAGTCCATCTATTCACCGGATATTTGAAGCCAAACTGCGTCTTGCTCACATCGTTTTGAATAACCTCTACCCCCAAAGCTTCGATCACTGTAATCCTTACCTAAGAGCAACTCGTTGGCCTTCCAGGATACGCATTTCGTGCGAGTATCTGGTGATAAGCGGCGGCTCACACAGGAACTCCTCCTCGGGGATGGACCAGAAGTACCGTCCGGAGAGGTGTTGCGGTGAGGCGCAGGTCTCCAGGTCGTCCACCCTGTTGAGCCGCCGCAGCCACAGCAGTTCGCAGTTGCAGTGCAGAGGGTTCCCCCCGAACGACAGCGCGAAAGACGTGGAACTCATGATGCCCGATGTGGCGAGAACCTGTACAAACACGGAAAAAAAAAGGGATCATAGTTGCGACGAGTGAAATCCGAGAACAACTTTTTGAATTACTGTACATTCCGGGCGTACGGGGAGTAGAAAGTACCTGCGCTCGCTGGAAAAGTGGGTCCGGTGGCAGTTTTTGAAGTTTATTTGAGGTGACATCAAGGCGGTTAAGCTTCTGTAGCAAAGAGAAGGTTCCCTCCGGAATGAAGTCCAGCATGTTGTGGTCTAAACTCAGCGTATGAAGGCTTGTCATTCTCTGTAGGGAAACGAGACATGAAGGTAAGTTGACATTTTCATTAGTGTCTGTCGGACGCTTTAATATTTATGCCTGTGCTCGGACATCAGTACCTGAATGGCCTCCCATGGTATTGAATCCAGGTTATTGTAACTGAGGTCCAGCTCTTCCAGCGCTAGAAGGTCATTGAAAGCTCCTTGGTGAATCAATATCAACTGATTGTTGTTGAGGATCAGATGATGGAGCTTTGACATCCCGCTGAAGGTGTCGTTCCCTATCCTCGTCAACCGGTTGCTGCCAAGTAAAGACGTGAAAGCATAATAAAATAAGGTTTTGAAGAAGCATTATGTTTGGGGTTTGGATTTTAGAGGTGCATACCTGTTGAGGTGAAGGGCTCTGAGGTTCTCCAGATCGGCAAAGGCATGAGGTGTGATGTAGGAGATGGTGTTTCGAGACAACGTTAAATCCACAAGGCGTGTCATGTTTGCAAAATCCTTCCTTTTTATACTGTAGGTATAAAACACATGTAACAAAGTTAGTTACTAGATATGTAACCGGGACTGACCAATATTCTCAAATATATATATATATATATATATATATATATATATGTTTGTAATATTCTCATCATTTTTCATTGATCATTTGTTTTCAATTTACTTTTATTTAAAGTGTCTAATCGTAACAAAGTTATCTCAAGACACTTTACAGTTGAAGTAACACTATAGTGGAGAAAGGAAATACTGATCCCAGCAATTCAATTTTTAATATGAATGCCTTTTTTTTGTTGCAACTTTTCACTGGGTGAAACGTATATATATATATATATATATATATATATATATATATATATATATATATATCTCTCTATTATATACAGTATATATAATATTTTGTTTAATAATTTTACAAAACAAAAGTTCCCATGGAAACGTGGTGAAAGATGGACCTTTTTTTATTATTATTATTTATTACTATTAATAATGTTTACACATTTTTGTTATTTCAATTAAAAGATGTAATTTTTTTTCAATAGGTTAGTACTTTTCTCGGTTAAAAAAGTTTAAAACAATTTCCATGCAAATGGAGCATGGCCGTGTATTACTTGAATTAAAAAAAAAATAAAAAATGTTTACCCTTCTTTTTAAATTAAATTTAAAAGAATGTTTGTTTGTTTTATTTTGACATTTGTGATTTTCTTTCTTGTAATTTTTTCAATAGGTTGGTACAAAATAGTACTATCATTTTTTTTTTTTACAGAACAAAAGTTCCATTGAACAAGGGGTTGAGGATGGACCTTGTTTTTTTTTTTCATAATTATTATTCTATAATATGAAGGAAAAAAAAAATCATAATTTAATTAAAACACATTTTTTATATATATTTTGACATTCATGATGTTTTTTCTTGTATTTTTTCACTAGTGTAAGTACTAAGGTTAACAACGTTTATTCTTCTTAACTTTTTTTTTTTATTATTCGCAATTCTTGACTGATATTTGCTTTTTTTTTTACAAAAGAAAAGTTCCCATGCAAATGGTAAAAAAGGTAAAAAATGTCAACAAAATCCGATCTTTTACCAAAAATAAAAAAAAATAAAAAATGCATAGTAGTCATAGTCAATGTAGATTTATTGTATTTAAAAAAAACGTTTTTTAAACTAAAAAAAAAAAAAAAAATGGACAACAAACAACATAAATGCAGACCAGTCACATCTTGATAAATGAAAGAAAGGGTTTTGTCGTTACCTCGTGACGAAGTTGTCCGCCAGCCTGAGCTCCACTGTATGCCTGTCAATGTTTGGCGGCACGAACAGCAGGCCTTTCTTGGCACAGAGCGTCGCCAAGTTCGGCGACAGAATCTGACACATGCAACGCTTCGGGCAGACCTGTGCTCTCACTGCCATGGCGACCGACAGCATCAGACACAGCAACAGCCTCTCCATGGTTCCCGCCTCACCTGGACCCAACACCTGAAGAACACACAATGACAGAAACATTACAATTACAGTCAACACTTAACACTTCGGACGTCCACGGCGTGAAGGAAATGGTTCCGGTGAAGATGCCGTTACTAACGGATCCACAGGGATGTGTCACCATGAGTGGGCATGAGCGCCTCCAGCTGGTGGTCGCAAGAAACACACAGCAGGATCCAAAAAGTATCAATTGATTTCACCCTTGATAAAGATTCGAAGGACACTTTTGTTATACCCCAAAAAATGAACGAATCCTTCAGGAATACAATCCACAGATGGTCTTTTATTTAAAGCAATTATCGTGTCACGGGTTTCAAAAAATGTGGGTCTCAAAGGTGGCTTGGAAACTAATCGAGGCCAATGATACCTGATAATCCGTGCATTTTGTCCAGTAAGAAAACTGGAAAGGCACTCACTTATTCCCATTATGCCCTTTATTTCCATGTAAATCCATTTTAAGTGACTAGTTTTCAAAATTTCCATTAAAAAAAACAAACTTAAAAACATCCAAACCCCTTTACGAATGCTTATGTGTAATGTTCCTGTTGTTGTTGCATCTCTATTAGAGGAATTAGTCTCTTGGTAAATATCGCAAGCTCTTCAAATAGACAGTGGTGAAGACCGTAGACTGGACCAATCACAATATTTACACGGAGTACTTCCTGTTTGTGCTGCATGTATATTATAAGACAAGTCCATAGTTTAAGTTTTTCCCGAACAATTCCTCTTTAAAAATGATACTATCAATTTAAGGGATGAAGGTAATCCCAGCTAACCTGGGTTTGAGGTTTTGGACACCCCGAATTTAGCTAAAAATGGCTTTAACAAAAATGAAAAACAAAACTGCTGAATCTTTTTTAAAGACAACGACACATTCTTCAAAATATATGTGGATCCAGATGGTAGTCTAGATCTCCATGTTTTTTAGAAAAGAAACGATAATCTATGATCATTTTTTTTCTTTTACCCAGATATTCCAGTCAGGTAGTATGCTGTACCTCGAACTATAAAAGATAATATGCGAGAAAAAATAAGAGAGTGATCATAAAAAAATGAGAATTCACTAATTGTATCGCTTATATCTACCTGGAAAACTTCCTGTTTGTGTTGCATGTTATAACTTAAACTTCTGCTACAAACGAGCTTAAATATAAACTTGTTCAACAATTCTATCACTTTAAAAGGATTGTATCGTGGATGATGGTTATCCCAGCTAACCTGGGGCAGAGGCAGGTGACACCCTGGACTGGCTTTAAATGGCTAATTGCATTCTGGAACTTCCTGTTTGTGCTGCATGTATATTCTAAGACAAGTCTATAGTTTAAGTTTTTCCCGAACAATTCCTCTTTAAAAATGATACTATCAATTTAAGGGATGAAGGTAATCCCAGCTAACCTGGGTTTGAGGTTTTGGACACCCCGAATTTAGCTAAAAATGGCTTTAACAAAAATGAAAAACAAAACAAAACTGCTGAATCTTTTTTAAAGACAATGACACATTCTTCAAAATATATGTGGATCCAGATGGTAGTCTAGATCTCCATGTTTTTTAGAAAATAAACGATAATCTATGATCATTTTTTTTCTTTCACCCAGATATTCCAGTCAGGTAGTATGCTGTACCTTGAACTATAAAAGATAATATGCGAGAAAAAATAAGAGAGTGATCATAAAAAAATGAGAATTCACTAATTGTATCGCTTATATCTACCTGGAAAACGTCCTGTTTGTGTTGCATGTTATTACTTAAACTTCTGCTACAAACAAGCTTAAATATAAACTTGTTCAACAATTCTATCACTTTAAAAGGATTGTATCGTGGATGATGGTTATCCCAGCTAACCTGGGGCAGAGGCAGGTGACACCCTGGACTGGCTTTAAATGGCTAATTGCATTCTGGAACTTGCTTAAACAGAAATGATAGAAAATCACAATATAAAAAAAACATCTTAGAACAAAAGAGAACGACACATTCTTATAAATATTTGTGGATCCAGATGGCTATCTGAAAGGTTACGATTGTCTTTGCAGCGTTTTTTTTATTTTTCAGCCAGATAAACTAGTCAGCAAGAGGATGAACGATGTGCAAGTGTGTCACACTCTGGACTATAAAGGATAATCATGAGAAGAAAAAAAAAGAAAAGGATTATAGTGAAAGAAAAAAAGCGATCAGAGGATACACTAATCAAAGGAGAGGAGACGACATTCGGCTCGCATGTTACAACGTCAGCCGTTATATAATACTCGACAGTGTTTGTGATGAAAGGCGCTAGCTTCCACGCCGAACCAGGAAAAATGGGAACCTGAAAAATCATGTTATTGACTTAAGCTGGAGGTGACAAGTCTGGGATCAAATGGAATGGTGAATTAACCAGAGGGATTATGGGTAAGGAAGACAAATTAAGCCCCATTTATAGTGCTGTGCTGAATATGAATCTGTTTCATGCATACGTGTGATGCTCGGTTCAGTTTCTTTGAAAACCCGTCCACCGCTACACCCCAGTTCCCCCGGAGGTCTACGCCAAAGCTAGTTTCACCCATCGCTTCCTCGCTGGCTCTGCGGCCACGGCAAATGGATTCTCCACACAACTGGCTCTGAAACTTATCCGACGCTGCCTCTGAGTGTCCTAGTGATAACAAGAAACACAATTCTTATTTATTTTTTTGTAATTACTTGATTTTCATTTCAAGCTGACAAGCTTTGAATGGAAATAATGAGACGTGAATCAAAGTTTAGGGATCGATTTAAGTATCAAACCAACTCGGAAAAAAATTGAGAACATTTTCAGAACTTTTTTGGTTGATTCGTCTTACTTTTTTTTTTGTACATTTGTTTTAGAATATGTTATTTTGTTTATAGATATTAAAATATATGGTTTTTGTATGTTATTTGGCACTTCTCAGTTGCTATATAGAACAAAAAAACAACAAAAATAAACAGTTTTTAGTGTGTCCAGAAAAAGCGTTTTAATTAAGGGTAAACTTTTGAAATTCCATATCTTGTACATTGATTTTGACTTTGTATGATACAGCATATTAAACTACTTCCTTTTAATAACATTTTGAGTGGAACAATTTAAATGTGTTTTATCCTTAAAGAAAGAAATTGTCGAAAAAAGGAAAACAAACCTTGGTTGCATTTTTTAGTATTAGTATATCTATTTATTTTCCCTTTTTTCCAAATTTCTAGGTTGATTTATTTGATTTTGTTTTGGGGTTATAATGGCAACAGTTTGTATTCATATCTAAACAAGAAGGATCTGTCTCGCCTGCAGTTAATACAAAACTCTGCAGCGAGAATTCTGAGCTCTGCTCTAGTAGAAGAACTTACATTTCTCCGATCCTTAAAACTCTGGCTGCCAGTTTCTTTCAGGATCAATTTTAAAATTCTCTGTGTTATCTTGACCATTTAAGTATATATTTAATTGAGTATTGTTTTGATTGTTTAAGTTTCACCCTGGTTTGGAAAAGCGCTCTACAAATATAAATAATAATGATGATAACATGACTTCTTTGGTTAAAAATGCTAATACTCGCAAACCAATACATGCATTTAGCTCTTAAAAAAGAAGACTCTTCTCTTTTCTGGTGCCGTTTCCTAAATTGTTTTAGTTAAATCAACTTTTTTACATTGATTTCAGAAGGCACGATATGGCCGGAGTAAAAGGTTGAGGACTCTTTATCTAAACAACATTTGCACAGAGGCGATATTTCACATGATTGATTCAGTGGATTTAATCCGAATAACAAATCCAGCGGGAGCATTGGTATTGATTGGAAACATGGGGTGGTAATGCTTTGCAGCTGCTTAACATCGCCTCTGGGCCTCTCGCTGTGTTCACAGGTTGTTTGCACCAGCGTGTGTTTGCAATGCAAAAATCCACTGATGCCCAGAACACTTAACTTAACCTGCCAACTTCCTTGGCGCTTTTCTTCCACTCGTTGGATTCCTTCTCTGTCCGCAAGAGTACACCTTATGGTTGAGCTAATGGCTTCACCCGTTTAAACAGCAAGGGTCAGCAGCTAAGCTAAATACATCCCAATTACCCTTTATTCATTGAGAGCACTTTAGGTTCACTGCACTCTGTGCTGTGTTCTAGGTCTAGAGAGCAACCAGCTTGTTCTTCTTAGTGTAGAATATAGGACGTGTTTTAGGTCAAAGTAAAAGATAATTCCAAAGTAATGCCACTAAACTGAAGACAAACATTAGTTTGCCATTGACAAAAAACATTTTGTTTGAATTAAATATATCTTTAGGTATGTTGTATAATATTTTTATTTAACCTTTTCTTTTTTTTTACTATTTTAAAAATATATAACCTATAATAAATATAGTTGGCATATAAACTTTTATTTTTTAATTAAGACGACAATTAATTATTATTATTATTATTAATATTTTGAAAGGTCGAAAAAAGATCTATTTTTCGATTTAAATTTTTATGTGGAATAACAGTCTGGATCCACAGATCTTTTGAGCACTTGCTAGCTCGAGCTCTGGCTCAGTCGCTGGCACTAGCTAGGGCTCTAGCGTTAGCTCGGGGCTAGCTCAGACTCTCGCTGGGGTCTTGCTCGGGCGCTAGCTTGGGATCTTGCAAGAACGCTAGCTCGGGCTCTTGCTTGGGCTCTCGCCTGGGCAGTAGCTCGGGTGCTAGCTCGGACTCTCGCTGGAGTCTTGCTCGGGCGCTAGCTCGGGATCCTGCTCGGGCTCTCGCTTGGGCTCTCGCTTGGGCAATAGCTCAGATGCTAGCTCAGGCTCTCGCTTGGGCTCTCGCTTGGGCACTAGCTCAGACGCTAGCTTGGACTCTCGCTTGGGCTCTCGCTTGGGCAATAGCTCAGATGCTAGCTCGGGCTCTCGCTAGGGCTCTCACTTGGGCACTAGCTCCGGTGCTAGCACAGGCTCTCGCTTGAGCCTTCGCTGAGCCTCTCGCTAGGGCGCTAGCTCAGACGCTAGCTTGGACTCTCGCCCTGGCTCTCGGGCGCAAGCTCCTCTTCTTGCTCATTGACTTTGTGTTGTGTGAGTGAGTTTCGGAACGAACTCGCTAACTTGCTGGCCCAATAGGGCCAGTTGCTTTAATATTTCATTATTGAAATGATAAAAATAAGAGGACGTCAAAACAAAGAAAATACGAATTATGTATGATAAAAATTTTCTTTTGCACTGATATTGTATCTTATTGCAGGTTTCTTAGACCTCAACCTAAAAAACCTTGGCAAAAACCAAGCCAGAACATCACTCTGTTAGTCGAGCTAATGTCAAGCTAAAAATGTACATAAAGCCAACGAAGAGGTCGATTCTCCAGGTCTAGAAAAGTGACGTCAATCTTCAGAAGTCGATCTAATGAATGCTCCCTGAATATGAAGCCTTGAATCCTCAGTGGATTCTGAGGGGAAAAAAAAAAAAAAAAAAAGCAGCCGATATCGAAAAAGCGATCTTCAAGGTCAGTTCCGTGGAGATAACGAGACATGATGCATTAACGAAGGCATTCGAAACGAACGTATACAATTACGAGGAAGACTCCTACGACGTTAAAACGTGTACCGTATGGATTTTCATGAGTAGCTACCGTATGAACTTCACCGGTGCTCACTGTCTATGCGGTAAAAGCAGCGAGCGACTGCGGACGGGCGGGGGGGGGGAGGTTGAAATGTAACCCGAGCCCTCGTGGTAACAGCGCCAGTGGTTCTTTAAGTGCTTGACTCGCAGTGGCTTCTGTGTAACATCAGGTCGGCGATACAATTTTCGCATCATTACATGAGTGCGCTATTTTTCAAGCCAGGAATGCCTATCGTATGAATTCCTCATCGGAATACCATTTCTGGTGCCGTACTATTACCATCGCTCTCCCTTTTAAAAAAGGGAGTGCAGGCGCCGATGAGCCTTAAAGGTTTTTTTTCTAATGTGAACCATTTTCTTTCATGAGCTGTCAAGATTGGAATGAACCATGAAGAGACAGAATCATTTGAGGTGCATCATGGGGGTCGTGTATCATGGCACGCGGTAACCATTTTTTTTTGATGAAGCTTAAATAGCTTAGGATATAACATTAGCGTGTGCAGATGAACCTATGTACGGAGAGTTCATCGGAAATTACAGCAGCTTTATTGAAGATAAATCCTACGACCGCAACAGTTTCAATCTTCAGGATTATTTTTTTCATTTCTATTTTTCCTCCTGGAGGCTCGAAGTGATTTGATACTGCACACCAAAGAAAAACGCATTTAAATGATTCATGTTGTATTGATTATTATGGGCTTGAAAGCTTGTTTTATTTTGAAAAAAACATCATTTTTAGATGTATTTTTCATGCTCTTGACAGTCTTATCTAATTTCACCCTTTAAAAAAATGTACATACCTTCACCAGTGACAAGGAAAGGAGGGAAAAAAGGATGATTACAAGTATTTTTGTATTTGGTCTGTTCTGTGGTGAGGTATTTATTGTCATACAACATTGTTTTGTTGTCAATTGAATGTTGATGCATAGTTATAGTTGTTGTGGTACATAAAATATTGGACCTGATAGCACGAGAGCCTACGTTTTTACGCGTTTCTTTTTTTTCATTTTGTTTTAATATGATGGTCAGTGGAAATAAAGCATGTATATAAATTATTATACATTATTTGTATTTTTTTTAAACTTATTGTTGGCTGACATTTATTACTTTCCAAGGATTTGAAATATGGTTTAAAACAATGAGCTCCATGTGACAGAAACAGGCTGTTGCTAAAGCACTCCTTCTTTCATGATCTTCAAAATATTTTTGGATCCAGATGGTAATCCGGTGCGCGACAGAACTAAATCTCAGAATCTGATTTATTTTTATTGCCGTTATCAGTGAAGGGTTCCACCAAATAGGAATTTGCTTGGTTACAACATTAACCATAAAAAAAAAAATCTTAAGCGTAAATAAAAATACAGTTAAACGTTTTAGTTTGTGTTAATTGCTGAGGTAAAAAGAAAATGTTGTTTATCTGGAAATTAAAAGTTACTTTATCCATTACTCACATTTTTTTCCCTCCCACAGACTGACAAACAAACACAGACAATCGATTTCTTATTGCCGGAGAAGAAAAGCTTTTGCTTGGAAATACAATACAAGACGGCCAAGAAGTAAGTCCAGCTATCCTTTGTTACTAAAAACATTAGCTTGTCCCCATGCGACGTATCCTACTTGTTCTTTTTAATGCGTCCAAAATGGGGACAACTGCGTTAGCACATTTCTAGTGCAATACCACAGAAGGATGGGTTGAGAAGCTACTCTGGCTGATTGGTAGCTAACATATACAATGAAGTATTTAGGCCACACCCACCATGTATTTTATTTCACAATGCCAGATTTAGTCGTAAAACTACCACTTTTTAAAGTCTAATGTCGAGCAGTTAATGGTAATTGTGAGAGTTCCCGTATCGCATCATACACCTGTTTGTTCTTATCAACATACTTTTCCGTATCCTTGGTATTTTCAACATTTATCATAAAGAATAGACGTTATTGTGGTATGTTTTTTACTTTACTGTTGCAAATGTTGATGCTTGTGCGACTAGTGGGTTACTTGCGAAATCCTACAAAAAGTTTATTTATAGTAATGGTGTTATTAATAGATTAAAAGTCATAGTAAAGTCAAACTTTGTGCTAAGATGCTAACCCACTTTTATTTTAAGACGGACATTGCGAGATTTAGTCCTAAAATGACCACTTTTTAAAGTCTGGATCCTAAATCTGGAAACCAGGTCATGGTACATTGTAGTTTGCGTATCGGATCAGAGACCCGGGGCCTCATGTACTCAAAATTCTTACGCACAATAAACGCGCGTACATACTTTTCCAAGTCAAAATTCATCAATCAGGTGTTAAAAATTCCGGAATTCCCGACACGTTTGTAGGTGGCGTACGTCTTTATTTACTTCTCAGATGCTTGAGATGTTCACATCAGTTACTTTAATGATCAATATTGATCAAAAATTAACACACGCACAAACACAAGTGTTTGTAGTTACACAAGTGGATATTAAATTGTTCACAAACTTATAAATATTATGTCATTCACCAAACTGATCTGTATTTATTAAGACAAAATAGTAGTAGATAGTTTTATACTGAATATTTGGATCCCTTATTTTTATAATATAACGGACTAAATGGCCAGCTTCTGATCGCTTCAAGTCTTCTCGACGAGCATCACAGACGTTCTTGTGAAACAACATCACGTCAGTTTTATCGAACTGAAGCTGCAGCTGTACGACTGTGTTTGGTAGAAAATTCACAAACTCAATTGTACACGAGGCCCAAGGTAATTTTATTACATCTGTAACTTGATCGTACTCATCAACGTACTTGTTTGTATTCTTCGTATTTTCAACATTTATCAAAAAGAATAGATGTTATCACAGTGTGTTTTCTGACTTTACAGTTACAAATGTTGATTCTTGTGTAGATGGTTACTTGATGCAACATCATACAAATGGTTAATTTATAGTAAGAATATTATTACAAGATTAAAAGTTGTCGACCTTTATGCTAAGATGCTAATCACCTTAGTATAAATCAGATTTTCTCAAGTGTATTTCGCAAATACAATATGTTTTGGGTGGGAATGAATCACACACAAAAAAATGTTTTAATTTAATCAATTTAAAAAACTCTACTTCTTAATCATTTTTTGTTATTAGGGATTAAAAAAGAAAGCAGGATCGCCAGTTTATTAGATTCGCTTCAAAGTGAATTCAGGTTAACTTGCGGTTTCCTTTTAACAGGAAACTCCGAGAGGTCAGAAGGATGCAGTCGCCGAAAAGAGCTGCTTATTTTCCCCCCGTCTGAGCTGTCAAACACACAGACACACAACCTGACTGTGTGTTGTCAGAGCAGACGTCGGCTCCTGTGGACAAGCGTGTCTTTTTAGGAGTGAAAAAAAAACAAAAAAAAAACAGGCAACAAAAACCACTAGTGTGGTTAAATTTGCTTGAACAGAGAAATGAGAACACAGCCGGAGGAAATATTTGAGAGCATCGTGGTTTTTAAAAAGAAGAGGGAGAGGGAATTTATGCATAACAGCAGGTGGTGTATCACTAAGTAATACTTCTTGTTTAGTGGCAATCCACAATCCGGCGTGTTTTCATCTGCGAGACACAATATTGGTTTGTAAAAGATGTTCACCAAACGGCAAGGTCTCCCTGTGATTGCCTTATTGTCGCACACTTTATAAACTGGTTCGCGTTGCAGCTGGAAACCGCGAGAGAGGATCGGGAAAAAAAAAACCTTTTTGTGTAGCTAGAAATCAATTTTTCATCAATCACTGTTGTTTTTTGTTTTTTTTCCAGACATATTACGAGGCTTAATCCTTTTTTTATATCCATGTAGCTTGTTTTAATTTTTAATTAATGTCAGAAGAAATAAACTTTACATCAAATCACAACATTCTTTTTTTTTTATACACAATTTTGTGTTTTAGCAGGTATTGTAGAACATGGAACTGAAGATACTGACCGCTCAAAAATATGAAATATCCCTCCGTAACTTGACTTCTGACTTGACTTTCTGAAAAAAAACGGGTCTTCTCAATCCTTCTCATTAAACTCATCACTGCATCTGGATTTGTTTAACTCTTTATGATATAAGGTTTGACAAGCACTATGTACGATATCCGCTAGTTATTTCATTTTAAATATATTTGATATACTTGACTTAGAAATACATGAGGCTAAATTACTTTGTCCCTCTTGCGCCATTGCCAAATAGCATATGTAGATACTTTTTTTTTTTTTTTTTTAATAATTGGGTTGCATTTTACTTTAATATTCTATCTTTTTAACTAATAAAGTTTAATAATATATCTAGTATTGTATCATGTTCTTGTTACTATCCTCCTTTTTTGTATTTAAAAACCTTGTGACAACATAACCCTGTCTAAAATGTGCTAGATAAACAAAATTATAATTATATAATATAATTATCATTATTATTAATGTATTAAAACATGTCAAAAGTCTCTCAGTACTTTAAAAAACAAGGTCTGGGACCAACTACTGTCAATAAGTTCCACTATGAAATGGTTTACTGTCCAGAATTTAACCATTAATTAAAGAAAATACTGTAAATAATGACGCATTTAAAAGACGGAAAAGAAAAAGCTGATGATGTTTCATTGTCGTCTTGTAAGGTAACGTATGGCTGCACCGACGGTGGCGACACGTGGATTCACGAGCTAAAAATACAGTCCACACATGCACAGCTGACTTCTCTATGATGAGCACGAGGCGGGAACATGGTGTACACATCCCAGCATCAGCAGGGGGTTTCATTGAACATCACTTTGAATATTTTACCAAGGTAGTGTTTTTTGTCCTACTGAGTCACACAGAGAAATTGAAACATTGAGGAGGAAAGAATTGTTTCCATATTGCAGATATTACAGTTTAGAAAAAAAGTAAGTTGTTCAAATTGGGTCAGATGTATTTAAAAACACCATAGTGAATTTAAGAATAAAAATTAAAAAGGGGAAATATTGTTTTTTCCATTAAAGACCCTTTAATATTGGGTTTTTGACATGCTTTTAAGAATAGACAACTAGATAAAAAAATAAAATATGTTTTCCTCTTAAAGTTAATAACATTTTTATATTTTTTTGGTCATAAAATGTTACTTTAACATCAACGGTCTGACAGAAATGTGTTCTTTGAGTGAAGAGTTGCCTGAAGTATAAATCACACAAAATAAAAGTGAACATGATCATTTCATTAGTCAAACATTTTTATAACCCTAAAAAAAACAGGAAAAAAAAGTGTAATTTAATAAGATACTATATAGTAGGAACAGGAAATGTAGAAAATAAAAATTATATATATATCAATCAATCAATCAATATACTTTATTGATCCCCATAGAGAAATCTCACAGATAATATTATACATATATATGTTTTTTAGAAGGAAAATAATGCTTTTTTTGCCACATTTTTTTTATTATTATTATTATTATTATTAATGATAAAAACTGAAAAACCCTTTTAAATAAATTACATTTCTTTACCCTGTTTGCAAAACATATTAATGAAGGGATTAATAGTCTTTTTTTATTATTATTATTATTGTCGTTTTTATTAATATTTTTGTTATTATTTTTGTGGGGTTGTGTTATTGTCGAAATTGAAAAATCAATAATAAAGAATATAATGTAATAAATCAAATTGTCCTGTAATGTTTTATTAATATAGCCTTTTGGGTTGTTTTTCCAGCATTTGAATGAATAAGAAACTAATAATAAAATTTAATCATGATACTAACAATATTATTAATAATAATGAATCAAAAAATAGTTTTTTAGGTTTATTTTAAGCATCCTCTTTTATCGCGTGAATCCCTTTAAAATGAAACGTGGTGTCAAAAAGTTCCATCAAACTCGTTTAGCATCGTAAAAACTCCTCCAGACTAAAGCAGTTCATTGATGCAGTCCATCTTTGTTTCCTCGTGGCGGTCTGGAAGCAAAACAGCGCCTGCATATTGACTCTTGGATCATTCACTCCCCTCTTCTCTGCATAAGTGCTCATAGAGAATTGCCATCTGCCAGTGTGTGATGACTCTGCACAAGAAACAAAACCTACCGTGGGCATCAGTGTTTGTGTGTCTGTTTTGAAAATGCTATTTAATTAGCATTTTGTGAACGCAAGAAACAGTCATGTTAGCGCCGGCTCTGCTCTTGCTCGCCAATAAAGTATATTGGATTTGAAAGGGTGAATGGTAGAATGGAGAGAGAGAAGACAAAAAGAAGTGGGAGGATGACAAACTGTTTCCATCATCACCCTCGAGGCAAGAGGAGGCTTCATGCTTACATAAGGACGTGCAAACGCACACACACACACAAACTGACACTAGACCTTGATTTTGTTTGTTTATACGTAAATGGATCTAGCCTATGGAGCCGCGTGGGAAGCTACGCTAACTCAGCGTTCAATGACAAATTGTTGTTTATTTAATGTCGTGGCTGACATACTAAGCATGAAAGTTTCCAAATGTATCTGGGAAGGATACATCAGGGACTACTTCAACCAGCCCCAGGGGCAGAAATTACAGTATATTTTGTGTTTAATTATTTACTTTGTCTTGGATTTTGACTCTGTCTGTCTTGGTTTGGTCCCATCTTGGTCTTTGTTTTGACTTGCTCTAGCTTGGTCTTGGTCTGTCTTGGTCTTTACTACATAGGTTATCTAGTATTTGTCTTGTCTTGATCGTGTCCTAGTCTTGGTCTACCTTAGTATTGGTCTGGTCTTGATCCTGTCCTGGTCTTGGTCTACCTTAGTATTGGTCTTGTCTCGATCCTGTCCTGGTCTTGGTCTACCTTAGTATTGGTCTTGTCTCGATCCTGTCCTGGTCTTGGTCTACCTTGGTATTGGTCTTGTTTTGATCCTGTCCTGGCCTTGGTCTACCTTGGTATTGGTCTTGTGTTGAACCTGTCCTGGTCTTGGTCTACCTTGGTATTGGTCTTGTCTTGATCCTGTCCTGGCCTTGGTCTACCTTGGTATTGGTCTTGTGTTGAACCTGTCCTGGTCTTGGTCTACCTTGGTATTGGTCTTGTCTTGATCCTGTCCTGGTCTTGGTCTACCTTGGTATTGGTCTTGTCTTGATCCTCTCCTGGCCTTGGTCTACCTTGGTATTGGTCTTGTGTTGAACCTGTCCTGGTCTTGGTCTACCTTGGTATTGGTCTTGTCTTGATCCTGCCTTGGTCTACCCTGGTTTCCCAGGATTAAAGACTTGAGACTTAAGCAAGTGTCCTTCAAGATATTTATATTTTATGGCACATAAATTAAATTGAAATGAAACTACAGTAAATCTATGCGTTTTCGATCAAAATGAAATATTCCGAAATAAGATAAAGAAACGTTTGTGGTTTTCATCTTGGATCGAACCTCCATTAGACGTGGACGTGAAGTGGTAATTGCGGGTGACATTTAACACATCACCCTGTACTAGAGGCCTTGGTGAGGGTGACATTACCTCATTTGCACATAACTCAATAATTACCACCATTATTGTATAATTGATGGCCATTACTTGGCAATTAAGGCCTGTAATTCACCTGCTGTCATCGTGGAAAAGTCAATTAGTGCGGAATAGTGGCAGATTCATCAATAGCTAGAGATCAGCATTGACAGCTACCGAGGAAAAGAGAGCCCCCCCACACCCCAACCTGACCCTGACTAACAGCCGGTTTCTACTATGTTATGGGTTGAACTCCTCGTTGCCTTCTCGTTTCCTTCACTTGTTCTTGGTGAGGATTCAAGAGATTAAAAATGTTTTTCAGTAGCCAAACATTCCAAGGAAGGTTGTCTGCCAAATTAAAGTTTGTATCTGGGACGGACGCATCAGGGACTACTTTAACCTGTACCAGCAACTGGAGTAGAAATGACAATATATTCTGTGTATACTTGTGTTCTTATTTAATTAGTCTTGCTCTTGGATTTATAATCTGTCAGTCTTGGTATTGGTCTATTCTTTGTTATAATCTTGATTTGCTCTGTCTTGGTCTTGGACTGTCTTTGTTTCTACAACAAAGTGTATCTTGGTATTGGTCTACCTTGGTCTTGACTTGCTCTATCTTGGTATTGGTCTTTTTCTTGGTCTTGGACGATTCTTGGTCTTGGCTATGTCCCGGTGTCTGTCCTTGTCTTGGTCTTGGCCAAGTTTTGACTACGTCTTGGTCTTGACCTTGGTCTTGACTTGGTCTTTACTACACAGTGTATCTTGGTATTAGTCTTTTCTTGATCTTGTCATGGTCTACCTTAGTCTTGATTTGGTCTATCTTGGTATTGGTCTTGTTCTTGGTCTTGGATGTGTCATGGTCTTGGCTCGTTCTCGGTCTGGGTAGGTTTTGGCTAGGTCTCGGTCTAGGTCTTGGTCTTGTCTTGGTCTATCTTGGTCTGGGCTCGGTCTGTCTTGGTCAAGATTCTGTCAGTCTGCGACTAGTCTTGGTCTTGAATTGCTTTATCTTGGTATTAGTCTTTTTCTTGGTCTTGGATGTGTCTTGTTCTTGGCTAGGTTTTGGCTAGGTCTTGGTCTTGACCTTGTTCTTGACCGGGTCTTTTACTACACAATGTACAGTATATTGGTATTGGTCTTGTCTTGATCTTGTTATGGTCTACCTTAGTCTTGGTCTTAACTTGCTCTATGTTGGTATTGCTACTTGGCTTGGTCTTGGTCTCCATCCTGGACGTGGTCTTGGGTAGGTTTTGGCTAGGTCTCGGTCTAGGCCTTTATCTAAATTCTATCCGTCTTGGTCAAGATTCTGTCAGTCTGCGACTTGTCTTGATCCTTCCATGTTCGGTCTTAGTTTTGTTTGGGCCTAAAACTCCATTGTCTTGGTATTGTCTTCATCTACGATGAGGCGTTCTTTTCTACAGGTCTAGTTGCTAGTGAACATACGACTACAGTAGATCAGCAGGTTTTACCTCAACCAACGTATTGAAGTGGGTGACTTCAACACAACACCACATCTAAACACCTCAATGCATTGTGCGGCTGCCATGGGATTGTCAATCCGGTTTAAAAACAGCCGAGTACAGGCTTCGCATGGCAACCCAGACGGAGGAGTAACTCCAAACTCTGCCAAGGTTTGAAACAGACCATAGCAACTCCTGGTTTCATGCCAGCTTACTTAGATGTTTACTTCCAAAAAAAGCTGTTCTGACCTTGTCATTGGTAATGCAGGCGTTCAATAAGAAATGAGATACAGAGAGCTGAAGAAGAGGACCGGCCAAGAGAAAGAAGCAGGTAGAAGTGCTGGTGTGCGAGCGCTACATCACTGGGGATAGTGTATTCATGTGTGTGTGCGGGACAGGATGAATAATTCAACCAGATCCAAACATGAGCACAGTGTTTCATTATTTAGGCGCCTCACATTTAACAGGCGATCACACACACGGCAAACCCTCACGGAACTACCAAACTTAAAGTATCGAAGGAACGATCTGTCGAAATGACTTGGTGTTAATGGTCATGAAGCAGCGAAATAAAGGAGGGCTTAAATAAATGGTAGATCCTTGAGTCAGAAGAAAGATAAACTGTGGGGGGGACTCATGCAACTTTAATCCATCTTTTTCTACCATGTTTATCCTACCTCATGGTGTTCTATAGTGTCATGGCAATAAAAATAGCACTCAAAGGGAAAACCTCGATGTGCACAGAGAAGGGGTTTTTATGTTCGGGTCAACTGCTGTTTTACTGTAGCCATCCACGCGTACTGGTCTGGAGTTGTCATAGCTGTTTTCGAGCTGCCACAGAAGCTTTAAACAGTAGAGGGAGTCGTGTTTGAGGATGACTGCTGCCACATGAGTCCCTTTCCCTGAGTTTATTATTTACTTAACAGCATGAAAGGGACAATGTAGGAACCCCGTGTTCTTACAGGTACTACTTTTAAATAAATGGTTCTATTTTAAAGTTCAACTAATGCGTTGACTAAAATAGATCTACAACTCTATTGTACTCATCAGTATGTGTGTTTGTACAAAAAAATATATATTTTCATTGAAATATTGACATTAGAACATTATCTTAAGCCCCACCTTCTGGAGATACAATCTTGTCTACCTTAACTACATCCACTCTGCTTTGATTGGCTAGCATCAAGTCATCAATCCTTAAAGTCTCCACCTCCATGGGACTTGTTGTGTAAACAAAGCGGAGGAGGAGTGAACCACATTATTACGTCATCCTCATCATCCACTCTCTTAACCTCTTGTTCACCGGGATTTCAGAAGGGGGAGAACTTAAAAATGATATATATATATATATATATATATATATATATATATATCATTTTATATATAATATAAAGTAGTTCAAAACATGGTCATGATGAGGGACTGACTGCATCTTGGAGAGGAAGACACTCAACACAACATTTCAAACGTAATTATTTACTTTATTAAATACATATTGTTAAGTTAGCATAAAAAAACAACAAGGACAAATAAGTATATATAATATTAAGAGACAACTTTGTGGATGACACAAGGTAATTGCATACTAAATGTTTATATGTAGTACCAACCACTTTAAATCCCCCAATCCGTAAAACTCTAAATCGTGTTTCTGGCTCCCCCTAGTGTAGTAACAATTTTATTAAAAAAATTTTTTTCGCTGTTGCTATTTTTATTTCTTGACAAAAATGAGATAGAGCCTTTAATTTTCTTAGTTTCTAGTTTTATATTCCTATTTTTTAAGCATTTTCTTTTTGCATTTTTGAATCAAAATAAAATCCACAGCTACTTGACCGTTAATAAATAAAATCTGCGCCTTTCAATGAAACTATTAAACAAATATGAGTCGTGTTTTTTAGCATAATAGTTCTCAGAACTTTCTCCTGCATATAATGCGGAACATTAGCCCAAAGAAAAATATTCCTGGATATACTTGCATCGTAACTTTGAAGAAAGCAGATCAGCCAACAGCAATTTTTACCCGGAATTTCTCAAGTACCTCAGTGGCAAACATACAATTTACTTTGAAGACTGTATAACTCGGTCTTTCTCAGCATCTCCCGCCCCCTTTTTAAATATAGCACTTGGTGTGAATCCACTGGCTTTTAATTGTATCAGTGTTTCCTCGCAATCTGTTCCCAGCTAGAATAACCTCCTCTGGTGGAAGAGCTAATGAGGCGCGTGTCTAAGATGCCTGATGCCGAGACTTTTTCTGCTGATTAGAGGTAATATCAGCCTTTTCTCACGATAGAAAGCGGCAGAGAAACGATAATTAGCCGCTTCCCTGATTTAAGACGAAGTATAATGGTCAAACATTTGAAAAAGGAGCAACAATATTTAGATTTGTTTTTGTTCTGAAACACACTGATTTAATGCAGGTGTAATTGCTTTTATTATGACAAACTGGCTGCAAAATGGTTCTTAAGTAGCTGGTGTTGCGTGTACATGAATTGATTTCACCCTGACATCGTGGAGGAGCTTTTATTGATCAATTTATTGCCTCTTCAGCGAAGGCTCTGAAGCCACAAATACTGCTTATACAATCAATTGCCTCTGGTGCGTGTTATTAATCTTATTTATTATTTGGTCTTTTGTCAACGTCAGAGTCAGGAGTCTTCGTATCGATTCAAGTTTGTAGCTTCACTTTTGAGCATTAGAAAGTATTTGTGATACATGCCAAGCTGTTTTTTTGGATTTATTGTTTTTTGATTTTTTTTTTTTCGTTTCTCTGTATAAGAACTAATGCAAATCCATCAGAGGTCCCATTAACCGCAACCTAAGCTATGTTAATTTTCAAAATAAAACAATGGTTAGCATGACGTTGAACCATTGAATCCAAGGTGGGTGATGTTAGGTTTGTCTCTGGCGAGAGAATAGCACCCAACTCTAACGCAAAATGACATATTTCCCGACCAATCGCAACAGAGAAGGCGTAGTCTAGGGTGGAACATGATTATTTAAATAATGCAACATGTACTTACTTGGATTCAAGAAATATTATAATAATAAAAAAAAAAAAAACATTAATTAACACATAACAGCAAAGTGTCTCTTTTTAGGTCGATAAAAGCACATTTAAAAAGGAAATAAAATACTCAGGGTCAACTAGGCAAAAGTAATAAAAGGCAGCAATTAAGACAAATATAAGCACAACCTCTGCGTGGCCTTCCAATGTTTGCTCTCTTTTGTGCACGCATGAGTGGTCTGTATTTAATCTGGATGATTTACCGGCTGCTAT
This sequence comes from Callionymus lyra, assembly GCF_982586985.1. NCBI lineage: Eukaryota > Metazoa > Chordata > Actinopteri > Syngnathiformes > Callionymidae > Callionymus > Callionymus lyra. The sequence goes on along the minus strand of NC_141835.1, from coordinate 10,322,711 downwards.
TGATGGATATCTGAACCCCGAGCGACCCCTAAACAAATGCTTTTTAAATTCGAGGATAAATTATGCATATCGTTGTATTTACTGGTAAATAGTTTGACTTTTTTTTTCATGAACCAAAAACTATTCAGACACGAGGGATATGGCGTAAAGTAAAAAATGAAGCCTTTTTTTCAGATTAAAGTCCAGTTTAAAATCATAACATGATTTAATTCACATTGAATGTGTTATATCCAACAATTCATGACATATTTCATATCCTCAGTTGCCCCAGTGAAGATCTTATGGTCAAAGTTCGCTTCTTCAAGAGTAGTTTCATAGAAACATTGATGTTTTGGTTCTATTTTTTAAAGGCCTGCGGTCTTCTTTTGCATGCATCAATACTTCAAATCTCTAGTGATTGACTTCTCATTAGTCTGTGATTCTTAACATCCTCAAATTACAAGGATCCACTGCAGCAATGCTCTGGTGAGCTGGCCTCTGGACTTTGGCAGAGATGGATATAGATTCAGCCTTATCTAATGAAGCTTTGGCAAGCGTTCAAATCAGAAGATCTCTTCATCTCTTGCCCTCCTACTGAGTGTTACTGCTTTCATCCCACTTCCCCTCACAACCGTAGGCCCTGTTTAGATTCTTTTCAATACATTTTATTTCATGTTTTACATGAACACAGTTCTTTAGCCCGATAACACTTTAATTGGAAACAAATGTACTATTTTTATACGTCCTTTAAATGCAACTCACTCACTCGAGCTGAGAATAGTACAATATGTACACATTTTTTATTCATATTTACACTTTGGAACTGGTTTAAACATATATTTATTTAATATAAATAAGTATAAAAAGTAGTTAAATTGTGGAAGAGTATGTACACAAAAATGTATACACTCAAATAATTCAACGAGGTTTTACAAGCTGACTTTATCATACAGTTAAACTGGGATTCGAACCCACAACTCCTCAGATCAGAAGTCGACCACTTTCAAGTCTGAGAGCTACTTCAACACAATCATGCGATACACATATACTGTATAATATCATTTTAAAAATAAAACAATGTTTTGCAAAGTAAAACCTTGAATGGAGGCTAGGATTTGAACCCACAACCAAGACAACCACTTTAAAGTCTGAGAGCTACCTCATCACAATCATGCAATACATACAGTATATACCTGTGTATATATATATATATATATATATATATATATATATATTATAATCACAAAAATTAAACAATGTCTTGCAAAATGAAACCTAGAATGGAGCTGGGATTTGAACCCACAACCAAGACAACCACTTTAAAGTCTGAGACCACGTCACAATCATGCAATAAATATATATGTATTATAATTTCAAATATAAAACAATGTTTTGTAAACGTAAAAGAAATTTAAGCTAGGATTTGAACCCACAACTTCTTAAGGCCACAAGACAACCACTTTAAAGTCTGAGAGCTAAGTCCTCAAAATCATGGAATATATATATTTTATCATTTCACAGATAAAACAATGTTTTCCAAACGTTAAAACTGCAATTGAAGCTGGGATTTGAACCCACAACTTCTATTGTCACCATGATGATGCAATTAAAAATATTGAGAAAAGTAACCGCTTAATGATATAAATATTTATTAAATATATATATATATCTTCCAACATTTGTAGTTGTGTAATCATCAAACTGCATTTTACCCCCGAAAAAGGGTTAAATTAGGAGTGTAATGTTCACATAAATAACTATATAGTGAAGCTGCAAGTACCGTCGCTTCACTTTGAAGAATACGAAGACGGAGGTGAAGCTGAAGAGAGAAACCTAGAGCGGTGAATAAACCCACACTGCCGGCAGCGGCGAAGACAGACGGCGAAACCTTACACTTATGAATCACATTGCTCAATAAGAAATGAGGCAGTGAGAGAGAACAGAATAGAGATGAAGATTTGAAAACTGACCACGGGCAGAGAAGACAATGGGAAGAGATAGCATCAAGCAGAACAGGAGACTCGGGAGGAATCTGAGATGGAGGGAGGAGAGGAGGGTTTGTAGGAAAGAGACGGCAGTTATGAAGCCTCACCCGTCATGATGGCAGAATCGCAGCTTTATAAAAGGAAAGAGGAAGGTGGGCATCTGCAAACCGACAGAGCTTATCTATTTATACAGTAACGGGCCGTGTTAGGAGCAACCTGGTAGTTTGTCATTCAGTGAGAGGTACTTACTGTATGTCTGAGGTACTATCCTGTATACAATTTCATATGTTTTGACCCTTTCAGACACACTTGTATATTAAGAAGGAAAATGATGTTTGATTACGATAAATACGTTGAAACAAATGTGTGCTTTTAAAGTGGAAATGTTAAAGTATAAAAAAGTTTTTATTTATGTGAATGTGGAGGAAATATTTTGCAATTTATATGCTAAATAAAATTTGTTTCAACGCAAGAACTGTGTCAAATACTGCTTGAAAATTAGTCAATTAAATATATATATATATATATATATATATATATATATAGTTTGAGTAATTCATAATCAATAATATTTCGTTTGTTATTGTTTTATTAGAAAAATGTAATGTTTTGAAAATAAAAACCAAAAAATATCCATCTAAAAAAAACAACAACATAAACATTGAATTAAAAGATAGTAAAACATTTACTTTATCCAAAAAAATGTGTAAATAAGGGCTTTATAAACTCATATTTGATAATAATAATAATAATATTATTATAGATGAAGGTCATTTAAAAAATACCAAAATATTTTAATAAATACGTTTAAAAAAAGGAAATATGAACAAATGAAAGATGTTTTTGAAAAATACAACTATTTTAAATTATAAGTAGGACTTGAATAATCTAATAATCACAAACTATTTGATGAATTATTCAATGAAAATGGTATTTGCCAAAAGTTTGGTAGTTCCTCATCAATTTAATTCATTTAAAAAAATGTATAAATATTATCTTGGCAGCAACTTCTCACCTAAAGAAGTCGATGACAGAAGTTCAGAGATTGATACGAGGGTCGAGGACAAGTGGAGTGTCGGAAAAAAGTGACTCCTGGAAAGATATAGTTTCTGACTTAATCTCAGGTTGATGTGCGCTCCGGCGTTGACAGTGAGAGGTTCAAGTGCGGGGGAAGTCTATCATAAACTGCACTTGAGAGCTGATAATACTTGAACTAGATTTCTCTGCGAAATACATTTAGCTACTATACGATGACTGTGACAGTGAGGGAACGAGTCTGTTTGAGTCACGATTGTGACATTTAACACAAGCTTTAGTTCAACAAGAGCTGGATAAAGTAGCTCAGAAGACAAGGAAATATATTAGTAATAAGATAAATGATAAGGAGTTCATTAATAATTTCTTATATTTAACATTTAAGTTGATCATATTTGCTCAACTTGAGTTGCAATCTGCAGCTTAGTAAGACTAAAGTAACCGTAAGATTTCACTTTTTCATCTCTACGCAAGTTATTTTTGGTTAGCCTTTGAGGGTAGTTAGAAAAGAATAAAAAAAAAAACACGAGTAAATATGGCTTCCCTCACATCCTGTTTCACACAGTACATTTCCAGCCTGAGGTCAAAGATAAACACGTAAGAGACTGAACAGATTTAATGCGGTGAGTCATTGTTTGTTTCTGATATTAGCTTCCCTTTTTTTTTTTGTCAGATTATAATTCCTTTGGAACGATTCCTTTGCTGTATTGTCTCGGCTCAAGACTTTATAAAAACACATGTTGGTTATTCCGATTTTACCGCCTCAAAAAAATTCAGCGTCATCTCTACGTCTAAAGATTTTTAAAATGGGTTACGTAGTGGTTTTCGCCGATCCATAGTGAATCCCTTTTTTGTAGAAATATGACAACGCAGTTGCTAGATTAACGATTACAATAAAGCACATTACACTTTTCAAACAACTCTATAACAAACTGGTTTTAATTTATCAATTGGAACCAAATAATATAATAAGGCCTCATTCCAAGAAAGATTTAAAACTCTGTAGCTCAAATATAAAGCAAGTAACCGTCTATTAAAAGTTGGAATGTTTTTTAGTCTTTTTTTAGCCCTTAGCAACTTCTGCATCGTCTTTTTTCAGAATCTGTTACAAACAGCCATGTTTAAGGGACTATAAAGTATTTCAAACTAAACCACGTGGCCTGGTACCGTGTACTTTAAGTGAAGTGTTAAAAGGAGCTTCTTGGCTTGCTTATTTAAAATTTAGAATTAAATCTAAGGAATCTTTTACAGTGTTCCCACTTTAAACCCCCTGAGATGAGTAGATAGTCTCCCTTAAATCATATTAATACTCACACATGATGGCTTTAGTGTGGTTGCCTTGACCTGCCATTTGTTTCCAACTTTTTTGATAGTTATATTCCTTCCGTCACACCATGGCTCGATCCCTTTTGGTGGTCCGGTCTCACTTGCTCCTTTAAATGGCAACTAATGTGTGTTTTAAATAGATGTTGGACTCTATTGTATCATCAGTATGTGTCTGTTTGTACAAAACTCTCTTTTCATTTAAATATTTACATTAGAAAATGTGCTTAAGCCCCACCCACTGAAAACACTGTTTTTCTGGAGATTAAATCTTGTTTACCATAACCAAACCCAATCTGCTGTGATTGGTCAAGAATCAAGGGTTCTCATCGCATGTCATCAATCCCAGAAGTCTCAACCTCCAAGGGACTCGTTGTATAAACAAAGCGGGGCGTGATTACAGCTGGCTGGAGGAGGAGTGAAGCCATTATTACATCATAATGCACTCCGCTCTCGTAACCTCTCGTTCGCCCAGATTTCAGACAAACTTTATAAAGTAATAACATGGTCATGATGAGGGACTTACTGCATCTTGGACAGGAAGACTTCAACATTTGAAACATGTGAGTTTAAGTAAGTGTCTCTGATACTCTATCTTTTAATTCACAAACTATGTATTCACTAAATAAAATACATATTGAATGAGTTAGCATTAAAAACTAGCATAAAAGCTAATATCTTTCTTTCAGCATATATTGATAGTCTGATTGGCGGTCGTGCTGTAAATTGATTCTGAGGTTTTGACCCAGAGACAACACAAGGAATACCAAAAACAGGTTTGTTTTCAGCCACCGGGTCACATTGACCCAGAGATAACACAAGGGATACCACAAACTTGTAGGTTTTCAGCCACCGGGTCACCTAGACCCAGAGATAACACAAGGGATACCACAAACTTGTAGGTTTTCAGCCACCGGGTAACCTTGACCCAGAGACAACAGAAGGAATACCAAAAACAGGTTTGTTTTCAGCCACCGGGTCACATTGACCCAGAGATAACGCAAGGGATACCACAAACTTGTAGGTTTTCAGCCACCGGGTCACCTAGACCCAGAGATAACACAAGGGATACCACAAACTTGTAGGTTTTCAGCCACCGGGTAACCTTGACCCAGAGACAACAGAAGGAATACCAAAAACAGGTTTGTTTTCAGCCACCGGGTCACATTGACCCAGAGATAACGCAAGGGATACTACAAACTTGTAGGTTTTCAGCCACCGGGTCACCTAGACCCAGAGATAACACAAGGGATACCACAAACTTGTAGGTTTTCAGCCACCGGGTAACCTTGACCCAGAGAGAACACAAGGGATACCTCAAAACATGTTTGTTTTCAGCCACCGGGTTACTTTGACCTTGAACTACAGTTAAGGAGTTTTAAAATTGAAGAAAGCTGGTTATAGTCATGACTAGCTCAACAGTCTATACCTTTTTGCGTTTACCTAAAGTGTGCAAATGACTTTCCTTCCGGCCCATCGGCCATCATCGCCTTCCCATCTCTAACGGGGGGAATCTCAAGGGGGGCCGGCCAAAAAAGAATGAGGCAAGACCGGTGACCCGGGTCCAGCTCAGGCCTCTGTGGGTATCGGTGGCAAACTCCCTGTGGTGAGCGTGCAAGTCTTTTCAACAGCAGCGACACACACACACACACACACACACACACACACACACACACACACACACACACACACACACACACACACACACAGCTAAAAGGAGATTAGCACACACTCATACTCACATCCATAAGCTGCCAGGGAAGGAGGTAAGGAGGAGGTTAATGGAGGAAAGCAGGAGACGAGAGGGGGAATAGATTCGCTGTGATTGAAGCTGCAGAAGAAGATGAGGGGAATAGAGTGAAGGGGAAAAAATGAAGAATTTTCTTGCAAAAACGTCTAACTAACAGACGGTTCACGCAAAAAGGGGTAAATGTTTGGGTACAAAAAGGAAAAATCCTGGAGTTCCATCGAGCTCTCCCAGGGGCTTCTGGGAGAGTGTGATGTAAAGGTTAAAGCCATACTTTTCCGTCCACATCACGTACACGCTCTTCCCATCGCCATCCGTCAATTCACCCTGAACTCTTTGGACTTGTGCTCACCATTCATCCCACCCTCTCCTCCCGTTTAATCCATCACTCCACTTCCCCTCTTCCATATTTTCATCAATATCAGCTTAAAATGGTAGAAGGCAGTTTCAAATGATGCTCCACCTTATACAGATCTAGATACATCGAATGCTTGCGGAAAGATGGGACGTATCCCAGCTGCTTAGGGTGAGAGGCAGAGGACACCCTGGACAGGTTGACAGATTGACATCAATTCAGTCCCAAAGCTTCATACCTTTTAGAGTACTTGATCAAGTTTAAGGACTGTGGGAGGAAAGTGGAGTGCCCAGAGAATAACCAAGACAAGCATGAGAAGACAGATTGTCATTATACAAATATTATATTTATTTATACATTATTATTTTAAATAGGATTAAATGAACACCACAGATAGAGCTAGCCTTAACTATGTGGCTAATGCTTGCTCACACAACAAATGATTCTTGGGGGTTTGCTTATATTACTTTTTAGTTTCTAATACTAATGCAAACAGCTTTATTTATGGCCAAAAAACAAACAAAAAGATGTGTATCTTTCTTTCTCTTTCAGATGCCACTTTCGTAGTTCATTTTGTATTTTTCCAAACAAGAACGTCCAACATGTTAGCAAAAAACAAGTGTTAATGATACACTTTTAGTCTGAAAAACAAGAGCAATAATTAACCTTTTCTTAGAGAACATAATTTAACAATATTGGGGAAACAACGGGTGTATAACATTGTTGTTGGAATGTTGGTTGTTTGCTTCAGACACTAAACAATCTACAGTAGTTGGTGAATAAAGCAATATTTAAAGAATAAACAACACAAAATGATTTGGAAGTTGAAATACAGGTCACAGAGCTACTTATAGTAACAGAAGACACATTGCTCAGTACTCAAAATAACGTTATGCTTAGGGCCTGGTAACGATAAAAATAAATTTCGATACCGTTTCCAATACTTTCATCTCGATCCTGGTTCCCAAACAATTACCTTTTTTTCCACACCAATTATATGGGATTCATTTAAACAAACAACTGTCAATTGAGTATTTATGAGTAATTTTAAAGTACTTTTATATACTACTAGAAATGTCAAGTGTACGTTTACGGCTAGAACTTCATGAAACATTAAAAATTAAAGTTAATTAAAATGTTAATGAAGTGATGGGAAAGTTTGAGCTAAAGTGTTCATCAAATTTACTTGTATATCTCACTGATTGTATTTTTTTTATTACTGCTTGACTGGGAGAGGAATGTTCGAGTAAAGAAGTATCAAAAGAAATAAAAGCCAACTTTTGAGCTTGATGATAATAACTTTTTTTTAAGTTTGTCCTTGATGGTAACCTTTGGAGTAAGATAAGTAACGGCTTGTAAAACTGTGAAGAAGATAAAACGGCAAACTATCAGCTCTGTGCTTCAGAAATACTCTGTATGTAAACTCTGTACTACTTTCTCCTTGCAAGTAAAATGTGTTTCTTTAAACGAGATCCGATTTCTATTCTCTGTTTAATTCAATTGTAAGTCGGAATGATTAACGTGAAACTAAGTCCATTTCGCCCATGACGCAATCTCGTATACACCTAGATCTGTATATCACTAGATTCCTCTACTCTGGACTGTACTGCATATAAAGTCTATTGGTTCATCTGCAGCTCCAATTGCCTTTTCGTCCGACTACTCCGTGACATGTTGACATCCTGAAAACAAAATGTTCAAAGTACTGGAATTGGAAAAAAAAAAAAGAACAATGAGTTTTAGAATTGCTCTACCTGCTCCAGGGAACAAGGGAAACCTTATTTAAGAGAGCAGAATGAGTAGAGCTGCTGAATTTCCACCGGCGCATAGGTGTCAGTGAACCAGACACATTGCCCACTGCAAGTACAAACGGCATGAAGAGGTGCTGAGCGCTATCTCAGGAAGCAGTGAGGCCCCAAAAAAACCTTCGTTTATTTACACTTGAATTTGCACTTAAAACATAAAACGACGAGTGTGGAACCGAAAAAAAAAAAAGCCGGTTTACTTCCTTAAAGCTGACACTTGGGGGGGGGGGGTTACTGTGCTTGGGGAACTTATCCCCCTTGCAAATCTCTTCTTGACACCGATTGACATACATTCCACGTTGTTTTATACCAAAAATGAAATCACTTCAGCAGCGACAACTTGAGGCTATGATTATATCTGGGTAGCAGATCAAGTCGCTGAATACACAGGCATGCATATTCATCAGCAAATACGTGATCGCGGGCTATTGTCAGATGTGTCTTCCTATTGCCGGAAGCATCCTTCCCAGAGTTATATATAAGTCCCCTGGAAAATCCATACGGTCAAAGTGTGCATCTACGGTCTAATTCCTATCGAATTATATCATTTGCATTTCAAGGTTCGGAGCCTCATCACCAGCGCAGACTCATAATTAAAACGTTTCACACATCGGCGAGGGAGAAGCAATCCTCCGATATCATCCCTTTTCATCCCCGCTGTTGTTTGTTCTTTCGTCTTTTTCTCGCTGAGTTCAGCAGTCCGTCGCATCCCAGAGGGCGTTATCGAGGCTGGGAGATCTAACAACCATCTACGAGGTAAAGGGAAGCAGAGGGCAAGGAGATTGTGATGCTGGGTGTCAAAGAGGGGGGAAAAAAGAGGGGGAAGAGGTGGCTTGAAAAAAAAAAAAAAGATGATTTGATGCTGAATATGAGCGTGTTTGATGCTTGGGAAAAAATCTCATCAGACGTTCACGTAAATATGCTACATCCTTTTTTTGGATCTGCCTCAAAGAACCTTTTTTTTTTTGCCTGCGGCAATAAAAAACTGGGTCTGGGATGAAAGAATGTTGTTTGTTACCATTTCATTCTGTTTAAAAATTTTTTTTTAGGCTCGAGGAATCCTTTAAGTCGTGTCCAACCTCTACTGGTTTGAACAGTCGGTGTTGCGATGTCTATTTTAGCTAGTTTTAGCAAGTTTAGTTAGCATTAATTTACCTCATGATACCATTAAGCGGAATTAGTTAGTGATGGTCTGATGAAGCTTCACGAAGCAGTTCTATTATGTTCAGAGTCCACTAGATGGCAGTCTCTGAGCCATTTTCCTTTGTTTTGAACAACTGTTCAAAAGAAAAGTCCCATCATTTTTAAACCAATGGCGCCACCAACTGACCCCTAAACCATGTGACACTGTTTCATGAAGCTTCATCAGCTCATCACTAAAATTAGTCTTTTTAAAGACTCGTTCAAATGGACCAATTGTTCAGGAACAATTGCCAGTTTTGTAAACACAACAAAAGATAAGATAACTGGATGGATGGATATATTATATTATATTATATATTACACAAAATAAGCCATAGAAAAACAGAACCAAGCACCAACTGTACTATAATCATCAACCTAAATGTTATTTGTTATTTTCACCTTTGACCCTGAATCCCAACAACCAAAATAATTTATATATAATATAATAATGTGTATTTTTCCAAGTAAATGTGATTTTTCAAACATTTTGTTAAAGAAAAATTGATCTGTCACTAAGATTTTTGGTTGAAAAAGTATAAGTGACACACAAAGTAAAAAGAAAAACTTCGATACATATCCCTTATTTGTACTTTTAAAGCATCCACAGCTAAAGCTACCTTTTTTTTTTTAGCTTTCCTGTATCATTCACAATGTAAAAATTCTGCACCATCATCAATCAAAAGCTAGCATCAGGTAAACTCACAGGCCTTTATACTTATGGTGCATTCTGGTTCTTACTTTCAGAGCTATTCATGGTCAGTCTCCTCCTTACATCACTGATCTGATCCAGCCTTACACCCCAGCTCGGGCTCTGAGGTCTGTGGATCAGAATCTACTGATGGTTCCACGCACACGGTTCAGGACCAGAGGAGAGAAATCTTTTCAGGCTGTTGCTCCTAAGCTTTGGAACGATCTTCTTCTCTCTTTGCGCTTGTACTTGACTCCTTTAAGAAACATCTTAAGACGTTTCTATTTGTTCAGGCTTTTCCTTGATTTTCTCGAACTCCTGTGTTGTTCTCAGTATTATCTTGATCTTTAAAGTATGTACTTTTTTGAGTATTGTTTTGATTGTTTAAGCGCTTTGTGACCCTGGTCTGGAAAAGCGCTATATAAATAAATTTTACTTACTTACTTAATTACTTACATTGTTTTGGACCCAAAGAGGTGACCAGGGTCCGGAACGCTTATCAACAGGTTCATTTTTAAGTGGATGGTTTGTCAGAGCATGTTGTACTAATTTTTCCATCTTTTTTAAGGGTGCAACTGTTGAAGTAATACAATGGTATTAAAAGTAATACTAGGTAATGTGGGTAGGTTGTCCTGCCCAAGGACACAAGGAAGTTTTTCTTTTTTGTTATGAAGAGCCAGATCTACTTACCTAGCTACACGATAAGCATCAAGATTTTTCACCAGAGTATAGACGTGACAAAACAACCCAATTGAGGTTTTCTTTTTAGACCGATGACTTATTTCCGACATGAAAGGGTAAACGGGAACATTGCCAAGAGGAAGACTTGTCCAAACGAAAGATAAGGCCAAATGAAATGAATAACTTTAATGCTAATAATGAATGTGTCATAGACCGATAAGAGGGCATTCTTGACCTTTTCATTACCGAAACGCTCGGCCCACTTCAGGACACAAAATCAGCGGGGGAAAGATGACTATGAGCCGACGACAAGACTCATTTTGGATTTTCCCCGATTTAAGAAGATTTCTCACGCAGTTTGATGCATCGTTAGATCTGCAGTTAAGTGTTTCAAAGTTAATTTGAAATAGGCTTTTTTATCTAAGAAGACATCGAAGGACGTGTGGTGAGCGATGACATAAGGGATTGTTACTTGTTATTGAAACAAGAATAAATCATCTTAATATATATATCAAAGTACAGATTCGTATCCAGTAGGCTCTGGAATCCTACTAGTAGAGATTGGAATTCCAATCTGTACTAAACTGGGATCTACTGAACTGGGATCTGAGTACTGAATATTGGAATTCCAATCTGTCCTAGAAGGATTCCAGATTTTACTAGGGAATTCCAATCTATACTAGTAGAGGTTGGAATTCCAATCTGTACTAGTAGAGGTTGGAATTCCAATCTTTACTAGTAGAGATTGGAATCCTACTACTGAACTGGGATCTGAATATTGGAATTCCAATCTGTCCTAGGAGGATTCCGGATTCTACTATGGAATTCCAATCTGTACTAGTAGAGATTGGAATCCTACTACTTTATTGGGATCTGAATATTGGAATTCCAACCTGTCCTAGGACAAATGAGAATTCCACCAAGACAATCTCTAATTCTAATAGGAGAAATTCGGATTACATCAAAAATGTTTTTCAGATTCCAATCTGTACCGTGACATATATAAACCCTTATTTTCGTTAGGGACCGGTGTATTATTGTCCTCGTTTTCATGGACCAAACTTTAAAAAATAAAACGGAACATTTAGTCTTTTTTTTTTAGTGATAGTGAGACGAAATCTTACCATGAGATGTAATAGTTGATGATATCCCTTCAAGAATCACATGTTACCGTGGCGATATCATGGATGAGGTGCAGGTCAACGTCTTCTGTGGGGTCGCCTCACTGAAAGAAAAAATAATAATCATCAAAAAGTGTTTTTTCCAAACACAAAAAAAGATTTAACGGTGCAAGCGTTTTTAGTTAAAAGCAAGAACCTGCTCGACTTGAACAGTAATAGCCATTGATCTCCTACTACCTCCATCCTTCCTTCCTTCCTCGCATCCTTTTCCCCTTCGTTTCCCACCCCCCTTCCCCAGCTTTTCTTCATCTCTCCGCCAACCATTTCTTTTTATCCCCTTCTGCAATTTAAATCTCTCACCTCCCCTGCTCCCTGGACCATTGGTTCACTTCTCCCCTCTTTTTCCCCTCTTCCTATTTCTTTCAGCTCCTTCAAAGGGTACAGGACAAGGCCGAGACAGAGGCTGCCTTCTATCCCGGCCGAGGCTGCAGGATGGAGAGAGGGGAGGAGGGAGGGAAAGGAGCTAAATAAGGAGTGGAGGATGAGGGCAAAGAGTGAAGTGTGAGGTGAATTCAGCTTCATTGATCAACGGGGGAAACTGAATCCAACTGTAAGAAAATAATAATTTCAATGACAGAGTAAAGCTAAGAAATTACTAAAAAACAAGACCCGGAGACGGATATGGATGGGATTCGGAGATTGCTCCGGCATTAATAATGTAGGCTAGCTTGTGTCTCACATTAGTAGACGTCGCACAAACGCAAACACAGCAAACAAACGCACACCCGTCCAATAAGGAAGAATCTGCTTGCAGCAGCATCATTTCTGTCGACGACTTCATCTCGCATGTCGAATGGAACGTTTCCGTGAGTTTCTTGGAGCTCAGGGATGCATGGAGAATGTGTTCGGGGGGGGGCGACAATGAACAGAGGTCTGAGGTAGTGGACTAGGATAGTAATGTGGAGCAGGTCAGATGGAGGACGCGGTCGGACTATTCGGACGGAAGGATAAAGGAGAGGGGGCAAACGAGGGGTTGAGTTATGGATGGGATTAACATGACATCGAGATTTACACCCAAACTACTTTACCGAGGGAAGCTGTCGAAAGGCACTGTGGACTTTAGATACTGACAATGTTCGGTTTATTTGCCGTCCCAACCTTATAAATAGTTTTAAATGATTTGACAATACGGTTACTCTTAATCCATCCATCTGCCGTGGCTTATCCAAGGTCAGCAAATCAGGTCCAGATTTTATGGGGGTATACTGGGGTCTGCCCCCATTTTCTGGAGATTAAATCTGGTTTACCATAACCACACCCTCTCTGCTGTGATTGGTCAAGCATCAACGTTTGTCACTGCGTGTCATCAATCTTGGAAGTCTCCACTTCCCCCGCTGAAGGAGGAGTGAAGCCATTATTACATCATAATGAACTCCGCTCTCGTCACCTCTCGTTCGCCCAGATTTCAGGGGAGGGGGAACTTTATAAAGTAATAACTTCAAAACATGGTCATGATGAGAGACTTACTGCTTCTTGGAGAGGAAGATTCAACATTTTAAACATGTGAGTAAGTCAGGAGAGTTTTCAAATTGTCTTCACGAAAAAGCAAAAATTCTAAAACACAAAAACTGTATATATTTTCGACTCAAAGAGGTGACGTTAGGATCAGCCGTTGAATCAAGATCTTGGCCTTTTGGCTCAGCTCTCTCTGCACCATGAAAAACTCCTATAATGCGTTATGAAATGATATACCTTTATTTTTCCCTCTGTTGGGAATGGTTGTGACAGGGGCAGGTTCACAAAAGAAACCCAGATAGAAAACAATTACACATAAATATATATTAGAATAAACACAAAAATATCTCAACCAAGAAAACTTTTCTAAGTTTTTCTCAAGCAACCTCCTGTCACTTTAAATTGTATTATGAATACTGCTCTAGGTATGTTAACTACCTACCTGTTCATTCACTATTGTAAAAAGCTATTTTAAGTTTAATTTATTTAATGATTTTGTTGGATAATTTCGTCAATATAGTTATACTTGGATCCCACATCTTTAAAGTGACAATTCTGCTAGTTTAGCTCAAACTAAATATATTTTAAATTACATTTAAAGCTGTGGTACATAAGTAAAAAGAAAAAAACAGAAAAAAAATGCTTTTCAAGCTTTATGTGAATAACATTTGTCTAAATCTCCTGAAATGTTTGCTACTCGAACATATTCAAGGCCTCCCACCTTTACTCAACCATGAAACTAACTGATGAATAAGAAGCCGAGGCAAAACAAAAAACTTCCCACCTCACTGCATCGCTGGAATTGACCTGCTCGCCGCACAACAGCCTGCAGCCAGAGTTTCTCTCAACATGCCCCGAAATCCGCCGCAACCACAACCACCGTTGCGAGAAAGAGTTGCATTCTGCTTTAGCAACGACGCAATGTAGCAAAGAACACAATTTGGACCCAAGCCCGTTTTTCCTTTTTTTTTTTTTCCCCCGATCGCTACAGCATTCAGGGTTTCTTTCTAACTTTACTTTTATGGAGCATTTATTCCCAACGTAAGTTAAGATTACTCAGTGAATAACATGAAATATGCATGATGAGTGGGAATATTAACTTATTTATAATGTCTTTTAAAATTTAAAGCATTGTGGTGCTCTCGGTTTGACCCTGAAAAAAAGGATATCTGCCACCATTTAATGTAAGGGATGCTTGCACAGCTAAAAAGGACGTGGTTGTATAATTCTTTTGTAGACGCAAAGAGTCCGTTTTGGTTTGAGATTACTGTTAATTTTAAACAATCCTGCCATACGTATATCTGAGTGTGGTTAGCTCCATGAAAAAAAGTCTTTGTGTATTATACTCTTTTCCCCCCTCACGATTCCCTCGGGCATAGGCGAGTGTCTCAAGCTAATGAGCCTCCTTCCCCAAGGTGAGGCAGCATTTACACAGTCTTGGGTTTGCATTTGGCGAGTGTATCCTTTTAATGAGACGGGGGGCCTCGGGTGAAAATGCCACTGTAACTTTTCTCATCATGACTTCTTGATGATGGCGATGAAAGCTCCGCGGTATCCCCGTGCGAAACAATTCCTCTCATTTCGAACGAGGAGAAAGGTCTTGTAGAAATAATCACTTTCAATAATTGAATATGTTGCGTAATTCAAAGCGGGAGAAGTTCCAACGGGGAAAAGAGACTTCATGGATAGTTTTGTGGTACCCAGAATATTATTCTCTTTTCTTTTCTCAATGTGTTCTCCTTCCTCTTTTCCAATCCCTATGTCAACCCCTCCATCCTCCAATCCGGTCATAGCCGGGGAGGTCGTCAACCTTGAGTCTAGTTCTTCTCAAGTTTTCTGCCTTCCTGTCTTGAGATGGTGACATGTAGTCATAGCAACTGCTTCGGACGCTGTTCTGTATGTATTTGTTTTCCAATAAATTCTAAAATAAGTATACATATATATAGTACTATCTAATAGATTACTTTATAAGTCCCTCAAGGGGAAACTCCAGGTTAATGGCTGTTATAAAAATCAAGAAAAATAGTAGAGAAATAAAATGGCAAAGAATACTTTAATGGTCAGTGTATCAAAAAAAGAAGAAGAAAATAAATAAACATTTCTCAGGAATGTTCATAATAAGACATGGTTCAGATGAAAAAATTTAGTATGAAGATCAATGTGTCTTTTTTCTTCTGGCGAGACCTACGTCTCTAAATAGAGGTAGATTAATGTTCGTGTTGATTTGCTGACATATTTAAATGCCAGTGTTTAAGATAAGATAAGGGACATAGATGATGGATATTAACAAATTTGTTAAAACTAATGTTAAAGTAAAATAAATTTTTTGGTGAAGGACATCAAACACATGGATAATGAAGCTAAATTCAGCCTCAAAGAATGAAAAGATATTATTAAAACAAGACTTTTACGTCCTATTTGGTAAATACATTACAAATACATTTTGTTCCATCCCATACTTTGGTCTATACAATTTCTTCTATCAATCTCTGTAGTCGTCAAACTCTTCCTCGCCTACTGTGCACGTCATGGAAACAAGTTGCGTAATGCTAAGTTTGCAAAGAAACTCAGGTTCTCGCACTGAATGCGGTCGCAGTTATTTTCGTCGCATGGCAAATAGAGCTAATGCAAATCCATCAGTGGGCTAGCGAGCTCCGCGCCACACCGCTTAAATATTTAATTCATGTCATGTCGCATTGCTGATATCAATAGGATTGTACAGGCATTAAATCAGTGTTACAAGTAAAGTGCATTCGGTCAGTTTTACAAAACTATTTGCATTTTCTAGTAGTATATTGGCTTTACTCGGATAAGCCTTCAAAAAGAACACTAACCTTTGTATTCTTTATTTAAGAACAACTGCAATTCATTGTAGTCCGTATTTTTCCGGTTGTGAATTTTGTTCTTGTCTCTCACATGGTCAATAACATAGGATAGAGTATAAAGATGCACCAAAACAGTTTTTGGTTACTAATTAAAATCATTCCATGAGAAGGTTCTGTAGTACCTCTCCTTGTACAAGTAAGATGGACCTTAAATTCCAATTGAACTCATAACATTTACGTCTTAACCGTCACATTCCTCAGTCAAGAGAATCTCCCTTCAAGTACATCATTTTGTATCATGTACTCCACCAGGACTGTACTAAGTACAAGGAAATAACGGTCGGGGGAGTTTGAAACAAGTCAAGCGTCCCAACAAAGTCGGTAAAAGACTATAAGAAATGGAGATACTGGGTTACAAGAGGGACGACCAATAAGAACAAGCGCCCGATCCTTCCTGTGGCGACCCCCTGATGGGAAGACATTAAAGACAGTACATCGTATATATACCACTTGCTATCACATGCAATATGGATGTCGACAAGAGTCATCCTGAAGGATTCAAATCTCGGAAGAGTCTTACTAGTTCCCTGCTGAACGAGAGGTTAAAACGGCTACAATCGCACACACTGTTTATGAGAGTGAGACTATATGTGTGACCGGGTCCTTGAGTTAAGGCCCGATTCTTAACCAGGCAGAAGGAAATGCGATGAATTATTTAAACGGGCCGGTACGCAGAGGAACATATGTATATAGTGAGCTACACGGTCTAAGCCACATGCTGGACCTCAAGCCGAGGAATAAATATAAATAGTTTTTCTTATTATGAAATTGATGAGATTAACTGAGCTAGAATGCTTGTGTTATTAAATTTACTCGACCACACGTATTAAAATGTTGAGTCGGTATTCTTTCAAAACACAAGGGCGCATTCAGACAGATTATAAAACAACAGTGAAACAGTTCCAAAAGTTATGAAAGTAAGAAATACAAAAAAAAGGGCTAGAGTTCAAAAAGATGAGTATTTAGGTGAGTTTTTAAAACAGCCAGTGTGTTAATGTTTCGAATGTCAAGGTGAGAGGGGGTTCCAGAAGCAAGAGGTCTAGAGGTCTGGGGGAAAGGTTGTCGAGGGCTTTAAAAGTCAGGAGGAGGATTGTGTAATTCATAAGGTGGCTGGTAGGGAGCCAGTGAAGTTGTTGAAGAACAAGGGTGATGTGATTGATAGAAGGGGTCTAGGTGATCATCTGGGAGCAGCATTATGTAGTAGTATCCTCGGATAAACCTTCAGGAAGAACACTAACCTTTGTATTCTTCATTAAAGACCAACTTTAATTCATTCTAGTCCGTGTTTTTCCAGTTGCGTACTTTGTTCTTGCCTCTCAGATGGTTAATAATTTAGGATGGAGTATAAAGATGTGCTAAAAAACAGTTACCAGTCATATCTTCTATGAGAAGGTTCTGTAGTATCTCTCCTTGTACAAGTAAAATTGACCTTAAATTCTGTTTCAGTTTCAGTCAGTTTTCTTACCTGACAAAATACATCAGGTTGATAATCTTCTAAGTACTCAATTTAAAGGGTTTTTCCTGCTGTTTTCTTCTTAACACCGTAATATTCGGATCAATCCCACGATTGAAAAATTCATAGATTTTTGGGGTACTCTGAGACTTTCCAAGGCTAAACATCCAAACAAACCCATGAGCTTGAGGCAAATAAGTATTTCTCAATGCCATATCAAACATAGATGTAGAATGTTAAGTCCATCTGAGCAATGCGCCAAAAAAACTTTCACTCGATTAATGAGGGGAAATTTCACAAACAGAAGGTCCTTTTTAGTCCATCCAAATCCCACTGGAAATGGCACAGGTTTATTTAAAGTCATGCCGGTCAGCGAAATGTTTCATCCGGAATCAGAGCGAAGAAGGTAATTAACAAACCTCGCGGTGGAGAAAGGGGTAGACGAGGGGAAAAGGAACTCCTGAGGTCGCGTCAATATTTGTAGCCGGTTGATAATCCAAGCAACAGCTGTCGCGGACGTTCAGTCAAAAGGTTCCCCTGTGGGGGGGGTCACTAGTTCAAGGGGTCAGGACTGTGTTCGTCATCAACGTCTTGGTGAGTTAACACGTCGTAACAAAGTCATTTCGCTGTAGATATTTTGAGGTGTTCGAGGTAAAAACTTTTCTATCCATGGAGTCATTAGAAATTTGGTTTAAATCATAATCATCGGTACTTGTCGAGGTTTGATTAAATAGACTCTAGTTTTGGCTTTTGTGTGGTTGTGCGTTTCTGTGTGTAGCTCCAGCTGGACGGTATTTCATCTCTGCATCTGTCATTATTTTCCAGCCCATCCCTCTCTATCTGTGGCTGCTTCGCATCCATCTTCCTTCTGTCTCGTTCTCGCCATCCATCCGTCTCTGCCCACCTGACTCCCTTTGCCTTCGCATCATCCTTCACCAGAGCTCCGCCCACCTCCCGCTGTTGAGACAGTAAAAAAACCCAGAGAGGCGAAGACGTCGATTCTATCAATGCCACCACTTTATTTTTCACTTTTTTCGCAAAACTCTTGTTTATTTGTGTTGATTTCCCCCTGAATCTAAATAGAGATTACAAGTTATTTGGAATCCAATCACTATTGGATTATATTTTCGGAAGGAATAAAGTAGAGCAGCAAAGGGGAAGGGGATTTACGATATCATTTCCGCTATTCAAAGCTTCGTATAATTCAAATATGATTCAAATGTCATGAGAGCAATTCTACCACTGATATCCTATTGGATTACAAAAAGAAAATTACACATTTATTTTATTTTATTTGGAAAAAGTTCACTTATGACCACGAGTTATCAGCAGATTCTGATCCAAGGTTCTGTAGTATCTCTCCTTGTAAAAGTAAAATTGACCTTAAATTGATCTCTAATATCTGTCTCAGTCAGTCAGATAAATGTACTTCTTTAACCTGGAGAATTATCCAAATTAGTATTTTACTGAAAAACACAAACAACAAGTTTGTCCGGACGTTTTTCTCTGTGCACTTAATTTTAGTTCAATTGTATATGTTCTATATTTATGTATATGTGAGGAAATTAACAAATAGAACTGATTAATAACTTTAAACGAGCCAACATTGAGAACTGAATGTGTTGCTTATACATTATATTTGTACTTTAACTTTTGCTTTTGTTTTGTTTACTGGCCCCGCACTGACCTCGTATTATCACTAAGTCCACATGCAGCGTTTGTACTCAACTCCAGGATATACCATGTACTCTCATAGGGCTTGGACTCGTAAGAAGGAGGGGGGGGGGATTATCATCCTGGTCCCAATCAAACATTGAAGTGCATTTATCCGATGGCCTTCAAATCCCATAATCCTTTTGTTGTAAAGCTTCAATGCATTTAGACGGACGCAGCTACTTTAGCATCAGCGACGGTTCAATAGCACTTAAGACGGTGAAAGTCAAATAACCGTCAGTGAGATGAAGTGTACTGTAGAAACATCAACTGACATTATCAAAACTCGCTGTGACAATTTAAGCTTCTTTCTCAAGAATGAAGCGGCGAAATATTCCCCTAAATTGACATGTGATGTTTATGTTTCAACAGGTTTGTTTTCAGGAAAAATGACAACCCGTTTTTATAGTTTTTAAGCAGCTGCCAGTGATTTTGATTCATCTTTACAAAGAATGTTGTGTAGAATTGATGCAGTAATTTGTATATGTGATATATATAAATAAATATAATAAAATAATGCATTTCATTATTTAAGTGGGTAAGAAAATTGCAAAATGAATATGACAATTAAATTAAACGATTGTTTTTTTCATCTCAAAGCTTCCGTTTATTCAGAATTTCCTTTGTTTTTTTTAATGTTTGGCTCAAAATCCTGGGTTTTGTGCCCAGAAACCCTCTCTTCTTCTGTCGAAATGAAATGAGAATGTGAGGATTTGTTCTCGTGCTCATACGGCATTTGAATATGAATTTGTTTTGAGCCCAAACAAGTAAATTACTAGTGTCGAGAAGATGATTGGAGCCAAGGACCCGCTTTCCGAAAGAAGTGTTCAAAAAGTACAAACTTCAGAAGGAAAAAAGAATCCAGTAGTCCACGAATGTGAAACTAGAACTCTTACCATGGATTTAAAAAGAAGCAATATTAGTTAAGATGTCATCAAAAAACAGCGGATGATGGATAGAATTTAATTTTAATTTT
Organism: Callionymus lyra; assembly: GCF_982586985.1. Lineage (NCBI taxonomy): Eukaryota > Metazoa > Chordata > Actinopteri > Syngnathiformes > Callionymidae > Callionymus > Callionymus lyra. The sequence continues at coordinate 10,302,265 of NC_141835.1, read as the reverse complement.
TTTGGTTTGCGGGAAGTGTTTTTTTTCTTTTGGAAAGCCACAGTTACAGTCTTTCTTCTAACTTCTTATGTTTTCAATGGTTTGTCTTTCAAAATAATTTGAAAAATCAACAAAAAAACAATCATTTAAAAAGTTTTAAAAATATGTATTTTGCGAAAATGTGGTAATAGATTAAACCAAAATCTTTCCTTTCATCAATTACTAAAATAGCTTTTTAAATTATAATTCCAACTTTTGGAAACTGTGATTGTTTCAGCAGTACACAATAATGATAATAATATTATTAATAATAATATTTATATTAATAATAATAGCAGTAAAAGTAGAAATAATAATAGTAATAATGATAATCATGATGATGGTAACAATAATAGGAAAAGCAATGATTATAGCAATAATAATAACATAATAATAACAATAATAATAACAATATTACATTATATAATAATATAATTATAAGAATATGTAATACATTCATGATCTTGCAGAAAACTCAAGATCACTTCACGAATACAAACAATAAAATCCGACCACATCACTGTGGTCATCTAATAAATACACAATGAATACAGATATTAAGACATAAAGTACACATATTGAGAACAATGATAAAAACAACAATAATAGATAAAGTTTCAAAATTAATAATAAATAAATAAATAAAACGAAAATATTATTGTAGATGAGTAAATAATACAAAAAAAAGTTCTAAATACTTCTAAATATATTAACAACATTTACAACAAGTACTTTTTTTTTTACAAAACACAAACAGAAGAAATATAGAAAAGGGGAGAAAAAAAAAACATTATTATTTTGAGGTGGAGTTTGTTTATATAAAATCTCTTTTTTGAGTGTCTGTAAGTGCAGTTTCTATGATTCAACAGAGTTCTTGAATCATGTATGGATTTTTCTTTTTCCTACATAAAACAACACGGGGTGAGTCACATATTCACCCCAGTATTCTCGAGTGCGTCCAGACAAAGTTGAAGCTGATAAATAAATCATTGACAGATGCTTGCATTGACGACCCGCGGACCTGAGACGCTGAGCCTTTCCTCAGGAATCGGAATAAAAAATAAAAAAAGAGGTTTCGTCTACTTCCACGGGTGAAAGTTACATCTCAGGTCTGGGTTGAAACCCAAACCAGACAGAGTGGGCTCTAATAGGCTGCTGCCATACATCTTCCACATAAAAGCTTCAGCTGCACAGAGTGTAAAGTGGAAGACGCGACAATAGACGTTGACAAAAGAGTCACACTTTATCTCTTGACTGGGCGATGTTTTATCTCTGCCAGTTTTGAGCACAAATGATAAAATACACATTTTGAAAAATTATATTCTGGAAACATTGAGATACCCTAACGTGTTACATAACCATTGCAATGAGATTAAAGTGTGACAAAAATGAGTTTTTTTTCTCTGCTCTCCCTTTGACTCAATAAATCTGAAGAATTATTTTTCAAATGCTTCATTGACTCGGCGGGAAATCGGCTTCAAAAGCTTCTGTCGTTCAGCCAGAAGTAGATTAAAAGTTTACCCAACTTACGGAGGTGTGAAATCCCCCGTCTTCTGTTAAATAAATCCATTTATTATTTACGACCAGTGAGAGCCGATCCATTTAAACACGGTTAATAATTTAAGACCATATAAAACCTCTCTGTCTTTTTTCTACTGACAAAGCAAGGGGTTTCTGATTATTTAACAAAATCCATTTTTTTTCAAAAGAAAAATAATCGTTAAGGCTAGAATGAAAATAAAGCCTCTTGTATCACCTTGATAAAAAGCCCAACTAGTTAAATATGTTATTATTTTCTTACCCTTATTTCCCATGACCCATCCGGGATTGCAACGACAAGTTTATGCTATATATTAGCATGCTAAATGCTCGTAATGCTAGCAAAATAGCACTTGGAATAAATCAAATCTGGATTTTATTTTTAAAAATAAATGTTTACATGTTTATTTACTATTTTTCAAAATATTTAATTGTCTGCTTTGAAAAAGTAGTGATTGAAAATTGATTTTAGCTCCATTTGTTTTTGAAAAATGTAAGTGAAACACTATTGTTTAAATACAAACAGAAAAAAAAAAACTTTTTTGAGAAGGTTTAGAGCTTTTTGTAAAATTAAATTACACAAGAAAAATTTCTTAAACTATAATTGTAATAAATTGTATAATTGTGATCAAAATAATTAAATTATAGGCACACGGCCCACATAGTTTTGTTCTTTTGGGAATTGATTTGAGCTTAATTTATTTTGAAATTTTTAAGTAAAAGACATTTTGAATATCAAATAAAAACATGTTAAAAAAAATTCCTTTTACCGCTTTTTGTACGATTACATGACAACAAACTGTACTTGTACTCATGAGTTAATAATAACTTGAGAATTCGGCAAGCAATTTCGACTATCCGAAATATGGGCCACTTAAAATGACTGTGTGGGCCCAAGTTTGCCCTTGAGCCTTGAGTTTGAAAAGGTTGGTTTAAAGCAGTAAAAATAATTTCCGTTCTATTAAATAATATTGTCTGAATATATATATATATATATATATTTTTTATGCTGTTTTTTATTTATGTGTTGATGAAGCTTCATGAAACAGTGTTACGTGGTTTAGAGGTCAGTAGGTGGCGCCATCAGTTTAAAAATGATGTGATGTTTCATTAGAACAGTTGTTGAAAATAGTGCAGAGACCGCCATCTAGTGGGCTCTGCAGATAATGACACTGCTTCATGAAGCTTCATCAGACCATCACTACTTTTTTTCTTAGAGTAACATTAACCTGAGACTCTTGACAGATCAAGATGTTTGTTTACTCAAAAAATAAACCTGTAAACAAATAGAAAACAACTAAATTATTGATGATTCATTGTTACTGTTTTAATCCAAACGGTGGTTGTCATCAGACAATTTAATCAGTTTTTGTATTTGAAATATATTCACAAGTTAATAAAGGTGTGACCTCCGTTAAAAGAATACGTTTTAAATCAAGCACCGTCTAAAAGATTCTTGTTCTCATCCTGATAAGCCGCGGATTTATGCAGCGGAGAAAGTTGAAAAGCAACATATTTTCCTTATTTCTGATCCTGCCGCTGAAGTATTTACTGTCAACTCATCCTGACAAGGTCACTCCGACAAGTACGTTCCGTCGTCAGCAGCCGGCCTGTGTGTTTCAACTTGTGTCAGCATCTGTTTAGCATTTCTGTCGCTCACCGAGTCAACACGGAACTAATCCTTTGGCCTAAATTAAAATGCTCATTTTGTATTAATTTTTTTTTTTTTCATGAACCATTTATGCCAATTTAGATTCTCGGAGAGACAGGTGGTCGCCGCATGTGTAAATTTTAATCCACTCAGAATAATACTGTGATTCGTTACACACTGTTAAATCCACTGAGCTGCTGCATTTTGGTGATATATGAAGCTAAAGCGTCTGACAGTACAGATGGCAAAGCCTCCATGAAAAAAAAAGGAGGAGGAAGATAAGGGACATCAAGCTGAAAACAAATGTGAGCAATAGACGTTAGTTTTAAGGAGCGTAGAACAGGTAAAATTGTGTTTAAGATTTTGTACTTTTTGCTGGTTCAGAATGGCTGAGGAAACCATGTTGGTCACTAAGGCGTACTTCAAGGGGGGGGGTCATATGAAGGTTAGGGCAGCCCTTGAAGTATAAAAAGAAGCTTATAATTGGTCCTGTGGTGGACTGAGAGCCAGTGGAGCTTCTTGCAGGCAGGAGCGACGTTGTAATCTCTGGGTCGAGGTGACCCGGTGGCCCAAAAACAAATGTGTTTGTCTCCTGTGTAGTTTCTGGGTCAAGCTGAACGACCTCTGCCACTGTGTTTGTATTTCTGTCCGCCAAGGGAGGTCGTTCACCTTGACCCAGAGGCCAAACAAGGGATACCACAAACACATTTGTTTCCGGGGCCTCTGGTTCACCTTGACCTTGAACTTTATAAATTGTCGTGGCTTCTAGAAATTCAAATGTACAGAAAAACATCTGACAGTGGGTTTGGAAGATGCATTAGGAAAAGAGAAGGGGGGCTAGAACAGAACCCTGAGGAACACCGCTAGATTAGTGGGCGATTTGAGATTGACCATAAGCAGTTGCTGATCTGTAAATGCTCCAGTTTTCGCTCCTAAGGGATTTATATGAAGTGTTTTTCATGCTTTTGAGTACATGTTTTTAAATGGGAGACCTTCTGAAATGGACCGGAAATGGATCGAAAAACCAGGACAATCTGTAAACTACAAAAAAATAAATCCTTATTTTCAAAAGTTAACTTTTCCTACCAACACAAGAGACCTCCAGACCGTTTAATTTAAAGTTTACAAAACAGTTAAGATTGTGTCGAGAGACACAAGTCTCATCATCACCGCTCAAAGTTACCGCAGAGCTAGCAAAGGAACAAGCTAAGCTAAAGAGAATCGGCATCGTTAAAATATCATAGATACTTCCCAAACTTCTGCTTTAGATCTGCCTCTCGAGTATTCTCCAGAGAGTTCCGAAGCAATGCGACTGAAGCTCGGTGAAATCCCCCAGTATTTTCTAATTGTTTAGCATGTAGCGCACAAAAAAAACCCTGGCAAAACAGACAATTAAACAGTCCTCGTGCATAATCTGCTTCTGATTGCTGATGAGATTTAGATGAGGAGTTTATTTCGCACACATTGACTCATTACTTCCAAAACAACCCCGGAATTTGTAAACAAGACTGAAGTCATCGGGCATTAGCTATGCTCACTGACAGCAACCGCATTAGAAAAATCCATCCCTGTCATTACGTATTCCAGTCGAAACAATTCCGGTAGCTGTCGATACAAAATGCTCATTAGCAGCTAAAGTGCTTCAGTCGGCAAACATTTGCATCAGACTCTTAAAAAACTGGACTTGTAGTGAAGGGAAGAAAAACACGATCTTGATTAAGTTTCTATTCAGTGAGGGATGATTTCAAACTTGAATACAGGTAACGTCAGCATTATCTTCCTCAGGATTTAAACTCATTATAAACCGATTCAAATGTGTTCCGAACACTATCTTAACTGTTTTGTAAACTTTGAGTTAAACTGTCTCTTGTGTTGGTAGAAAAAGTTTGCTTTTGAAAATAAGGATTTTTCTTTTTTTGTAGGTTACAGATAGTCCTGGTTTTACGATCCATTTCCTGTTAGTTTTCAGAAGGTCTCCCATCTGAAAAGATGTATTCAAAAGATTGAAGACCACTTTGTATAATCATACTATAATCATCTGCAGCGAGAATTATGACCTGCTCTAGTAGAAGAACTCACATTTCTCCGATCCTTAAATGTCTTCACTGGCTGCCAGTTTCTTTCAGGATCAACTTTAAAATTCTGGTTCTTACTTTGTTTTCTTTTACGTTTTTACTTTTTAAGTATTTAATTGTTATTGTTTTTTTGTTTTTTTGATTGTTTAAGCTCTTTGTGACCCTGGTCTTGAAAAGCGTTCTATAAATACTAATTACTTTCTTACTTACTAAGGTTCATTCCTTTTCATTACCAAAAGAGTTCCTTTGATGTTTTAATGAGTTTCACATCCTCTGGCTAATATGAAACCATTTTTTCTTTAAGTGACATCAAAGTTTGTAGATGACATCAGCCAAACCCCTTAGGAGCCAAGGTCACCACATCAGACACACAATTTCATTTGATTCATTTGGAGTTTTTGATAGTTAACCTAGCTTCCTCAAGCTACTACGAGGGTAATGTACGACTCGAAGGGCTACAATCAATTTGTTAGAGACTTCTGTAACCTTGAAAATAAACGGTCTCTTGTGTAAATAGGAATAGTCAGGCTTTGAAAATAAAGATTTTTTTTGGAGGTTACAGAGAGTCCCGGTTTCGGAAACACTGAAGTCCATTCATTTTTTTTATCCGTTGCCTATTAAATCCAACAGATTTGAAAGTATTTGATGTACGAACCGCCCACTGACACTCAAGTGGTCAGAACAATAAGAATGTCGGATTTAGTTATTGGTTGCTGTGATGTTTGTTTGGAATACAAATCCTAATAAAATAAAATGGACACAGAAAAATAAATTATAAACAGGAATCATTGCTTAAAGCGAAATTTGATGTGGTGCAGAAAAACAACTTCGAATAATTTTTTTTTTCTTTAAAAACACAGAATAGTGCAAAAGTAAACTGTTGACTTGAACAAAATTAGCTTTCTGAAAAATGTAAAAAGTGTAACATCTTTTAATTTTGCTTCTACTCTATTTGTATTTACTTCTTTGATAAGAAAATGTTACTTTCTTTGTGAAACAGTTTTTTCAACCAAATAAATACATTAAAATATATATATATTAAACATACAAATGATGGACCATTAATACATTTTTTGCAAGATTTGTGACCCTTTTCTGTGAAAGGAACTGTACAAATAAAAATGACTAACTTATTTATTTAATAAACACATTTAAAATGTCACATGTCATTTTTTAAATAATGTATCATAATCAATTTGGGAAATGCGTCCCTTCATATGATGTATTTGTGCAGTGATTATTTTAATAGTTATTTCTGTCTTATTTATATTGAACATTTTGCCGTGAAAGAATAGATAAGGTAATTCAGTACCTGGAAATGTACTCTATACTTTATGTGGCATGTACAAAATAGCATTTTATGCTATTAAATGCTATAAAAAAAAACCTGTAAGGTTCATTTATAAGTGCGTATATTCTCAGTTCATTCGACCTCCAGTGGATTTAAACCCACTGATCCGGAATAAAAGCCGGTCTCAACTAGCTTCTATTCAGACACACTTTCAACACATGCGTCCAATCATACGGTTTGTGGCGTCGATGGTTAGCAATCAGGTGTGTTATTCAGATCAGGTGAAGGGAGCTGAAGGTACAAAAGCGAAAACGTTCGAGCTTGAACGTTTCCTTCTTTAGACACGGTGAGTAATGCAGATGTGCTGCAACTGCAATCCATCTGTGGAACAACCGCTGTCAGCCGAGCATTTTATCTATTGTTTTCTGCTCTGAATCCTTAACTCTCTTACACTAATCTGCGTTAACTACAGAGCGAATGAGAAAATAACATATATTGATGTGATTCCCGTTAAGTATAATGCCTTTTATAAACCTCACTGCGACACGTACTCTTGCCGATTTACCCCATAATCCCTTTAATAACGTTGCATAAGGATGGGGCTACCTATATCTCCGCTGTATCCTCGTCCACCAGCTGGTGATGACGACGCAATGACCTTCTTTAATTCCATCTGCAGACACGCAACACAAGCGTCATACCTGCTCAGTGTACGTCCAACAATATCCTCTCCATACAAAGATTCTCTTCAGGAGGTTTCATAAGTGAGAAAATATATATAAGAGATATATAATAATATATATATAAAAGCACCAAGACCACTTTTTTATACTCATTCTAACTTCTGATGTTTCAACAAAATGACCTTTCATTATCAACAATGTGCCTTTGATGTTTATAAGTATAATGCATTGATAGGACTTGCATCTTCTGGCTAATATGAAGAATGCAGATCATTCAAACCGAGGAGCCAAGGTCCAATTCAGCCACACAATTTGATTGGATACATTTTTTCTTTGGGGTGGTAACCTAACAATAGAAATGAATTGCTTGGGGTCAACCTAAAAGAGCCCCTAAGGACTCCCATCAGTTTGTCAGAGACAATATTTATTATAATAGGTGATAAACAATATTCCCCTAATATACTAATCACATTTTAGTCGTTCGATAAATGACAATGGTTCAACAAGAAAGGGAACCAAGATGATAAGATGTATGAAAAAGTATATTTTGAGTAGGTCCAAGGATTACTACTTTGACGTCCATGGTCTACTTAGTTCCCATGGGAACCATGTAATGGATAGATAGATAGATGGATGGACAGATGGATATATAGATGGATGGATAAATAGATAGATGGATAAATAGATAGATGGAAAGATGGATAGATAGATGGATAGATGGAAAGATGGAAAGATAGATGGATAGATGGATGGATAGATGGATATATAGATGGATGGATAAATAGATAGATGGATAAATAGATAGATGGAAAGATGGATAGATAGATGGATAGATGGAAAGATGGAAAGATGGAAAGATAGATGGATAGATGGATGGATAGATGGTCCCTCTGGAAATCTCCTTCGGGAAATTGGGTTTCCAGTTCAAAGCAGATGATGGATTCACGAAAACAAGAACAAAGTGCAATAAATGACAAAGTGCAAATATAAAGAACATAGATCAAAGGAACATGATTTTTAGTCTTAGATTATTTTAAGTTAAAATAATTTTTCACAAGTTGGAACTGGTACCAAATTTAGAAGAAATACCCTTAACCCGCATTTACACCCAATACTGTCTCGTTACAGTCTTTCTTTTTGGAATGATGGAAATTCACAAAATGCAAATAAAAGGATTCGAATTTGAACGTTGAACATTAAAAAAATTATGATTTGTTTATCTAGTCACTCTGCAGTGACATGGAGCAGGGGAGCCCTGCCCCCAACTCACTATCTTGACACCATGGGTTAATAAGAGATCATTTTTTAAAGGGGTCAGAGGGTCGGCAATATGACACCAAGGCCAGGACTGGTAATGGGTCGATACAATCATAATGTTTCATGAATTGAATCCAGCATTTTTTATTTAAAACGTCCTAAATCAAAGAAAACAAACTTTGCACACACACTCAATGGTGTACAACATTTAAAAAAAAAAAAAAACAGGTGTTTGTTTGCACTTCAACAATTTATGATTTCAACCTTTCTCTGACCGACAAACCAGATTTTGTTATGCATTCAACCTGCTGCGACGCGTCCGAAGTGTAAAAGGTTTGACCTGCATAAGAGGTTTCTGGGCGCTCAAATGGGGCTGTGTGAGGAGGACCACTCAGGCATGTAATGTAAAAGTCACTGCAAGCTTTTCTGCGCCAAAAATAAAAAAGACGTTTATTTTTGGAACGCGCTGTTGGTTTAATTCCAAATTAGAGACTGTCTTACCAAAACTCTACTTGTCATGATCTTGGCCTGTTTTGTTTTTTTTGACAATCCTGATTCAGCCTGTGCAGCGTCTTTTCTGTCTTGTCTCGTGTAAAAAAAAAAAAAAAACTCTGGGATGTCGGTACAACACTAGGTAAGAAACGGGCGCCGGGCTTTCTGCCAGACGCCGATGCAATTACACTGTTAACAGTCACGGTGAGCTCCGCACAGGTCGTAGCCTTCACCTTGCTAGCTTTTTCTGCGATGACATTACACTTGTTCTTCCTCCTCCACCGGGTTCTTGCCCCGTCATCAACCCGGACGCTGTGTCTGTGACACTCCTTCAAAGGCAAACCACCATTTTTCACTTGACTTTAGACAAACTAGGAAAATGTTGTCGGAACATGATCTGGAGTTTATAATCCATGCGTTTGTTTCTTCTCGTCTGGACTATTGTAACAGTTTGTTTTCATGTCTGAACAAGAAGGATCTGTCTCGCCTGCAGTTGATTCAAAACTCTGCAGCAAGAATTCTAACCTGCTCTAGTAGAAGAACTCACATTTCTCCGATCCTTAAAACTCTCCTCTGGCTTCCAGTTTCTTTCAGGATCAACTTTAAAATTCTGGTTCTTACTTTGTTTTCTCTGAAATTACACCTCCGGCTGCTGGATTGGAGTAGTCATTACATTCTCCAATGATGACTGAGGACGAGAGGATACACTGGACTCCGGCAGCTTTTAAAGCTGATGTTTGGACGTATTTTTGTTTTAAAACAAATGAAAGCAATTACGACTAATTAGTAGAACTATAAAACAACTTAGGAAATCTAATTAAATCAAGATAAATTGGATAAAATTGTAATTTTATTGAATTTTATATAACTGATTTATAATTTATGATTACTCAAGAATCATTTGGTCTGTAAATTCTGCAACACCAGACTCGACAGTACTATGAATATATTTTTGTTACTACAGTATCACAATATATCCTATTATCCTATTTCTTGTCTTAACAAGAAGGATCTGTCTCGTCTGCAGTTGATTCAAAACTCAAGAATTCTAACCCGCTCAAGTAGAAGAACTCACATTTCTCCGATCCTTAAAACTCTTCACTGGCTTCCAGTTTCTTTCAGAATCATCTTTAAAATTCTGGTTCTATCTTTCAGATCTATTCATGGTCAGACTCCTCCTTACATCACTGATCTGATCCAGCCTTAAACCCCAGCTCGGGCTCTGAGGTCTGTGGATCAGAATCTACTTATGGTTCCACGCACTCGGCTCAGGACCAGAGGAGAGAAATCTTTCAGGCTGTTGCTCCTAAGCTTTGGAACGATCTTCCTCTCTCTTTGCGCTTGATGGATCTACTGACTCCTTTAAGAAACATCTTAAGACGTTTCTATTTGTTCAGGCTTTTCCTTGATTTTCTGGAACTCCTGTGTTGTTATCAGTATTATCTTGATCTTTAAAGTATATACTTTTTTGAGTATTGTTTTGATTGTTTAAGCGCTTTGTGACCCAGGTCTAGAAAAGCGCTATATAAATAAATATTACTTACTTACTAAATATTACTTACTTTTAATTGATTCAATATTCACTTTTCCAACATTATCTTTAGATCATATCGATTAAACCAGATAAATACTTTATTTTTTAATCCCTATTTTGCCGTTAGTCATCTTAAAAAATACGTATAAATCAAATTGACTAGATGGAGGGTTTGCAACGCTTCGCTTACCTTGAAGCCGCAGGAAAACCTTCACCATCATTCTTTAAAAAAAAAAAAGATGAGGAATGATTGCCCACAGGAGATGTGAAGAATAAGCACATTCTTGCTGACACTGATCCAAAGCTGAAAACACTCCCCATACCCTGCCAAGACAATGTCACCTTGTACCGGAGTCGTCGTCGGTTACAACCGGACCATAACCCCGTCGAATGTTTCTGTCATACTTTATCGCTTGTATGTCTCTGTCTGTGTGTGGGGGAAATTAATCACGAAAAGTATCTTTAGCAATGTCACCTTGGAGATGAAAGATGAGAAGCCGCAACAGTAAAGTTATGTCATGTCAGCAAGATGTGGTATTTTTTTCTTCTGAATCATCCTTTGAACTGCAGTTTACGACAAACCACATGTCGACCTTGTAAGTAGTGAGCTGTGTTTACACCATTTCTAGTCATATTTAAGCCACTTTTCGATTTTTACCAGCTTGAATAACTGAAGGTTTGTGCGTCACTCCTTATTCATGTGTTGAAATTTAAACGGTGTCTAATTTGGATGTCAATTTGTCATAGAACTCTCCGAGGTCAGCCTGGTGAGATTGTTTCACTGAACACATAACACATTTGATTTTGTGTTTCTTTTCTTATCGCACCATTATTAGTCATTGGGGAATCAAATGCCTTTGTAGCAGCTTGTAAAAAAACTGCTTTTCATTGTTGTAACTCTAGGTTCACTGCCAAAAAGATTGAAATTATTCAAATCAAAGTGTTTACATGATTGTGACCCTGGCTCCTACTAGGGTTTGAGTAATGTAACCTTCATTCTGTGATGTCGCTTAAAGAAAAAGTGGCTTCATATTAGTCAGAAGATTCTAGTGGTAAGAAATTAAACTGTGATATATTATACTTTTAAAAAAATTCAAAGGCACACTTTTGATAATAAAAGGAATGCACATATTTTTGAAAAATTAGAAGTTAGTATGATTATAAATCAAGAAATACTGCTTCTCTGAATTCAAGAAAACGCGTTTTTAATTAGCTTGGTAAATCACCCTCAATCTCTGGGTCAGCCCTCCACTAAGGAATTGCAGAAAAACGCATCCTGCTGATATCAAAAATTCAATAAACTTTTTGCTAAAGAAGTAGTTTTTAAAGCTGTAAGGAAATGGGGAATGGCTGGCAAGTTGGGAAGCAAAAAAAAAAAAATCTTCTGAGGAGGTATTCGAGTATAGCAACAATAAATAGCAACAAAATACAATGAAATTACAAGTAACAGACATTTTTCTTTGACAATTGCTAGTTTTTTCTCTAACATCAAACAAATCAAACATAACTTAATACTGTATACACTTTCTTAAAAGTGGCCTTGTTAGCATACTGTGCTATCTCATAGATCAGTACATTTTTATTATGGGAAAACATGAATTAATCATCAAAAACGCTCCAATATTTTATCACTCTTGCTATTCATCCAAGTGCAGAACCCCTTCAGATGTTTGGGGATGAAAGCGGTATCCCTATGTTGGCTCTGCGGGTCTGTGTTGAAAACCATTTTCCCCAAGCAACAGCCGGTTTTGATGACTTTTTAAAAGGCCCTGCTGAGTGCCTGTTTTTACCCAGTATCTACAAAGAATGTGAAATATCTCACAGTACGGACGACCAAATAACATCCCTCAATTTAAAGATGGGTGTCACGAAGTAGCACCTAGACATGGGAATAGCTCAGTGGAAAATGTTTTACTCATTTTAATGTGGACTTATGAGTAAAAATGTATGTCAATGCTAATGTAGCTACCAGGGCTCACTTAGTTTTCGTCCAAAAAGAAAAACTTAAAAACTTCCAAATGCCTCCATACTGCTCGTCTTTAACGTCCCTCTTGCTATGAAACATTAACAACAGAAATAGTGTGAAAAAAAAACTATATTTTAAGCTTTTTTTGTGGCAGAAGCTAAAAGGCTAACATGCTACACAGAAAGGAAACACTCCTATTGCTAAAGAATTCCAATGTGTCACAACAAGATGGATGTTACAGACGAGCAGTATGGAGGTATTTGTATTTTTTTAAGTTCGTCTTTTTGAGCGAAACTAAGTTAGCCCTGGCAGCTGCCTTAGCATTGACAAACATTTTTTGTATACAGTATGAAGGTATTTTGATGTATTTAAGTTCGTTTTTTTGGACGAAACCAAGTTAGCCCTGGAAGCTACCTTAGCATGGACATACATTTTTGTATACAGTATGAAGGTATTTGGATGTTTTTAAGTTCGTCTTTTTGGACGAAACTAAGTTAGCGCTGGCAGCTACCTAAGCATTGACATACATTTTTTGTATACAGTATGAAGGTATTTTGATGTATTTAAGTTCGTTTTTTTGGACGAAACCAAGTTAGCCCTGGAAGCTACCTTAGCATGGACATACATTTTTGTATACAGTATGAAGGTATTTGGATGTTTTTAAGTTCGTCTTTTTGGGCGAAACTAAGTTAGCCCTGGCAGCTGCCTTAGCATTGACAAACATTTTTTGTATACAGTATGAAGGTATTTTGATGTATTTAAGTTCGTTTTTTTGGACGAAACCAAGTTAGCCCTGGAAGCTACCTTAGCATGGACATACATTTTTGTATACAGTATGAAGGTATTTGGATGTTTTTAAGTTCGTCTTTTTGGACGAAACTAAGTTAGCGCTGGCAGCTACCTAAGCATTGACATACATTTTTTTTGCATACAGTATGAAGGTATTTGGAAGCTTTTAAGTTCGTCTTTTTGGACGAAACTAAGTCGGCCCTGGTAGCTACCTTAGCATTGACATACATTTTTGTATACAGTATGGAGGTATTTGGATGTTTTTAAGTTCGTCTTTTTGAACGAAACTAAGTTAGCCATGGTAGCTACCTTAGCATCGACATACATTTTGGTAAACAGTATGGAGGTATTTGGAAGCTTTTCATTTCGTCTTTTTGAATGAAAATAAGTTAGCCCTGGTAGCTACCTTAGCATGGACATACATTTTGGTAAACAGTATGGAGGTATTTGGAAGCTTTTAATTTCGTCTTTTTGAACGAAAATAAGTTAGCCCTGGTAACTACCTTAGCATGGACATACATTTTTGTATACAGTATGGAGGTATTTGGATGTTTTTAAGTTCGTCTTTTTAGACGAAACTAAGTTAGCCCTGGTAGCTACCTTAGCATGGACATACATTTTTGTATACAGTATGGAGGTATTCCGATGTTTTTAAGTTCGTCTTTTTGGACGAAACTAAGTTAGCGCTGGCAGCTACCTAAGCATTGACATACATTTTTTTTGTATACAGTATGAAGGTATTTGGAAGCTTTTAAGTTCGCCTTTTTGGATGAAAATAAGTTAGCCCTGGTAGCTACCTTAGCATTGACATCATTTTTGTATACAGTATGGAGGTATTTGGATGTTCTTAAGTTCGTCTCTTTTGATGAAAATAAATTAGCCCTGGTAGCTACCTTAGCATTGACATACATTTTTGTATACAGTATGGAGGTATTTGGATGTTTTTAAGCTTGTCTTTTTTTTAATGCAACTAAGTTAGCCCTGGTAGCTACCTTAGAATGGACATATATGTTTGTATACAGTATGGAGGTATTTGGATGTTTATACGTTTTTTTGGGACGGAGACAGCTACAGTGAATACGTTAAAATGAACAAACATTTTTGCTTTTAACGCTAAAAAGGAACAGATTACTCTAAAAGAAATCCCAACCATTAGTGGACATGAGGGTGAGTAGAAAATTAGTGAAAATCTGAAATTTGTATTCACTTAATTTCAGATCCCAAGCATATTCTCCACGTGTCACGCCGTCCTAGTTCCCGTCTTAACAAGCTAAAGATTGTTTCTCTCGGGTCCTTTCACATTGTCAGCTGAAGCTACTTCGCTGGGAAGTGTTAAAAGCTCCTACTAATGCAACGGTGACAGGTTGTCGGGCGTCTTTCTATCCCTGCAAGTGTGTGTGTGTGTGTGTGTTTGTCCTCCTCGCAACATACTGTCACACTACTACCCACCAAGCAAATTGCATGTCACAACTACTTTCCTCCTGAGTCATCATCACGGTTCCAGCACACCCTTCCAAACAGTCAATCGTTCATCGCCCGGGGATGGAATGATGCAAATCGACTCTGTCACCCCCCCCTACCCCCCTACGCCCCCTTTAAGAACTCTGAAGCTGATGATCTGAAAATAATAATAAAAAAAACAAAAAACGATGGATCAAGGTCAGCGAGAGCGGTAGGCCGTGAGGATAAAAAAAAAAGAAGGAGATAGAGAAGTGTTTTGTTCCCGTCGCTCCCTTCGTGTCATTACAGGGTGATTAGGGCGGTAATGACCCTGCTAGTGCAACACCTGTCAACCTCGCGCACACACACATATGCACACACTGTTCTCTCCTCGCCATTTATCCCGGGCGTATGCGGGCTACTCCGACTTAACCGACAGCGGCTAATAAGGTCAGCGCTTTTGCGTAGTTTTTTCCTGGTTCCATTTGAATATATCGAGCGTATCTTCCACGTCTATTTAAAGGGCAACTAAAGCGAAAGTGTCCTGACTTGCTTGTGTATTTAAAATTTTGAAGTTTTTCTCATCGTGACCATGTTTTCTATTACTTAGTCAAGTTTTTATCCCGTCTGAAATCTGGGCGAAAGAGATATTACGAGTCCATTTTGACGTAATAATGGCTCCCGCCAGTTGTATTTACACCTCGGCTATGTTAATACAACGAGTCCCTTGGAGGTGGAGACATCATCCAAGCGGTGGATGCTTGACCAATCACAGCAGAGTGGGCGTGGTTATGGTAAACAAGAAGCGGTTTAAGTGGGCGGGGCTTAGGTTAATTTTGTAATGACAATATTTCAATAAAAAGAGAGTTTTGGACAAACGGACACATACTTATGTACATACTTTAAATATCTTTGAAACTGTCTAAAAGAGTCTATCACGAGATTTGGACAGGATTTGTTAGATTTACGAAAATCATTAAATATTGAAAATAATGATAGAAATAACGTGCCAGGACCTACTGTTCATGGGTAACTCTCTTGACCAACAAACAGTAGGCGAAGAAGAAAGCGACTCTAAAATTCTAGATCTGACTGAAGAGAAAATAGCACTTTGGTCAACGGTAACTGCCAGCGATTCTGCAAAAATACAAACCCCCATTCACCAAATAAGTATTTTAAAGAAGAATACAACATTTTTCGTTTTTTGACTTTCTATTATTTTAGGAGTCAGAAAACAAGTGCAATGTTATTTAATCATGTTTTATTTTCATTTAGATGGTTAACTGGGTCGCGTGGTTTCACATACGAGCTAAAAAAAAACAGATAATAAAGGTCTGAATCAGCGGATCTGTTGTGTGGAGTCCCTCAAGGTTCTTTTTTGGGTCCTTTGTTATTTTTGCTGTACTTGATTCCTCTGGGTAAAACCATTCAGAGAGTTCCTTGTGTTTCTTATAAGAACTCACCAGATGGATATAAAATTACAATCAAAAATCATTGTATATTATATGTCATACCACATAATAAAAGTTAAAAACCGTATATACTCGCACCAGTACAGGGTGAGACGTGAGCGTGCTTGGAAAAAGAAAAGCTATTGGAAAATGTTGAAATGCCAAATGCAAAGCGTGGATAACAGTAACAGTCTGCTGGGTTCACGAGTGTGACTGTGAATAAATGTGAGGCACGACTGCCGGAGAAGAACACTGTGCGCTCCGAAAAACACCTTTTCCCGGGACAAATGACAAGGGAAAAAAAAAAGAGGTGACATTTACTTTTAAAGATGAGAAGGTGGGCTGGAGTCAGAACAATTGTAGAGAGGACCATACTTCGGTTGATACATGTTCCATGAGGAATTTACATGAAAAAAAATGTAATTATTTTAGAGTCTTTATCAACAAAACATCTATTTTTGATAAGAAGTCAAAGATACTGAGATATTTAACCATCCACGCCAAGGTTTTTACACAGAAATGCTTTGTTTTTTCATTTAAAAAGTTACATTTTTAAAATAGTAAGTTTTCAATGAACCATATCAAAATATTTGTCTCCTCATAATGTAAAATTTAAACAACATTTTTGTGGTCATTTTAGTAGCGTTTATGTGTTTTTTTTATTTAACCTGATGTATTTTCAAATATGGATATATTTGAATTTTAATATTGGAAGTGTACTCGCTAGGACAAAACACATGGTAGGCATGAAGAAGAAAGTGTTTCAACTCTGTTGTATTCTTCAAAAGGTTCATGGATCCACGTGGTAATCCAGAACACCAACACAATCTAATGAAGTTCCTCCTGTAACCACAAGCATTTTCAAAAAAAGTGTATAATATTATTGTGATATAAGTATTTATGTAACCTACTAGTCAGAATTAATTAAATACAATGTGAACGAGCGTCTTTACCACCATACTTAGGGTGTAAAATATATCAACACACGTTTTTATTAAATTGTTTTTTTTTATGATAGTGTATCTTCACTGTATCGATTGTTCTTCTTTTAAAATTATAATAATTGAAAAATAACATTAATGTATATATGTTTTTGCAGGCTTTAAATCATATTTTGTTCTTTTTACTATACCTTTTTAATGGTTTTAATTTAGGTTTGTTTAGAGTAAATTAATTAGATTTTTTTTTTTATTTAAAATTAGTATGCCAATATCCACGCTTATTGTTGTTGTTCATTTTTGTGTTGCAATTCAACCTCTGGCTGCTAGTTTGCGGTTGTTATTACGTCCTCCGCATCTAAAGGAAAAATGAAATCCCGGCGATGACTGGGGACGAGAGGATACAGTCGACTCCAGCAGCTTATAAAGCTGATGTTTGGACATTTTTTATTTTGAAAACATTAAAGTAGTTACGACTTCATCAAGAGTCATGTGGTCTGTAAATTCTGCAACACCAGAGTCAAGTACTCAATAGACAATACTACATATATATCCTTGTTACTACAGTATGTATACAATGTATATAGTACCGTTTCAAGTATCGCCAGATTTTTGACGATACACAACCCTATATAATACTGATCTCAAGGTGATCAAATAGTCTCAAAAGTAATGTAAACATAATCTTTAGAAGATTGTTTCTTAAATAAACATGAGATGTAGGAACGTGTTCTCAGGTGAATATTGATTTTTTTTTTTTTTTACACATTTTTTCACTTATACTAAGCAAAAAATATATGTTTTTTGGTCAAACATGCACAAGTAAATGCTTCGTAAATTCCCTCCTAACCACATTCATTTTACGGTTCTGATTTGGACTCAATATCTTGAACAAATCACGCTAAAGATCACGTGTCCGTGCACGTGGTCACATGTGTGTATTTCCGTCACGTGCCGATGTCTCGGACGACCACATGAACGACGTCGTCCTTGTCTCTCCGGTGTCTCATCCTGTTTCTCTCTCCGAAGCCCACGTCTTCATAACCCACATACAGAGGCTGGCGGAGTCGATCCGCCACCATATTCCCATTAGCAAACAGTCATGCACACTCACAAAAACACACACTCGCACAGTAGGAGTATTTAGAAAATTGGCTGTGAAGCTACTCCCAGCTTGCCCACTGAGAACTGAATTGAGCTGTACAGACAGCTCCTAAATGGTGTGTGTGTGTGTGTGTGTGTGTGTGTGTGTGTGTGTGTGTGTGTGTGTGTGTGTGTGTGTGTGTGTGTGTGTGTGTGTGTGTGTGTGTGAAACAGAGGAGAAATATATCAAACATTTTGATTCAATTATTAAAAGAAAAGTAAGCATGAGATTAAATGCAGGCTTGTTCCTGGTTTTTTTCTAACTCCATTTACTGAGACTTTCTTTGCTGAAACCCGATCGCTCTGTTTTGTTTTTTTTAATTAGAAATCAACCTATTTTTTACCACTAAAACTTGTGAAAAAGGCCAAAAATCATCATTTAACAGGAATAATGTCGGAAGTCTAAAGTATGATATCCGACGGACCATGTGAACGTAAATAATTGTTGGCCAAATGTGTAAAATCTTGTTTTTTGAAGTCTCAAAAAAGGGTAGAAATCGACCTATTTTTACCACGAAAACTTGTGAAAAAGGCCAAAAGTCATCATTTAACAGGAATAATGTCGGAAGTCCAAAGTATGATATCCGATGGACCATGTGAACGTAAATAATTGTTGGCCAAATGTGTAAAATCTTGTTTTTTGAAGTCTCAAAAAAGGGTAGAAATCGACCTATTTTTACCACGAAAACTTGTGAAAAAGGCCAAAAGTCATCATTTAACAGGAATAGTGTCGGAAGTCTAAAGTATGATATCCGATGGACCATGTGAACGTAAATAATTGTTGGCCAAATGAGTAAAATCTTGTTTTTTGAAGTCTCAAAAAAGGGTAGAAATCGACCTATTTTTACCACGAAAAGAAAAAATCAATGTCTCTGAAAATGGGAAATAATGTCGGAAACTCAAGTCTGATATCCGACGGACCATGTGAACGTAAATAATTGTTGGCCAAATGTGTAAAATGTTGTTTTTCAAAAAGGTATAAATCGCAATAACTGACATTTTTCTTGTCATATTGCATGTTTTCATATGTTTTTTTATGTTATCAATATGATTCCATACCTATTTTGACATTAATGTATATATGAAAGAAATTGACGGCAGTTGGTAGTAGACTTTCAAAACTTGCTCGCACAAAACACATTTTTAATTGTAGTACTCGTAAAACCCGATGGATCCTTTTATAATCTCTGGATTCAAGTACACAAGGGGCCGAACTATACGGAGAAAATGTAATATCTCGATACGATATGTCTTAATATACGTTAAATTAAATGATAATACAATTTATCTAATCTCTTTCTAGAAAATCATTTTTTAACTTTAATTTTAAAACATGGTTCAAATGTTAGTGTTTGACTTAATTTAGCTAACTACTATGAAGTGACCTCCTTGGCAGAGGTATTTATTAATAATTTAAACTGTACTGTTTACAATTTACACAAGTTCAGATGGATTAGAAACTGAAGCATGTACGTAAATAAAAAAATCCTCGCTCTCTGTTTCAAATGGTGTCAGAAGTGGGATGATCTCTAATAGCATTTGAATGATGGTGAAACCAGAAGTACATGCGGTCCAAGATGGATGATTGAGTGAGTGAGGAAAGGTAGATGAAGGTAGTTGAAGACCAGCCTGAAAATAAAGAATACTCTCCGACACCGTCTTATTTCCTAAATTGTGTCTTTGTCACGGAAAATTACACGTTTGATTCAATCTTCTTCGACAAAGACAGTGGCGAGAGTCTTAGTCATTCATACAAACCATGACTACCTCCAGTATCTCATCACCCTTTCATCTCCTTCTCTTCTTTCTGTTACCCTCCCTCGCTCCCTCCTTCTCGTATCCCAGATTCAATTTGCACCTGCGCTGTGATGCATGTGCTACAGTTTCTAATGTGACCTATAACACGACACTTCCGTCCAACCCGCTACATTTCCTGCCCTCTGACAATCCATCCCTCTTTTTTTTGTTTCTCCAGCTCATGATGCATTTGCTCTTTGCTCCTTAAACACAACCTTAGCTTTAGTTTGATTTTTTTTTCCCGTTTACTTCTGTCGGTGTGTGTCGTGGACCAGGTGCCTGCATTGCGCTGGCCTCTTGTCACTTGAAGGGGAACAGCTGCTAACAGATAACAAGTAGCTGACTTCCCCTCTGGGGTTTTTGGAGACAAATTTGGAAAACATAGTCACCCTGCATCAAATGGACTTTCTTCTTGTCAACCTCGGCCAGAAAGCAAAATGAAAGAAAAAAACAGATTGTTACATGTGAATTTGCTTTCAAAGCATATTTTATTTTAAGTTATTTTATGGTTTATGTAAAATTAAAAAATCATAGTATTTGTTAATTTCAGTGTTGCAATTCAACCCCTGTTCGCTTTTTTTAAAAATCGAGTTTGGAGATTTGTTTCTGAGTTGACAGAAATCGTTTTTGGTCAGTTGTATTTGTCAAATACAGCCCTCTGGTGTCTTAGAGTCAGTCTGATCCAAGTCACCCAAATACTGACTCAACCCTTTAACCTTATCATCAGGCGCAAAAAAAAACACAGTTAGGAATTTTGTCCACATTTAGCTACAAAAGTGTTTTAATTTAGCCATTGTTTCATCTCTAGCAAAAAAAATTGGATTAAACGATCAGTAAAACTGGGATTTCATCCGCAAAATTGTGGTAAGAAACACCAGGAAGCCTCTCAATGATTCTACCCAGTGGAATCAAATACAGCGAAAATAACAAAGGACCCAATACAGAACCTTGAGGGACTCCACACAACAGATCGGCTGGTTCAGACCTCATTTGATTGGCAGATTGTGTTGCTAAGCTAAAGATGAATTCATTGGTAAATTGTAGTACTCGTAGAATCCGATTGGTAGAGTCTACCAAACCATTTGCTCGATTACTAGACGAGTACTTCGACTACTACCTCCATGACTAGAAAAATAAACTTTACAATCATCATGGAAATTAGACGATGCAAAGACCACTGTACTTACTTTCTGATACCTTTCAAATACATTTTTTTTTAGTAATTTGGGTCACGTCTAAAGGTCATCGAGGGGTCATGGCAAGCCCCCCCCCCCCCCCCCCCATACCCCCACAATTTAAAAAATACATCCACAGTTCAAGTACAAAATGCGTAACCTATGATACTAGTTTGGGTGCAGGAAGAATTTAACTTTTTCTTTTCAACGAAGAAAGAAACGATACAAATGGAGCTCAACCCATAAGGACCAGGCGCCGTTAACACGGCCCGATTGCGAACTCAGCAGCCATGGACAATTATTCCAGCGCGCCGGATTTTATTAACTTTATTAATATGCACACCCTCCACCAAAACCGTCTCCGCAAACTACAAAACGCACCGGCGTGAGCCGTAATGAGACATTTACATACAAAGTAGTTGCCTGACAATATATTTCCTTTCATCACCATAAATATAAAGCATTTTTCAGCACGCCCGCATCTCAGGCCGCATACAAAAGAGGAATCATTCGTCTTCCTGATGAAGTGAAGTTTGGAAACAACATTCATGCTAAGGTATACTTTTTTAAGGGGGGGGTTTCACAGAAAAATGTTCCTTTTTACAGGAAA
Organism: Callionymus lyra; assembly: GCF_982586985.1. Classification (NCBI taxonomy): domain Eukaryota; kingdom Metazoa; phylum Chordata; class Actinopteri; order Syngnathiformes; family Callionymidae; genus Callionymus; species Callionymus lyra. Next base: position 10,280,416 of record NC_141835.1, on the reverse strand, counting down.
TATTTCCGGATTGTTGTTACGTAGATAAGCCTGGCTTAAAGTAAAGTGCAACATTTAAAAAGCAAATAATTCACCAAAAATAAAAGATTAAGATCAAAATAATAACTTTAAAAAAAAAGGATAATTTCACCATGATTTTCTCTTTCTCCATCACCTCGCCATCCATCCATCCATCTCCATTTTCCTGTTCTCCCTCCTTTGTTCTTATGCAGTTAAATAATTCATATCATTTCTAAGAGGAGGCTCTTTGTTCTCATCTCTGGTGAGTTCTTATAAAGCACTTGGTGTGTGTGTGTGTGTGTGTGTGTGTGTGTGTGTGTGTGTGTGTGTGTGTGTGTGTGTTTGCTGGTGTGTGTGTGTCCAGGTTGTTCCTCCTTCCCTCAACTCGCAAGCCAGAGAAGTCACGCAACCTTTGGCGAAAAAAGAAGCAGCAACAAAACATACTCGTTGTGTTTCTATATAGGGTAACATTGTCTTTTCCTCGCCTGGACAATTATGTTTACTATAAATAATGCAAGTTGTGTTGCATAAATGTGTGTTTTGAGGAACGAAATGGCTCATGAAGATAATGTTACACTTTTTAAACAGATTTATTTTGTCCACAGAAAATGGAGAAAGATTTCCTTTTCAATGGATAACAAACAGCGAGCTACCTTGCATTAGCCTAGCATAAGCTTGAGTCGCTACGTCTTAAAACGATCGCAAGGATTTAGGAAATAAGGCGACGGCTCATCCTGACGAAAATCATATTTTTTAAGACCAAATATGATATTAATAAGCAGCATTTTAAACATTTTTTTGGTTTCCTTTTTAGCGCCTTATGACCCTGGGCTTGGAAAGGTGCTTTTAAATAAAATAATTAATTAAATAAACAATAATTACTTGGTTACTTACGAATGCAAAATAACTGATATTAACTGGGGGTTTTTTTTGCATTTGTATAACACATATTTTAAAATCGATACACCAATATGTATATATAAATATATATATATATTTTTTGTATTTTTTATTTTATTCAAATATCAATACGTCGAAATATCCCCTTCCCCGATACTGTATATTGGTATTCTATATTTGTGTCTATATATATATATGTATGTGTGTGTATGTACTGTATTTGTGTGTATATACGTGTGTGTGTGTATATATGTATGTGTATATGTATGTGTGTATATATACACATTTATATATATATAAATATATATATATATATATATATATATATAAACTAAATGAAAGCTCTGTAGCTTAAATATTTATAATATATCTATATATATAAGTCACAGTCTTCTAAGTCGCTTCGATTTTAGCCTTTTTTTTAGCCGTTAGCTTCCGCATCATTTTTCATTGTCATGTCGCAATTGACCGAAAAAGTTATGCTAGCACCGCTTTACATAGCCTTGTCATTCGTAACATTTGTATATCTTGTAAACATCTCCAGGCAACATCGAGTACTTGTATCCGGACGGGCGAGCATTTGTACCGCAAATGTATTTTACATTCAAATACAGCCACTAACGATAAAAACTAAATCCCTACATAACGAGGGTAAAACACCGAGGGGCCCCTGGCACTCACCAAGAATTCCAAGTCGCTCGAAAAAAAACCAAAAAAAGGTCTGTTAACTCCTGTCCTGCTGATGGAAATCACAGTTACTCCACCGTCTACATCCTACAGGCCGGATGAATATTCATGGAGGTTTTTTAAAGTCAAGGCTATGAATATTTATAGCGGGCGACTCCGGATAAGCCAGCCCGGCCCAGATGGCTTCCAATCAGGACGTAATGATCACACACACAAGTGGAGGCGCCGACACATGCTTAGCATGAAGGAAGTGGTCGCGTCGGGAACGTCTTCATGTTCGCCACACATGAGATTAACAAGGAAATGTACAATTTAAATATACAAGTGAGTCGATATGATAAGTAGTTGTGTTGCCGACTTATTCCATATAATCAGCTTGTTAAGAACAGAAAGAAAACGGTAATAATTTAATGTTTTTCACGAACTTTAATGAGGAGCAACAATCGCTCGTGTGTGGAAGGTCGACAACTGCACCGCACTCTTTGAACCGGAGCTGCACTAACAAGCTTATCTCACCAGGGTGTGACGCACACCTACACACTTGTACACACACATGTAACCACACTTACACACGTACAACCATGTGCACACACAAGTACACGCACGTACACCCCCATACACGTACACACACACACGTACAAACATGTACACACACCCACACACATGTAACTACACATACACATACAACCATGTGCACACACACAAGTACACGCACATACACGCATGTACACCCCCATACACGTACACACACACGTACAAACATGTACACACACCCACACACATGTAACCAGAGTTACACATGTACAATCACACATGTACAACCATGTACACACACAAGTACACATGTGTACACACACACACACATACACACATGTACACACACGTACACGTGTGAAAAGACACAAATATCTGTGCACACACCTACGCACTCCCACATGTACACACTTGTACACACACCCACACACATGTAACCACACTTACACATGTACAATCACACATGTACAACCATGTACACACACAAGTACACATGTATACACGCACTCACACATGTACACACATGTTCACACATGTACACACACATGTAAAGCCATGTACTCACAAGTACACGCACAAGTACACTCACAATTACATAAACGTACATGCACACACACGTACACACATCCACAAGTACACACACCTTGAAACAAATGTACACACACACACACACACGTATACACCTACACACACACACATGTAAACAGACACGTACACACGCACATGTATAATTACAAGTACACACAGGTGCATACACGTGTTAAAATGTTAACACACCTGCAAACACATGTACATAAATATACATACACACATGTGTACACACACACACGCACTTCTTTGTCTCTACATCAATTCAAATCTTCTTAGTCAGTGTAGTTTCTGGACTAAATTCCAGTCTTTCTCGAGGTCACTTCATAAGCAGTTATTGCGTGAAAAAGGCCAGAAAAAGTGCCAACGATTCTAACCCTGCAGAAGCAGCTGCATTTGCAAGGTATCATTTTTTTTCCAGTCGGAATGAGGTCATGTGGAGCAGCGTTGCTCAAATGGGTCACAGGATGTGACTCAGTGTACGCTAGGATATACCTGCGCTGAGTAAACATCAACACACACCAAACTGGAAAGTCCTGGCTCGAGCTGCTGCCCTCGTACAACTAAAAATAATCTCCACGCCGTCTTTACCGGATCGACGCTGGATGTTTTGATAATGATTTAAATGACATTTTAGATGGTAGAAGATGGATTTATTATTTATCGATCAATATATGAAGATGAAGTTCAAATAAACTTCTTTATATTGTGAATATTCTCAAAACGTTCACTTAATTTGACTCTCAGTTGTTACAATTTTGTGTTTTTTTTCCGATTCATCTTGTCATTGAAAGCCTGAATTAAAACAAAATATTGTGTATTTTACATTCTCTGGTCGATTTAATACGATATATTTCAATAGACTTGCATAATTTGAGATACGATATTATTTCTTTTAGGTTGAATGAATAGATCTCAAGGCTAAAATATCTCCAAACATCAGCTTTAATCGGCGTGTATCCTCTCGTCCTCAGTCATGGCAGGGAACTCGCAATAATTTGTTGTTCCTTAAGCTGCGTAGAACGTAATGACTGCTAGGGGCAGTGAGTTTAATTGCAACACAAAAAAGATAAACTATGAGAATATTTGTTAATGGAAACAAAAAAAAAGATATATTTTGATAAATAAACTATAAAATAACTAAGATAAAAATTAAATATGAGTAATTATATATATATATATATATATATATAACAGTGTCATGTGGTTTAGAGGTCAGTAGGTGGCGCTATCAGTTTAAAAATTATGTGATTTTTCATAAGAACAATTTAAGACAAAGGAAAATAGTGCAGAGACGCCATCTAGTGGACTCTGAATATAATGACACCGCTTCATGAAGCTTCACTAATATATATTTATTGAAAATCGATACATTGCCTTTTAATATTGACACAGTATCACGAAAAACAATCAATAACCCTTTTAAAATTCCAAATAAGTTGTGTATTTAATATTAGAAATCGTGGAAAAGCAAATGCAAGGATTTCTCTTTTCTTTCTAAAGACGAGAAAAACATCAATTTCCTGCAGACAAACCAGCAACACTGCAGGTACAAACCTCGACAGCCAGAGAAGTACAGTTGCAGCAAAATGGCGAAACTATTCCATGTTGGTGAAAAGTGCTGACTTTTCTGCATCTGGCGAACGCTTTGAGTCATACCTTCAGTTCCCAGAAGTCCGCCGCGGTAATGCAGTACATGGTTTTCCTCGGCCCACTCTCCGACCCGGGCGTCCGTTCGTGAACGCGGACCCTTTGCCCACGTAAGCACAGATTTAGTGAGTATCTGCCGCCCGTGAGCGTGTGAAAGAAAAAAAAAAAGCCGCGGCATTAACGATTGTGTTTTATTTAAATCCACACTCGAGCACTTTCCGCATCTTATCCGTTTATCACAGCGGGTTTATCTCTTACAAAGCGGCGTCTGGCGCAGGTGATTCCCTCGGATAAGTACACTAGGAGTGAAGATAGCGGAGTTTCACAGGCTTTTTTTCTGAAAATATGACGGAATAATCCGAGTCAAGTTAAACCCTCTGCCTGCTCAACTTGTTTTATTTCACGAAGTTATAATTTAACATCTTTGGTTGATCGAAATATGTTCCGGAACAGATTTTGGTTCATTTATTTTATTAGTGTTGGTTTGATGAAGCTTCATGAAACAGTGTCATTATTCTCAGAGTCCACTAGATGGCGGTCTCTGCACTATTTTCCTTTTGTTTTGAACAACTGTTCTAATGAAACATCCTTTTTAAAACTGATGGCGCCACCTATTGACCTCTAAACTACATGACACTGTTTCATGAAGCTTCATCAGTACATCACTACTACAGTCGACAAATATTACAAGGAAATTTTGTTTTTTTTTCTGTCCAATTTCAGTTAACAGTTTTGAACTAATTATTTTGGATTATTAGGGTTTAATATTATGTCATTTTTAATTGGCAGTAAAATAAAAAAAAATATTGGCTGAAGAAAATGTAATTGCCATAAATATTGGTTAAAAAATAAATATTGAAGTAGGAAACGAAAGTAAACGGCAAAACTCATTTATTAAAAAATGTAAGATTCAAGTTTTGACTTGAAAAGGTGATTATTTTGTAACAAACCTTGATGGGAAAATGAATCAAATTAAAAGTAAATAAATGTGTATTTTTGGCTGCTGAATTTTCCATGTTTAACTTTTATTTTCTATTCCAATATTATTTTTTCAACCAATACTGTTTTTAACGTAAGCAATACTTCCAAACCCACAAGATAAGCACTACTCTTACTTATATAAAGTGTAGTAAATGGACTAAAAAGCAAATATTTCAGTGCCAAGTTATTTCCTTTCGATTTTCCCCTGATTTACTTTTAAACACACAAAACTTAATGCATTTAACCCTTGTGTTATCTCAGGGTCAAGGTGATCCAAAGGCCCCCAAAAATGTGTTTGTTGTATTCCTTGTGTTGAAAAAAAAATAGTGTATCAGTCGGCATTTTATCTTGCGTGGGCGCATACAATTTTGCCCCGAATTATACTGGAAGAATATAACTTAACCGTTTGCAATTTAAAAGAAATATGCTCCAAAATAATACTTAAAGAACATTGCTGGAACAAAGAGTATTATTTTGTTTTATTGTTGAAATATTTTGAGGACAATTTAAGCACCAGCGACACTGGAAAAAGTTAAGAAAGAAAGAACAAAGTGGAAATGGATGACAAAGTGAAAATAATAGACTTTCTATGTGTTTTTGTGTGTCTTTTACTTGTTTTATTTGCTTATCTTGGTTATTGTTAACTGTTTTTATTTTATATATTCCTATGCAGCACTTTGTTCTCACTCCTGTTGTTTCAAAGTGATTTATAAATAAAGCTGAGTTGAGGGTTGAAGCAAAACGTGAATAAAGACGGAATTTCTACGAAGAATAGCTCCATAAAACGCCTCAAAAAATACATTATTGTTGAGAAAAATGAATGTGAAAAAATAAAACAACAGGCCTCACACTTCAATGAACCAACTGGAAAGACACAAACTGTCAGTAAATATCTTTAATTTAGTGTTTTCTCTCGTTCTAATTTCATCCTATTCATCGTAAAATAGCTCAGAAGTAGAAATAAGGCATTTTAATTGTCGCTTTGTTTCATAGGATTCAGGATCTAAAACAGGAAATCAGTCGTTCACCACCTTAACTTGTCTCAACAACAAGTCAAAATTAGCTCCTGAATACTGTTATAATTCCATGTTTGTTGACGAGATAAAACCCCAAACAATGTGACTCAGTCGTCCCTTGTTTACAGAATATCCTGCAGCAACGTGCGATTGTCGCTTTTTTTTTTAAAGCCGTTCACGGTTTTGTTTCTGTCTGTCGTGTGTAATGATGTTTATCCTTGTGGGTTTACAGTGTGTGAGTCAGCGGGGTGTCGGCGAGATCAAGCCGTCCCGACTGTCAGCACGACGGCTCATTATGGGAGACGGAAGAAGTCCCTTCAGGGATAGACAAAACACCTTCGCACGCAGACGTACGGATATTTCCTTTCGCTAATCCCATTCAATTACAGATTAGAACCCGGGATTAAGATGGTTGTCTCGTATCAATTTGATGCAAAGAATTGTCTAGAAGTCTGATTCATCACAGTAGTTTGAATTAAAAGGTGATTTTCAACTAGAAAGAGTGCATTTCCAGAATAAAATGTAGTGTGAATGCGGACCCTGCTGTGCTGTGGAAGTAGTTGCAGTATTAGTAGTAGAAGTAAAAGTGGAAGTAGTAGTGGAATTAGTAGTTAAAGTAGAAGATGTGGAATTAGTAGTTAAAGTAGAAGATGTGGAATTGGTAGAAAAAATGGAAGTAGTAGAAAAATAAAAAGTAGTAGTAGAATTAGTAGTAAACGTAGAAGTGGTAGTAGTGGAATTAGTAGTCAAAGTAGAAGACTTGGAATTAGTAGTAAAAATAGAAGTAGTAGAAAAGTAAAAGTAGTAGAAGAATTAGTAGTAAACGTAGAAGTAGTAGTAGTGGAAGTAGTAGTAGAATTTGTAGTAAACGTAGAAGACGCGGAATTAGTAGTAACAATAGAAATAGTAGAAAAATAAAAGTAGTAGTAAACGTAGTAGTAGTAAAAGTAGAAGTGGTAGTAGTGGAATTAGTAGTCAAAGTAGAATACTTGGAATTAGTAGTAAAAATAGAAGTAGTAGAAAAGTAAAAGTAGTAGAATAATTAGTAGTAAGCGTAGAAGTAGTAGTAGAATTTGTAGTAAACGTAGAAGACGCGGAATTAGTAGTAACAATAGAAATAGTAGAAAAATAAAAGTAGTAGTAGAATTAGTAGTAAACATAGAAGTATTAGTAGTGGAAGTAGTAATAGTATTAGTAGTAAAAGTAGCAGATGTGAAATTAGTAGTAAAAATGGAAGTAGTAGAAAAGTAGAAAAGGTAGTAGAAAAAGTAGTAAACATAGAAGTAGTAGTAGTGAAGTAGCAGTGGAATTAGTAGTTAAAGTAAAAGATGTGGAATTAGTAGTCAAAGTAGAAGACTTGGAATTAGTAGTAAAAATAGAAGTAGTAGAAAAGTAAAAGTAGTAGTAGAATTAGTAGTAAAAATAGAAGTGGTAGTGGAATTAGTAGTTAAAGTAGAAGACGTGGAATTAGTAGTAAAAATAGAAATAGTAGCAAAGTAAAAATAGAAGTAGTAGTAGTGGAAGAAGTAGTGGAATTAGTAGTAAAAATAGAAGTAGTAGAAAAGTAGAAGTAGTAGTATTATTAGAAGTAGTAAGTAGTAGGTCAAAGTGGAAGAAGTTGAAACATGGGTTGAAGATTTTCCCCATTGAAATGAATGGGGTACAAAAAGAGGAATAAAAGAAAGAGTGGAAAAGACAAAAGAAAGCTATAACAAAGTCCGCATTTTGGAAACAAGCAGAATTTGTTCAAATCGGATAAAATTTGTGGGATGCGAAACAGCACGGTTAAAACAGCATCTTAATTGTGTGAATGCTGGGAAGCAATTATTTATAAATGTGTAAACACAGGTTAAAACCAAATAAAAGTAATAGCTTAGACCTATTTTTTAAGATCATAAGTAGTTATTAACAATCGCTAACACCCCCATTTCTCCATTAACCGTCAACTGAAAATCCTCCCACAATGCCTAGCACCGTCGCCCTAATCTGGACAGGGAACAGATGGCTCGCGCTAACAAGCTAAGCTAAATGTGGCTACCGATGGCCCGGGCCAAGACTTCTCTCTGACTTCCTGATCCCAAGCCTCTTAATTAAATGCACCATTTAATCTGCACAGGTCCCGATGGCGCTCACCAAAAAAAAAAAAAACAAGCGGCGTTTGTTCATCACTGATGACCTTCTTGTCCTGCTGTCAAGAATCTCATTATGTCCGGAGATTAGAAAATTGATATTTTTAATCAGGATCGTCGGGTTCAGGGTCGTGAGTTTGAGATGCACGTCAATGCAAATGCAGAGGAAAATTGAATTATTGTTGATTATTTATAAAATATATACTTGTATTGTATATATATATATATTTGTGACTACAAAGGTTTGTTTTGTTCTATTTTTGGTAGCAAAATGTTCCTAAATACTGACGCAAACCCGGATGATATTCAACTTTTCATGAACTCATTTTTATTAAAACTCTTATTAATGAGTTTGTAGGAAGTAGTATTCAGTCTTTCTATTTATTTTCCTCCCTTTCGGTCTCTCAAGGTTTTCCCGTTGCTAAGTTATACGTCATAATCGATCTTCAACACGGATAATCAGACGGTCTTTTGGAGAGATAATGGAGTTTTTTGGTTGTTGCGAGTTTGTCGATAATCAGCCGCTAAGATTTGTGGGACGTAGTTAAATAGAAGGATAGTGGTTGTTAAACTATAACATACGCCTATGACGCGTTAAATCTTGTTTATATCCACTGTTTTTTTTTGGTTTGTTTCACCTACGTTTGTAAAATAGCAAAAAAGAGCTAGAAATATAGATAGATAGAGCAACACAGAGGATAGATTCATAAAACAAGAACAAAGTGCAATAGAGAACAAAAATACAAATAAACAAAATCTAAGTATAATGAACATAGATCGAAGAAAAATAACAGAAAGAAAAGGATACAAAGATTAACATGAAATACATCATGTTTTCACTCCACTCCTGCCTATATATGTCATATATATATATATATATATATGACATGTATATATACTGTATATATATATATACGTATATATAATAATAATAATCTCTATTTGTATAGCGCCTTTCTAGACCAGGGTCACATATATATATATATATGACGTATATATATATATATATATATATATATATATATGACATGTACTGTATATATATGACATATTGCTATTTTCTTTCCCTTAAATACTGTATTGATATTCGACAGCCCTTTTTTCTTAACCAAAAAGTAATCATTTTGTATTTTTTTGTGCTTCAAATAACAGGTTATTGTTTACCATTGTTCTTTAATGGTTTACAATTATATAATATGTGTAATTAAGTATTAAGTATAAAGTATTTTTTTTATTTACAATCAGCATGCAAACATTCACAAAATTGGTTCATTTTCATTTTCATTGTTCAAAGGAACAATGCAATCCCGGGTTAACTGAGGACGAGAGGATACAGTCGACTTCGGCAGCTTATTAAAGCTGACGTTTGGACATATTTTGGTTTAAAAACAAATGAAAGCATGTGGTCTGTAAATTCTGCAACACCAGAGTCAAGTACTCAACAATACTACACACATATCCATGTTACTACAGTATTGTTGTCTCTGTTATCACCAGACAATTGTCAATACTCAATACGCCCAAATTTGAATCCAAACTCCTGCCGGTGAAACATGTTTAACTGCTGCTAGCGGAGCTCTCCGTGGTGCTGATTGACTCTTGGCAAACTTTCTGTGAGTTTAAAATGACTCACTAAAGAATGTCTGACTCTTTTCTCCTATTTAAGTGTCTGATAGGATCAAATTATGCGGACAAAAAAGTACTGCTGTCGGGAGAACAGTAATAAGGTCACCGAATGTCTCGAGACAGTGTTGCTAGAAAAGAACACCCACATTTTCTTTAGCTTTAAATGATCATAGAATATATTTTCAATAGCCAAAAAAAAACTCTTTTCCAATCTCCCATCTTCATTCATCGTTTAAGTGTGAAATAATCGGCCAGTTTTTATTCACCATGACACTCAAAATATCTGTCAACATGCATTAATTAACAGCATCATAAGTGGCTGTACTTTGTTGGACACATTGAAACAGATGTTTCTTTTATGACACCTTTGTTGCGGTTATCGACACAGTAACAGTTACGCTGCTGTAACGATAAGTACATCCTATTCTTAATAACCCTCAAATAAACATTTAAGTAGAGCGTAATATGATGAATACGCAGATTCATCAGCGGCGGTGTTTGTCATGACTTTTTCTGGCCAGTTTTCAAGTACCATGTGTAGAGCGCAGCTGCTGTATTTGATTACACTGAAAAAGCACTTTTTTTAAGGATTAATAAATCTGGAATAATCCAGAGTGCGTGTAGGGAATGGTGCATGAGATTGACACGTTGACACTTGTAGGCATCGGGCCAGAATTCTTCTGCTGAACTATGTCACTTCCACGGACGTTTTTTTTTTCCATCCGGAATATCGGCTCATTATAGCTCACGATGTTTCACATCTGTCATGTCACCAGTTAACTCAACCTGACGCTGTCACGCTTGAGTGTTGGAGGCACCAGCCTCAGCATCTCAACCCCCGCCAGACCTGGTGTCAGAAGTATCCAGCATCAGTAACAGAAAAAAATAATGTATTTTTTTTCAATTTAAGGTATGAATCTAGTTAATTTTCAAGAAAATGAAGTAAGTAAGTAATATTTATTTATATAGCGCTTTTCGAGACCAGGGTCACAAAGCGCTTAAACAATCAAAACAATACTCAAAAAAGTACATACTTTAAAGATCAAGATAATACTGAGAACAACACAGGAGTTCGAGAAATTCAAGGAAAAGCCTGAACAAATAGAAACGTCTTAAGATGTTTCTTAAAGGAGTCAGTATAGATATTACCCATCTATTGATACAGACCCCCTGCTGTCTCCCACCCTACCTGAGGCAGAGCTCGACAATCGTACGACAGCGGTTTTTAACCTTAACCTTTTGAGGGTTTGTTTGTGTACTTTTGTCTTCTTTCTAGGACACGGGTGTAAATCTCTATCACACAAGGGGCCAAAATCTTTAAGGGATCCACGTCACGGGATGAACCAAATGTACCATATACAGTATATATCTGCCTAACGGGAAGTAAGAGTTTTTAAAATTGTCTTTTGATTCTGTCATTAAACCCTGACCTTTTTATAGGTAACTATATCAACAAGATTATTAATTTTATTGTATTTTAAGACATCCATCCACACATAAAATGACTTAATGGGCTATGAGTTTGACACATGTTCTCTAGGCGATGTTCCTTGACACAAAAAAATGGGTAGTTACGTCTACAAGAATACAACACGAGCAAAAAAAATAACTGCCATGTTTCCTCTACTTTCCCTGCCAGTGCAACCGAAAGATCCTGCTCTTGAAAGCCCGAGACAACTCTCATCCCTGCTGAAGGTCAGCGCTGTCTTACACCTCACTACGCTCTATAAAGAGAGCAGAGGTTCACATATTACTAGCGCGTGATACAAGGGAGGACTTAAAAAGTCATAAGAGTTGTTTTTAAAAAAAAAAGGAGTTCTATCTGTTTTAGCAAAGTCTTTTTTCCAGAGAATTTGGCGAGGCCATTAGTCTGAAGTTGACTTCCTGCTGGGAGTGTGGATTATTATTTTAATGAATTTTCTTCTCAGCCAACAACACATAACACATTCAGCCTTTTTTTTTCTGGAAGGGAGATTTAGAAAAGTACGCACCATAAGTATGAAAGTCAGGTCACGCCAAAGAAGGTGTTGTCTGGCTGTGGCTTCACTGGCCACCATTGTTTTTGTTGTGTTTTTTTTTGGCCGACACTTCGCCACATAACTGACGACATCACTCAATTTCCGTGTAATTAAAGACCATGGGTTTAACGTTACCAAAGCCAACAGTCAACGGCTAATCCTGGCTTGGCAAGAGCGAGCTGTGCGGCAACTTTTTGATTGGTTTCCGACACACAAAGGGAGACATTAATTATAAAAACCAACAAAGGAATTGTGTTACTACGAAACTTTTAAGTGTAAGCAAGAGTCAAGGTTTTACAGCTTCACTGTATGACTCGGTTTATTGTTTTTGAGGTATTTAAGAGATAAAGAATTTCTCCAGCTTCAGTGTGGATGGTGGCTCTTACTTTTGGGACACAGTTTTTGGAACTTTTTAATTAAATTTGCAACTTTTTAAACCATTTTAAAATAATAACTATACTCTATACTTTACCCTTAAAAGCATTATAACAACCCTTATGTTATCTCAGGGTCAAGGTGACCCGAAGGAGTTCACGCCGAACAACACCTTAATTACTGTTTATTAAAAATTAGTAATTAAAGCTAAACCGAAAACAAAATTCTCTCTATTTACCCCCTATTACCTCTAGCGAGGTAATTCGCTGTTAATAAAACTTTTTGTAAAAGTATTAATTCATAAAAAATAAATACTTGTGAATATGTTCCCTATTCTAAAGTGAACGAATATTCATAATTGAAAGTTACATATGTCAAAAATGTTTATAAATAGCGATAAAACACAAGTATTAACAGCATCTTTAATATGGTACATATTCACATACTTATTTTGGAGTATACTATTAAAAGTAGTTTTTTCTTTAAAAGACAAATAAGTTTTATTTAAACATGTACTGTAATAAGGATGCTGTTAATATTTGTAGAACCGTGGAATAAAAATAAGTTTTGACTTAAGTGTGAATATGCTGCCACTTTAGGAAACATATTAATTTTTTATTTTTGATGAATTATTATGCTATTCATACTATAACAGTTTATTGTTTATTACCTCTTTAATGGCATTAAAACCTAATGAGGGGTAAATGGAGAGAAGCAAGTTATCAAGTTAATATCTTATGTATTGCCTGTTTATAATCAGTAACGGAGATGTAGTTCAGAGTGAACTACGAATTTTACTGCTATTATTATATAAGTGTAGAATATAGTAGCAAATCTGAATTCAAGATGGCGCCGCAGATGGCTGCTTTTGTGGTTGGTTCCATTTTTCTACTGCTTATTTTGTGTGTATCCTTTATATAGTATTATTTAATACTATTTTATGGCAATGTATCTTATTTTATTTTAATTGATTCTAATTTATTTGATTAATATCTGTTTATTTTATTCGTATTATTACTGATTCCATAAACAAGAAGTTTGAGTTAGTACTTTATGATTATCTTAATACACATTTAACTTTAACTAAGTAGGTTATTAATAGTTAATGTGTGTTTGTGTCCACGCTTTTTTTTTTTGAGCACCGAAAGCATTTTACACAAAAATACTGTACGTTATCACCCGCTTGCACAATCACACAGTGATGGGAGTAGGCTGCGACGCAGCGCACCAGCTTAACCACAAGGAACAATCAAGTAAGTAAGTCATTTATATTAATAGAACGTTTTTAAGACCAGGGTCACAAAGCGCTTAAACAATCAAAAAAAATACTCAAAGGCAGCCAGTGAAGAGTCTTAAGGATCGGAGAAATGTGAGTTCTTCTACTTGAGCGGGTCAGAATTCTCGCTGAAGTGTGTCTTGCTCAAGGACACCACACCACAATCTTCTTCTCAGGCCACAAGCCAACCACTGTACCGTCTGAGCGACGACGCAGAAGGTACGACGCCATCCCCGTCGAGTGTCCTGCATTTGCATACACAGGATTTCCATCATCCAGATGTCACCGGCTTCCTTTTTTTTTTTTTTATAGCCAGCGCTTCCCTACTAATAGGAAATGTTCTAACATCTGTGGTCTCTCCATCCACTCGCCTTATCTTTTCCCCGTGCCTTTCTCTCCCCCGTCTGTCTCTGAGCAGTGGAATAAATTGAATTAGAGCTCCACCATCCCCACCACGGGATCCTGCAGCCCTCTGTCAGATCGCTAAAGCGAGAGCGAGACCGATAAACAGAGGGCAAGGAAGAGATGGGCAGAATACAAAAAACCCGGCTGCCCCCGTGAAGTATAAAGTACCGACGCTCACCGCCTCTCGAGACCTCCGTCCCACAGCGGATGTAATAGTCAACTTTGGTTCTTTTCGTGTCCGTCTCTCCCAAGATGTCCTTTCCGAAGAATTCCGTTTCACTTTGTTCGCGGGTAGTCGTGATGATAGAACATAATAATTCCAGAGAGGAAATCGATAAACTGTTCTCGGATTTGTCTGTCTGAGCCATCTTAGAGACTCTAAATACTTGCTTTGTGTTCGTCTCAGTGCTTAGTGGGACTTCTTGAAGAAGGAAAGTTGAGAGATGGAAACTTTTGCAAACTTTCTATCCTACCATAATGCTAGTGATGAAATAAAACACGTATTACCCTGAATTATAATGGTTTCATTGCATCAAAGTGGTCCTTACCGGTACCGGTCCATGTACATCCATTTGTTACTGGGCCCCACAGAAGAAAATTTGATCACTTTTGTTCAAATTATATTTACTTTTTAGAAACAAAACTGCAGTTTTTCAGTCATCATTCCATATAAATAACTCTTAAACAAAAACTCACACATTGGCACAAAGTCTCTCAAAGCTAGGAGACGCACACATACAGAACACCATCGTCGGCATACAAACAAACATACTTGGATGCAAACACACAAAAATCTTGTTGTATCCAGTCCAGAGATATTGCTGATTCAGCGTTATCGTGAGATGTTTTTTTCATGCTTTTATATGTAGCTTTTTGGCAGGTCATGCTATTGTATTATTACTTTTTTTTATCTGAACATCCTTTCGTGAAAAGAATCCTGACATTTAAACGGTCCGCTGTACCAAAAAAGTTGGGGTTTTAAACACAGATTCATTCGTATCAAAAATCAGGGTTTTGGTGTATAGTCATTACTCGCTGTTGCCCCCTGTGGTATTGGAAGAAGTACTGCCCTAAACAGGGCCACCTATTTTGGTAACCCTAGCTGACATATTTTTTATTTAGTATATTTATGATTAAATAATTTGACAAACTTTGAACAAAAAGTTCTGGCTGGTAATCACGAATATTTGCCCGACCAAAATCAAGTCTAAAAAAATGCAAGGCACATTTTGTTTTGTGGGTCAACTTCTATAATATTCTCTATAATCCTCTTGTAAAGCAATAGGACATTGTTTTTTTTTTTTGTTAATACTCTTTCTACTTTTCTGTGCATATCTCACACTTCAACTGCTGGAACCATTTGACAGCAACTCATTTGGGCCGTAATGGAACGACGAAAACATTCCTTTCCGATGTAAATAGAAGTCTAAATACCTCTGAAATGGACTGAAAATCACTCGTTCCCTCACTCTCATTCAGATACCCTCGTTCTTTTTTCGTTTCTCCCCGACAAGCAGATAATCATTTGCATAATACCTCCATATCCACGGGCCATTAACACCGGCATGAGTGGTTCGTACGCATACATTTATTGGGTTGATCAATCAACCAGACTACTGTACCGGCGCACGATCAAGGAAAAATATTGAGTCGTTGCCGTTTTTTCTGACGATGGGTACAAATGAAAATGTAAAAAAGTCTTGAGGAAAGTGGTCATGATTTACTCGGTGTGAATACGAATCACTCCTAACCAGTCACAAATTTGGTCTTTGCCTTCAGGACGCGAGAAGTTGGCGACCTTTGGCTACGAAGGCCAAGTGGCTAGTTTAGCCTAATTTGCTATGACGACCATTAGCATGAGCTACGTGGACGTTTGTGCGTAGGATTTGATTTATGGGTTACGAATCAATTACGAACACGGAATCTATAATCCATAAGTGTGGGGCTTGTTTATCCAGAGATTGTCATAATGTTTGCGCTTAAATAAAGATGTTGTATTTGCGTGTAAAGGCTTAATGGCGTAAACAATCAAAGGCTAATGATGCTAAGTGGTGTGTAAATGCCGCTAATTTCAGCTTCTGCGGCAATTTCATTTTTCTTTTTTCTTTTTTAACACTTCCTTGGGAAGTGTTTATATTATTTAGCACCACGAAACATGTGTCAATAGGTGTTTCTATGCTAATGCTAATAAAGCGCGACCTAGCTATTGTAACAGGACTTGACAAGGTTTAATTCTCATATTAAATGGGTGGAAAAACCTTCTTCAAGATTGTTTGTTCAACATCTCAATTGGTTGTTTCTCAATGCATCGATTTGAGAAAATTAGCTAAGGCTCCGCCCACTTAGTTTTCCTGGAGATAAAATCTTGTTTACCATAGCCACGCCCACTCTGCACTCCATTTGTATCGACATGATACTGCTGGTAATAAACTATGTATGTACGTGTCCATTTTGTGACACAAAGCTTGTGGAAAAGAATGAGGGTCAGCAGATGTCCAAACAGCTTGCGTCAACATACGACCACGCATTGGAATTGTTAGTAATTGAGATATTTAATGTCCCACTGTGATCTTGACAGGTTTTCGGATGCACTCTCTCTCTCTCTCCGTCTCTTTGGAGTATGTTGATGTATTACGTTGAGAGGCCCGGTGCCAGGACCCACAGCATGCCTGTCTGACAACAGAGTCGTGTACATCATCTGGTTTGACGACATAAATGTCACAAAATCAGTTGGACAGGATTGGATTTTTGTCCTTTTAGATCCAATTTTTTCACCGAAAAGAGTCTTCTTTCGTAGGCAAATGAGCAAATCTATAAAACCAGGTGCCATTTTTTTAAACTATATCATGTATACAATAGAAAAACAACCAAAAAAAACACCTAAGGCATATATCCCTATCCTTTTTATTTTGTAGCTAGCACTGTCATTGAATTACAAAGTAAGTGAACATTCCTAAACTTTATACTTTGATTGGAAAAAAATATATACTTTAAAAAATCTATTTTCCCATATTGGCAGCATAGGTTAATCTTAACAAAACCTATCTGGAAAACAAAGTACAGGGGAAAGTAAAGGCATTTTGTTCCTTCAAAATTTCGGGGGATGTCATCAGCTTTATTTTTTACTTAGAAAATGGTGTTTTAAATTTAAATTATATAAAAAAAATAAATGGATGAATTGAATAGTGTCAAACACATACTTTTACTTTAAGTAATAATTTAGTTTCATAAAATGGCCATTTTAGGATTTATGTGCTGCATATTTTCCAACTTTTTATTAAAATGACTTTGAAAAAGTACATCTTAAATCAATTTTCTTGCGTCTTTTTTTAAAATATTTTACACATTATCACGTGTCTAATGTTTTCACAAAACACTTTTACACATTTTTCCACCTTATAGATCAAGAGAACACAAAAAAACACTGGTTTTCTGATGACATTGACGCATTTTCTTTGCATTTTAATCTCAAAAGGATGGATAGATCTTTTTTTTTTCTTCTTTCTTCACCGGATCGATGGATAAGTAAAGGTGAAGCTACACATCATGCCTGGTGTCGGGAGTGGATGTCAATGGAACTGCATGGACTTGACGGTGTCACATATCCTGTATCGCGTTTCAGGAGTTGCACGCACGCACACTTTCACGCACGCACACACAGCTGACACGTGAAGTAACACGCAACAAACAACTCACAGTTTTCCCTCGATAGGATATGAATGGGTAACCGGGTGTGGAGATGTTGGGATGTTTTTTGAGGTGCGGTCTTTTGCCCTGCACACACACACGCACACACACACACAACTGTGCGCATCAAACTCACGCACACAAGCGTCATTTTCTTTGCCAAACAAACTTAAGATTCCAATTCAAACTTTACCTCTTTTTTTTTCTTTTTTTTTGCGCCGGTTTTCGTGCGTCAAGGCGCAAAAACGTCTCCAACGGTTGCCATCATTGGAATGTCATTGTAACTCCATAATAGATTCCAAACTGCGGAATACGCCCCAATGTGATAAGGAAAGAAAGAAAAAAAAAAGGAAGGACAAAAAAAAAAACGGATTCCTTTTTTCGTTGTTAATTCCTCTCGGGTTTTATAGTTCAATCCCTGTCTTCCAGTGTGGGGTGCGTCCGTTTGGTATTCTCACAGCAGCCGACAACATCCTCCTCTTCCTCCTCTCTCTCAAGCTCCAGGTTTCATCCCTCCATCCAGTGGCTGCAGTAGGAGAACCAAAGAAAAAAGAAAAAAAATCCCAAAAAGGAAGGGAGCTGGAAAAAAAAACCTACCCAACCCCAGAATCCTCCTGTTCTCACCTCCAAAAACTATGCGTCCCCCTTATGGATCAAGATCTTGCGGTATCCAAGGGGTTAAAAAGTCCAGTTATTCCAATAACAAATTAGGACTTTTTCCCCTCTGTTAGTCTCGATGAAATTGTGGTTTTGGATTTTTTTTGGGGGGGATCTTCACTTCACGGATCTTTCTCCTCTGCGTCGTCAAATAAATAAAAAAAAACAACAATAAATTGGAGTCAACCAGAAGGTGGTAAAAAAAAAAGGGACAACAGGTGAAGGAAGGTCCAGTAAAGCTGTCGTCCGGTCAATAACACCGCAGGCTTAGCAGGACAGTCCCCTGATCCCAGTTCTCCGCGCCGGTCGCCGTCTTTGCGCCGTTAATCCAGATAGCGCAGCAGGCGAGACATCTGTGAAGCGCCCTCCGCCCGGACCGCGGTTGTATCCGGGAGTGTGTTTCAGAATAAAAGTTCGAGGCGATTTAATAACGCGTGGACGTCCTTTTTAAATGTAACAAAGACTACAATTATGACCGAATATCAATATATATTTTAAAAAGAATTGGTAATAATAATAATTAAATAAATATAAATAATTCATCATTGTGTCCTGCTTGAATAACATTTTATATAATTGCAATATTCAGGATCTTATTGAATAAGATTTTTTTGCTGGTTTAAGGAACATTATTAAGAATTAGTTGACATAAAAAAAAACATATTTATCCTATTATTGTTTGTATCTCTTTTGCAAACATACTCTTAAAGTTTTGACAAGACTCATTATTTTCATATTTATATTTCATTTCACTAAGACATCGGTCAAAATAAAACTATAAACTCCCTGTTACTTATATATTTTTTCTCCTCTTTTTCAATCTTTTTTTTCTCCTTTTTGTGGGATTTAGTTTGATATTTTTGCGTATTGATTTGATATCATATTTTAATTGTAATAAATGTATTTAAAATTCAATATTGTGTTAATTTTATGGCATATTAACACTTTTTCTGAATTCGAATTGTTGTTTTTCCACAATTGATTTAAAATATACGAAATAAAATAAATGTTTTTTTCCACTTTCAAATCTTTAGAATTAATATATTATCAAATTAAGATTACAGTTTATATAAGACCGTCATTTATTTATTCATCAGAAAGTCAAAAGCGTATATTTATATTATATTAATATTATAATATTGCCAGCGTTGTGAACAACTTGCGGTTATTTGTGGTAAAAATACAGAAAAAAAATGAATAATACAACTAAAAAAAAATTATATTAATGACTAAAAATACAATAAATCTAATTTCCTTTTTCTCAAATCCCCTATTCGTCCCATCTTTTTTACTTGACCGATTATTATGATTTCGAAACCCTTATTCTGAAAATGCTTCTCGTCAACGAGCCGCTGTAAAGACGTCAGCTTGGTGCGGTTCAAATGCTGCATGGAAGTTCCTGAGCTCGTCTCACTCGTTCCCAGCGCGCCTGAGCCCTCAGCCCACACCCTGAGTGTTCTTCTGGACGCTCCAGTGCTCGGACCATCTCGTCCCTAATTCAGGGTCAATATTGGAGGAACCAAAATTATGATTTAGATATTCAAAACGGAAATAAATGATAATAATAGTTCATGATGTCATTGTATTTTAATTAAAATTGTTTTTTTATTGTGTTTACTTATTGAGTGTCTAAACTGTACCAACTATGACTATTAGGAGATACTAGTGTCGGTTCTGAATATGTCTCAAAGGTTCTGATCTTGATATTTATTTAAAGGCAATAAAACAGAAATGTAAAGCTGCAGTGGTCAGTGGCTAGAAAAAGAACAACTGGCCATACTGGGATTGAAGCGCTTGTAACTATTAGCGATGGCTCCAGCACACGTGACCACCAAATTGCTTCACGCCAGTGGGTCGGAGACGGGGGTTTCATTCATTTCCGTCATGGTTAAAGAAACAGAAAGCAAAGCCTATACAGGAGAAAACAGTGGCTTTTAGTTTTCAGAAAGTGTAGTTAACAAAGACTACAATTATGACCGAAAATCAATACAAATTTTGATAAGAATCGTTAATAATAATAATCAAAAATAAATATAAATAAAAAATATATAAACAGTTCATCAATGTGTCCTGCTTGAATAACAGTTTATATTAATGACAATATTCAGGATCCTATTGAATAAGATTTTCTTTTCTGTTTTTTCAGGAACATTATTAAGTATTATTTGACATAAAAAATAACATATTTATCCTATACTATTTATTATTTTGCAAACATACTTTTAAAGTTTTCACATGACTCCCTTATTGATCATTTTAATATTTATATTTCATTTCACTAAGACATCGGTCAAAATAAAACTATAAAACTCCCTTTTTTCCCCTCTTTTTCAATCTTTTTTTGTCCTTTTTATGGGCTTTGGTTTGATATGTTTGCGTATTGATTTAATGTCATATTTTATTTTTAATTAATGCATTCAGCATTTAAATATTGTCTTAATTTTATGGCATAATAACACTTTTTCTGACCCATTTGGAATTTAAATAAACTTTAAATAAAATTTAAAAAAAATACAATGAACATGGTGCATGAAAAAGTTTAGTGTCAAATTCAACGTGTTAAAAATAAATTAAATGTAAAAAAGAATGTTCGGTTTTAATAACTAAATATTAAAAATATATATATTAAAAATTAAACGTAGGAAAACATTCAATAAAAATTAAATTACATTCTTTTTCCTTTGTATCCTTTTCTTGGCGTTTCTTCCTTTTGATCCATGTTCTTCATACTTGCACTTTGTCATCCCTTGCACTTTGTTCTTTTGTTTGCACTTTGTTCTTATTTTTATGATGTTTGCCGTGAACTGAAAAAATAACAATCGATCTATCTAAAATGCATGCAATAGTAGGATAAAAATAAAAGTATAAAATAGTATAAAAAAAACATTTAGTTTAAAGAAATGAAATGTAAAATTAAAAAAATTCAATGTTAGAAATACTCATACTCAAAGTCCAGCGTCGAAAATTTACTTCCATAGTTTTATAAATATATACACATGTGGTTTTACAGTGAAGTTTGGTCATTTTTATCTAATTAAACATGTTATTTAAAAAAAATCTGTATTAAAGGCTATATTAATGCTGACATTTTATATGATGATATTGACTTGAACGAAATGTGGGTCATCTTGACCCCGAGATAACACAAGGGATAAGGATAGTATCGTTCGTATTCAAGTTTTAGTGGATGTTTACTAGATGCATTCATGACAGAACTTTTAATAACAGTGATTGGATTCTGGCTCAGATTGGATCACATCTGCAACCCCTTGATTCCCCTAAAATTCATTTCAGGGGTATTGCTCGACTACTGGTCCACGTAGGGAGAAGTGGTTCACCGATGCCTAACTGCGCCGTAGAACTCCCATCAGAGGCCAAAGCTAACGACAAGGTTTTAACAAGCCGGAGTCGCAAACAGTCACCGACCAGCGCTCTTGACACTCTAAGCCACTAAAACTGTCGGCTTGCAGCGGCGCCGTTCAGCGCATTGATCGCCCGATCATCTTGGGACCGTGTTGTAAGCAGTGGTGAGACTGAAATAATTGGAATGGCTGGATGGAAATCCCCACCAAGAGACTCGGATCAGTGATCAGAAAAGTTGGAAATGCCGTTGCCAATTTGCGGAGGGGATTTTGACCTGTTTGTTCCGTGCTGCAGTCGTTTCCTTAATATTCGCTGTGGAAATGACCAATCATAATCCTTGTAATCCTTTCGCCGGAGAGGCAAAAAAAAAAAAGACGATGTGAGTCATTGAGATCTTTATTGGCCAACAAGGTGTTTTCGATAAACCAATAAAAATCATATTCCGTCTGATAAAAGAGCTCAAAGGAAGTGTCAATAGCTACATAACCCGCCGAGGCTTCAGCCATGCGTCATTACGGCTCGAGTTATCGATTAACTGTTATAGCTATTGCCGACAGCAGCAGGTCATATTGGCTGAAATCCTTTTGCACACAGATGAGTGCTTTGGAAAGGCGCACTGTCAGCAATTATGTGAAGCCCCCCCGTCCAGGAATAGCTCTGAGATGATGTCAGAAGAAGAGGTGGTTGCGGCTGACAATGTTTGAACTCATTAGCCGTGGTAAATGAAGCGCCACACGGCGGCAACTGACAGTGGCGTAGGTTTTTTTTAAGCCAGTAAACTGTTTATCTACCAGCTCAAAACTACTACTAATTGAAAATACTCAACATTTATCACACATACTGTATATATATCTAAATGGTCAACTGGAAAAGCACTTTTACTTTTCGTTTCACCAGGAGCTTTTTTGAATCCCCTAATAATCCTTTTCAAAGCTTAAATTCTAAGTTTCTTGTCCCATCATTTCCCCCTGAAAATGCTTTTTTTTAAGATGTTTTGGGAACAGACAGATCAGTGAGTGAACAAGAATAATTTAGTTTGCTTTGATCATAAAAAAACAGGGCATCGAGGGCGCAAAAAGGATCTTGCCGGATTTGTCTTTGATTTTACCATTGGTATATATATTTCGTAGAAGTCTTTTGGTTAGCAAGGGTACTAAGCTCAGAGCTCAGAGGCATTGAGTTGACAACCTATTAGCGATAGTAAAGAAGGAAAATGACTCCTTTGGAGGACTTGTTAGTTTTAAGAGGCTGTTACTTCGTAAATATTTTAGCTCCGTAGCTCTGATTTAGTTTTAAACCTTCCTTATCCCATTCACGCCATTATAAGGGAGTAGTTGGTGCAGGGCGCCATTCGGCCTTTTTGGCTTTTGTGGACTTATAAGTCCAAATATAAAAAAAATCATCTGTTTCAGTCCAGACAGAGCAGTTCATGACGATCATCTAGAGCCCACCAAAAAAAACCCTCTGTAGAACCCCTCTAGCAGACGATTATGAACTGATCCTGAATGCATCAGTATCATTGCTAATAGCTAGCTTGGTGCTAGCTTAGCTGATTTTTCTAATTTATCTTAAAGAGTTGGTAGACGTGGTAGCTATGTTTGCTTCCCAGCTGCTGGTGATTTTGACTCCCTCCTCGAACCTCTTTAACCCTTTTGTTATCTCAGGGTCAAGGTGACCCGGTGGCCTGAAAACAAATGCGTTTGTGGTATCCCTTGTGTTGTCTCTGGGTCAGGGTAAACAACCTCCACCACTGCATACTGTATGTATGTCTGAATGGAAGCCAGGGAGGTCCTTCAACTTGACCCAGAAGCAACACTAGGGATACCACAAACACATTTGTGTTGGGCCTTTTTAGGTCACCTTGACCCTAAGGTAACCCAAGGGTTAAGTAACCACTTGGATGAAGGAAATTACCTTCAATAATTGTTTTGAAAAGGAGAACATTTTTTATAATATTTGACTAGAGTCAATTTGGTTAATGGGTATCTCCAAAGCAGTTCTAGATGTGGTTCTGGACATCGGACTGAGGCGGATCTGGATCAAAAGACACGTTTTCGGGGTGGCAGAATACAGGAACACATCCGTCTTTTTTGACACATCATGAGTACCTAGTGTGGAGGCGGACGACAATTTAAATATAATATAAATAAATTGATCACATCTACATCCAAGTCACATGATGCATCCGTCGGATTGAGGAGTATTGGCACAACACAAACATTACTGGCAAAAAGATCGACTAACGGCCTCCAAGTTTTTCGGGATTTTAATTGCCGCGAAGAACAGACCTCCGGCTATATCCTAATTTGAGCAGCAATTAATCTCCCCGACACGCTGGAAAAGTCACCGCAGATGTACATCCTTTTTCCCGTTAGACATCGTTAGTGTGTCGCCTTCAAGTCTCGATTTAGAAGAAGATTTCCACGAATGGTTGGTTAAGTTTTTAGTCTTTATACGGGTCAGTGTTTCTTGTTGTTTGTCGTGTGATGGAGCAGTTAGTAGTTTTTAAATATAATTTAAAGCGAGGTAAACAAAAATAATAATTTTGACTTAAGGAATAAACAGTTTCAGTGACATTTTGAAGAATTTTTGACGATGGAATAAGTACTAGATGATCAATTTATGGTGGTTTTACAGATTGACATCTAGACCCTTTGAAAGGGTTTTTAACCTTTGTGTTATCTCAGGGTCAAGGTGACCCAATGGCTCGAAAACAAATGCATTTGAGGTATCACTTGTGTTATCTCAAGGTCAAGGTGACCCAATGGCTCGAAAAACAAACGTGTTTGAGATATCCCTTGTGTTTTCAGAGTGTCAAGGTGACCAAATGGCTCGAAAACTAATGCATTTGAGGTATCCCTTGTGTTATTTCAAGGTCAAGGTGATCCAATGGCCCGAAAAACAAACGTGTTTGCCATATCCCTTGTGTTTTCTCAGGGTCAAGGTGACCCAATGGCCCCCAAAAAAATGTGTTTGAGGTATCCCTTGTGTTGCCTCTGGGTCGAGGATAATACCATTTGTTTTCAGGCCCTTTCAGGTCACCTTGACCCTGAGATAACACGAGGGATACCTCAAACACATTTGCTTTGTTTCGAGCCATTGGGTCACCTTGACCCTGAGATAACACGAGGGATACCTCAAACACATTTGCTTTGTTTCGAGCCATTGGTTCACATTGACCCTTAGATAACAAAAGGGATACATCAAACACATTTGTTTTTCGGGCAGTTGGGTCACTTTGACTTTGAGATAACACAAGGGATACCTCTAAAACATTGGCTTTCGAGCCATTGGGTCACCTTGACCCTGAGATAACACAAGGGATACATCAAACACATTTGTTTTTTGGGCAATTGGGTCACCCTGACCTTGAGATAACGCAAGGGATACCTCCAACACTTTCGAACCATTGGGTCACCTTGACCCTGAGATAACACAAAGGTTAACACCCCGATAAAATAAAATGCAAAACTAGGGCAATATTATTGGATAACAAAATAAAATAAAACAATGATAAAGATGAGAATTTGTTGCTGTTTAAGGTCTATATTATTAGTAATAAATATAATTTAAATGACTTCAGATTAACTACCACAGATTAGAAATAATCTGGAGAATGAATCCTTAAAGAAAAACTCCTCAATTCCATCCTAACCTTCTTCAACCGTCCCTTTTTTTTTGCTTTTTTTTGCATCCGTTCATTTATTAATCTGCTCGTAAATCACCAGTGGAACCGTCTCTCCTGCCAAAAGAAAAGGAGGACGATCCCTCCGGTCACGCTGGGAAAAGCTCGGCAAGTAAGTCGTTCGAAGCGTCTCCGAGGGAAACTCGACACACGCGATGGACGCCGAGGCGTCTCCAAGAAAAACCTCTCACCGTGATGGCGACTGAAGATCTGAACTGCGTGATAACATGAATCAACACATATCACAGGGACGGAGCGAGTGTTCCCCGGAACCTTATGTAGGGAAACTGTCATCTTCCATGAAAAGCGGCGCGTCAAGTTAAACCACTTACTTTCAGCTCGCACTGTGTCGCTATTATCTGTCGGCGACACACGTGGAGAGCCGTCACTCACGGGAGAGTGACAGTTTGTCGCTTCACCACGAGAAAGTGTGAGGACCAAAAAGAAGTGTAGTTGATTCTGTCATCAAAGCACATCGCGGTCAGTCTATATATGTCACTGAAAACACTTTTCTGGAGATGAAAATCTTAGTTTACCGTAACCATTGGTCAAGAATTGAAGTCATAAATCCCACCTTTAAGGGACTCGTTGTATAAACAAAGCGGGGCGTGATTACAGCTGGCTGGAGGAGGAGTGAAGTCATTATTACGTCATAATGGACTCCGCTCTCGTAACCTCTCCTTCGCCCAGATTTCAGACGGAGCTCTTTATAAAGTAATAAGTTCAAAACATGGTCATGATGAGGAATTTACGGCATCTTGGAGAGGAAGATTCAACGTTTGACACATGCGAGTGAGTCAGGAGAGTTGGGTTTTCACATTAGTCCACGTTTGAAATGGCGAAAATGTAATGGACATTAAACAACCACCGAAAAAATGTAGACAAAAAATGAAAAAAATACCATTAACTATAATGATTTACGGGTTTTTTTGTAAAAAAAAAAAAAAAAACATATTGAGGTTTTGTGTTTAAACCCTTGTGTGATCTCATTATCAAGGTGACCCAAAGTCCTGAAAACAAATGTGTTTGCGTTATCCCTTGTGTTGCAAAAAGAAAGTTAGTTTTTGTGTTGTCATGTATTTGCTAGATTTTTCTCTACAAGTTGAAGAGAAATGTGATGTCTCCCTATAGAGACACATTTATTCAACCATTGACTTTATCTCTCGGTCAAGGTCACCCGGTATCCCGAAAACAAACGTGAACGACCTTCAGGTCACCTTGACCCTGAGATAACACCAGGGTTCATTTTATTTTGCAAGTTTACAGGATTACAAGGATTATCATGTAAATTTGACCAAAACGAGCGTCCTAACTAATCACTGACTAAAGCCTTTTTGGACAAAATCTGGTCTTTTTCCCAAAACAAGAAACAAACCTTCAGACAGTAATCCCTCAAATATCTCATGCCAACATCAATAGATACTTTTCTTTGCCGTACCTTTTTGTAAACTCGTATCATGAACATGAATATCCTTAAGTTCTTTAAGTGAATCATTTTTTTCGTTCACGACACATCTGGAGGTAGAAAATTCAAGGTTCATTAACGCTTCAAGTTGTGACAGATCCGAGCTCTGTCGCAGGATAACAAGACCGGAAAAAAAAAGTCTCATGCAGGCGAGAAGCCACTTTTTCTTCCACGGATATTGCAGTCGATGATTTGTTTCATGTTAAGCGGACGATAAAGTGCTTGAGACATATCTGGAGAAAGCATGTCTAATCTCCCTGAACCTGTATTAAAATTGTCAGCGTTAATCACCGTCACTGGCTCCGGGGGGAACGCCGTTTGCATCATTTAAAAATGCCACCAAATCCCAAATTTGATTTGTTGTGCTAGAACTTCCTTCCTCGGTTGGGAACAGAGGGATAAAGATACGTATCGGCCTCTGACGGGATTGCCGCTCCACAGATGACACACTTAGAACAAGAAGTGCAAACATGCTGTTCGACACATTCAAAGTAATCCCAGACAGATTTTCCGAGGATCCGCTTCCAGTTTAGCAAATAGTTGTCGCGGTGGTGTGACAGCTGGAGATTACGTTAAGACGGGAAGATTTATTTACTAAAAAGGACACAATTATCGATAATATTAGATTAGGTTGTGAGTCAACGAGAAGTGTGAGATGTTTTTTTGGATTTATTTATATTATATATGAATCACAAAGATCTTTTTGACGTGGTTAAACCAGAACCAGGAAACACTTATGTCATTGAAAATAAGCTAAAATTGAGTTTCCATTGAGAAGATTCAGAAGAGAGTGAAGACAAGGTGGCATGAATGACACATTTTATCTCATTAGGTTGTTTAAATTAAGAGCATCTATGCCTTAAGAAACTTCTATACGGAATTTTGAAGTATCTTTTCTAATATAGCATCGTGGTGTTTCTATTTGACTCGTTAAATGTGGATAAAACTTATTTTTTAATGTTGTGTATTTCATGAATATTGAGCTGTATTTGGGACTTACCTGGTTAAGTGACCGACAGGAACATACATCAAACATGATATATTTTGGAATTCAGGTACATTTTAAACAAAAAAAAAGGGTTTAAAAGTAAAAGGGTTATTCATGTCTGAGGCCATGGTTCTCACGCATCTAACTTGAGAAACACTGTAAACTTTGGCAGTTTATCCAAATTAGTTCTGGTTGTTTTTAGTTTTACTGTTAATGGAAAAAAAGGCTAAATCTGACACCAAACCAAGCTTTGGATCATGGTTGTGCATAATAATATTTAAAAGATGGTCACATTTAATAAAATGTTAAACAGTGACATCATACCAAAAGTTATCTCAGTAGGTTGTTCAAAATAAAAGTGTCTATCTTCAAAACTATTTGAAAAAAAATTGTTAAACTTCTATAATGACACAGTTTTCTGTGTTTTCAAATTGGGATGTTGATTGTGACTTTAAAAAAAGACAACGTGTTTTACATTCTTTGGTTGTATATACATTTTATGACGAAGACAGCGGGCCACGTTGTATTCGGTGGAGGGCCACAAATGGCCAACGCGCTGTATTAAGGACTGGTTTGGAAAATAACATAATACATATGATATTTTTACAATACAGATACACTTCAAACTAAAAAGAACTGGGAAAAGAGTGAAATACTTTCACGTCTGAGGCCATGGTTCTCACGTAGAGAGACTCTGTAAACCATGGCAA
Source organism: Callionymus lyra (assembly GCF_982586985.1). Taxonomy (NCBI): domain Eukaryota; kingdom Metazoa; phylum Chordata; class Actinopteri; order Syngnathiformes; family Callionymidae; genus Callionymus; species Callionymus lyra. Next base: position 10,251,676 of record NC_141835.1, on the reverse strand, counting down.
TTTAGCCAATTATTTCCATCTTATTTCTCAGTTTACTTTTATATGCACCTTTTTAAAAGAATGGGGATAAATAAAGTATAAGTAGTAAAGTATGGTTTAATATTTAGTGTTATCTCTTCTTAAGCTCAGGAATATCGTGAGTAGGAGTTAAATGTACTAGCTGAGGTGATGGGTGCCTAGATAGCATAATATGTGGCAACAGACGCAAACATTGGTGATAAAATGAACAAAAAAAGTGGAAAAACAAAAATAGGGCAACTAAGTTTGAGCTAAACATTTGTTTAATCATTTTACAAAGCCCGAAAACCAGGTGATAGCGACAGCGGCCAAGTTTAACCGGCTCGGTCATGTTTCATTGACTTTGCCTAAATCCTCGCCAACAAATTCTGCACCTGCTACAGCTTTGGCTCGAGCGGGAATTCATACGTCGCACACTTGGTCGACCATGACTGAAGGAAATCTCGGCTAACCCGCTGTTGGCTGGCAGATGATAAAAGAGAGGCTTTTTTTTTTTTTCGCCAGGATAAACTAGAAAGGTTGCAAATCAAGCAGGCGCTGACTGAGAGGGTTGAGAGCAGGTTCAGTGCAATGTTTGGGGGAAAAAATGCTAATTTTAAATATTGTGGCAACTCATGGTAACAGAAAGGATAAACTGAAAAAGCATGGAGATTAAAAAATCCAGACATGCTCAACTGAATTTTGGGTAAAAAAAAGAAAAAGAAGAAGGGTTCTTTAGAGAGATCAACTTAACAATGCAGAAAGTGGGTCAATTGGACACTACGGACTGGAACAAGTGACTTGAGTCGCAGCTGGAAACCGGGCCGGGGATTGTGGGATATGTCATTTGAAAATTATAAAGGAGCCTGTTTCAAATTTTCTTCGTTTATGCACGTATTTGATCAAAATTTGTTCCATTTTTGTTATAATTAATGTTATTTTGTTGATTTATTTTCGGCCAAAAGACCTCCATAACTACAGCAGACAAGGTAAAAGGGGAAAGTTCACTTTATAATGTTCAGTTGACTCCTTTAAGAATTAACTATCCCAGTTATTAGTTCATTCTTTAAAAAAAAAAATTAAAAGTTCACTGCTGAATGAATAAGCTTAAAGTTAGTTTGTCTATGTTTCTACAATCTCTTATTTTTCAAAATTATTACCACAACAGACAGAGACCATTTTTATCTGTTTTCATATTCAAAATGATGCTGCAGATTTCATCGTCATATCAAAGTCGTAAAAAATGTATTGTCAGTATTGTACGAAAACTGAATTTTATGTGGTGTTGTGGAACACATTGTGTTACTTATGTAGTACTTAGAAGAATATAGGAGGAACCCTTGAGTCTTTGTGGATCGAGGATGTAAGCGGTTGTGCCTTGTTTTTTTTGTTGCCAGATTTACGGTGTTTTGCCGGGAAAAACTCTGTTTCCTCAGGAGCCACATTCTTTATGGTAGCTGATGTGAGCGGCCATGAAGAAAAGAAAAGCCTAAATTTAATGGAAGAACAATAAAACAACTTAAATTACAAAAGAAAATCTAATACAATCAAGATAAATTGGATAATATTGTCATTTTATTTACTTTTTAATCTGATGGAAAAGCATTTGTTTATAATGGAAAAGCACTTTTCATTTTATATATATATATATATACATATGTATATATAGCACTTTTCATTTTATATATATATATATATATATATATATATATATATATATAAAAAATGAAAAGTGCGTTTCCATTATATACAAGTTATTTTCCATTAGCTTAAATAAATAAACTATATAAAATGAAATCAAATTACAATTTTATCCAATTTATCTTCATTTTATTACATTTGTTTTTTGTAATTTTAGTTGCTTTGTTTTTCTGATAAATGTACATTCATAGAATAGTTCATCAGTCGGCAAAACAGTGCTTTTTAGTTCATGTTGGTCAAAAATACAAACGACTTCATCAACAAGTCAAACATCCAAAAACATAAATTATTGACCAATGCAAAACCTTATAGACGCCGTTTGCCTCCATATTAAAAAGTCTTCTTCAACAATGTGCTGAAAAAAGAAACACACACACAGTTACACGACACATTTAACAAGCTAACAAATAAGCACGATGCCCTTCTCCATGCCTAGCGTCGTTCCCAACAGAAACATACGACGCCTCGTTTGCTAATTGTTCCGTGTTCCTGCTCGTCGACCGACTGAGCTCCGGGTCACAACATCTGCTCGAAACATGGGCCTCGCACAGCATGTTGTGAGTCTGTGTGCGACTTATCCAAACAAGCGCATGTTCCGTTTGGTGGTGAGATGAGTGTCGCTGTGCCCGGCAGTGTTATCTTCCTCGGATAAGGCTTCTAAAAAGTGTGTGTCGCTGTTGCCAAACCGATTACACAACCTGCTTATTTTAGCAGAAACAAGAAATGATCCCAGTTTATTTATTTTTTTTGGGAGCTTCTATCTTTGACTAGATTGTGATTATTGCGTGAGGAAATCTGTTGCCAGCATGGGTCAGTGGTTGTTGAATTAGTGGTTTTATTGTGTGTCGCTTTATTTCTGTCCGTGTGTGAGCGTGGCCGGGTAGATAAGCCTGCAAGCTTTTTTTACTTTCAGAAACCAAGCAAGAGCTAATAAACTCTGTGAGCAACACTTGGATACGGGCAACAATAAAAAAAATAAAAGGATATATTGTGACGCTGACAACGAGCATCGAGCTCTTCCAGTGAGAGGATGAGATGAAAACATTTATTTTTAAATTTATAGTCAGATGAAGCTTCATGAAGCATTGTCATTATTTTTCAGAGTCCACTAGATGGCAGTCCCTTCACTTTCAGTTTAATTTTCCTTTGTTTTGAGCAACTGTTCTTTTAAACATCAAATCATTTTTTAAACTGATGGCGCCACCTACTGACCTCTAAACAACATGACACTGTTTCATGAAGCTTCATCAACACATCAATAGTTTTAAAGAACGGCAAATCGTAGCTTTTTTTTTATGAAACTGTTATTAAAGTAAACTGACTGAAAACGGATGGATGAATGGATGGATGGGGCAGTAGTATTACATCCATCCAGACTAACATCCATAAATACATCTAAATAAAATAAATAAATATAATCAAAATAAACACGTACAAAACATCAAAGTTACGCTTTAAAAACGTGTTTTTTAAATACAGATTTCTTTTTTGGAAAAATAAACCTTTTTATTTTGACAATTCAAATAAGCGATTACATGATCTATTCTTTAAAAACAATATTTAAGGTAAAAAAAAAATGTCCTTAGTATATGCAAAACACTTTAACAGACAGATTTTGTTGAAGTAATCGCTATTAAATGAGTAGAAAACAATATTTTAAGGTTTTGTTGTGGCTAATTATTTGATGGTTCTATTTTCAGAAAGTGGGTTGTTGTAGAACAAAAAATAAAGTAGAAAATTGTCTGGTATATTTAATTACATTTAAATAAATGATCATTTAAAGTTTAAGGTTTTAAGGTTAATGGTTTCCCACAACTAAAATTGTATCTAGATAAATACATAAAAAACAATAATTTTATTAAAGGGATGAACCTAAAACTTAGAGGAACAAGAAAATAAGAAAACGCTTAACAAACAGCCGGCAGAACAACACTAGAGAAAATACAAAAAAAACGGAAGTGTCAACACAAGCACTGTTAGAAGTAAACTGAGGGCGAATGCCAATTAGACAATAAAAGGGTTAAACATGTTAATATGTAGATATTAAAAATCTGTACATCGTAAACTATTGGGTAATAATTTTAATTCACTCAGCTTATTTTAAATTTGACTTGTATATTAACGTCTTCTTCAGCAGTCACTTCAATTGTCCTCTAGTCTTGTCTCTGCTCAGTAATGAATAGCTTCTCTTAAGTGTATTTGTTATCTGTTGCAGACCCTGACAGACGATAAGTTGTATTACTGTGTAACGTCTTTAACGTCTTAAAAGGATGTTCGTTGGTGACCTTAAATTTTCGGGACAGTCCATCACCGAGTCGCGGCTCAATGTTCCAAAACCGAACAAAACAAGTATGAATAATGTCGTAATTCAAAAGGGACGTTAAAACAATGATATTAGCTATAAAACACGGCACGGGACATTAATACGAGCGGCGCCAAAGCAACAATCCATCTGAACGATAGTATATCTGCCAACACACACACACCAGCAGCTTAGCAAGCCGTAAACGACCGAAGGTTGAAGAAAATCTTGAAGTTTTTAAACTTTAAATAAAGCAAATGTGATAAATCGGCAACAGAAGGTGCAAAAAAACACCACAAGATCAAGAGCTTTTTTTAATAGGATATCAAATGTGGAATTGGATTTTTTTGAGGTCATGACCGCTCAAGGAATCCTGCAGAAATTTACCATCCAATAATATTCATGAGTATTGCATAATTCCGACTTATTTTTAAACAATCGGTAATAGATGAAAAGATCAAACGGGTCATGGAAAATAAAAGTAAAAGCCAACTTTCTTAAAGGAAATCTAAAATAGTTCATAAAAAAAAAGAAATCTTTCATTTTTTTGTTATTTACAACCAGACGGAATGTAAAAGAAACAACATGAAGGTAATTAGTTACGGAAATAACTCCTTAAAAATAAATGATACTTAGAAAACGGTGCAGTACATTTTCTTTTACGGAAATTCCAAAATCCTATACCCTATTAAAGTATTGCAATATATTTTTTATGCTTCTTTCAATGGTAACACTTTTCCACAATGATGGTACATGACCTACTCCAGACAAGCATGTACTTTTTATTCAAAGTATACTTAAAAAATACATTATTGGTAGCATCAAGTTTCCTTAAGAGAGGTTTTTGCAAGGTCAGATTTCTCAAAGCTACTGTCCAAAACCACCTCCAATGAAATATCATTAGATTTCTTGGTCAAGTTAAAAAAAATCAAAATGAACCACTTAAGGCACCTAAAAATAATCAAAATTATGAGAAAAGTAAACTTTATTACAAATGTTTTTTTTCTACTCTCTATTGCGGCGATGCGGACGACACAAAGTCATCACTGTCGTATTCCGATGTCTTCGTTTGACGTTAATTAGTCTAAATAATGTTGGGAAAAGCAATTGTCGTTGTGCATATATACTCAGAGGAAACTAGGTGTAGCATACAGAAGGAAAACAAAACGAAACATGCTGAATAATTAATGTGAAACAAACATTTCCGACAAGAGGGGTTTACATGCGCTTCCTTATCTGTTTATCACCTTAGGCAGCTCCGAGTGCTTTGTACGTCTGGGCTAATGAATACTGTGCTGTGCTCTTTCGGATTAAAGTTCCTGGGTGTTTTTTTTTTTCCAAGGAGAAAAATTGGCTCCGTACGGACATCGTATGCAGACTGAAAACTTTTTTATATATTTTTTAATTAAGCTGTTATCGTTAAAATACTGCTACACCTGGCAGTTTACACATACAATAAAGTCTGTAGAAAATCAACCAATAAGCTCATTTTACCATTAAGACTAGGAAACTAAGGAACTAAATCTGTCAAATTTAAAAAATAAAAGCTGTTTTTTTTAGTGAGCAAAGATGTAATAAGTCCACCAAAATAATGTGTTTATAATTCAGTAAAATCGCTATTTTAAATAAGACACAAGCCGGGCGATAATGAAACCAACAATTTATTAATAATATAAAAAAAGTAAATTATTAATTATTGCAGTTGTCCACGTTATTTGTATTGTAAATTGCAGTGGATCAGGATCAATTCATTCCTTTGTAACATTGTTTGCCTTTTTACTTTGAAATCATTGATAGAGTAGTAACAAAATAAAATGTCAAATTGAAAAATGTCAATAAAAAGCTTACACTTACCAACAAGTGATCTACTTTACATTACCTGTTTTGTACAGTTTATATTTTTTGATGTCCAAGAATAAGTATTTTTCTATGGTAACATCCAAATCATGGTGTATATTTTGAAATATTTTGTGCCGCTGACAAAAGTGCTTATCCAATCTCAGGACATGGCAAGAACATGTCAATCGACTGTAGTGGTTCTTATAAAGTGGATATAATTAGTCATAACATACAACATACTAGGGGTTTTAGAAAGTATAGTTATTGTGATTAATAGTAATATTTTCCTCCAGATACTGTATCAATATTAACTGTTTTACAATAGTTATATTGTGGTTAACAGTTCAATAAAGTGTGTTTAAAATAAACAATTTGGATTGAAAAATATATATATGTACAAGGGAATAAGGTACAAATTTGTTTTCAGTTGAAATTACACCTCCGGCTGCTGGATTGGAGTAGTCATTACATTCTCCAATGATGACTGAGGACGAGAGGATACACTGGACTCCGGCAGCTTTTAAAGCTGATGTTTGGACGTACAAATGAAAGCAGTTATGACTTTAAACAATTTCCCAAAGGAGACCTCCTGAGGGATCAATAAAGTTTTACCTTACCTTACCTTACCTTACCTTAATAGTAGAACTATAAAACAACTTCAATTACAAAAGGAAATCTAATTAAATCAAGATAAATTTGATATAATTGTAATTTTATTGAATTTTATATAACTTATTTATTATTTATGATTACTCAAGAATCATGTGGTCTGTAAATTCTGCAACACCAGACTTGACAGTACTATGAGTATATTTTTGTTACTACAGTATCACAATATATCCTATTATCCTATTCCTTGTCTTAACAAGAAGGATCTGTCTCGTCTGCAGTTGATTCAGAACTCTGCAGCGAGAATTCTCACCTGCTCTAGTAGAAGAACTCACATTTCTCCGATCCTTAAAACTCTTCACTGGCTTCCAGTTTCTTTCAGGATCAACTTTAAAATTCTGGTTCTCACTTTCAGAGCTATTCATTGTTAGGCTCCTCCTTACATCACTGATCTGATCCAGCCTTACACCCCAGCTCGGGCTCTGAGGTCTGTGGATCAGAATCTACTTATGGTTCCACGCACACGGCTCAGGACCAGAGGAGAGAAATCTTTTCAGGCTGTTGCTCCTAAGCTTTGGAACGATCTTCCTCTCTCTTTGCGCTTGATGGATCTACTGACTCCTTTAAGAAACATCTTAAGACGTTTCTATTTGTTCAGGCTTTTCCTTGATATTCTGGAACTCCTGTGTTCTCAGTATTATCTTTATCTTTAAAGTATGTACTTTTTTGAGTATTGTTTTGATTGTTTAAGCTCTTTGTGGACCTGGTTACGAAAAGCGCTATATAAATAAATATTACTTACTTACTTACTTACTATTATTGTACCTCTATGACGTATACGTACAGTAATACATACTCAATAAATACACAGCCCTAGAACATACATTTACTTTTCTGAGTATAGGCAGCAAATAATCCATTGCTTTTCATACTCTCTACATAATTGTTTAGAATTGTAGGAACTTAAATGTAAATTTAATATTTTATTGTAGTCAAAAGTGTCAATCTCAGATTATGTTGAATATTTTAACATTAAAGGAAATGCTTTCTTATGACCACATTATTTTATAAATAAGGAAAAGTAGATGTCAATGAAAAATTGCACCACAAAGTCTACCCATAATTTAAAACAGACATTGATTATCCTCCTTTTTTTGGAGGTCCGACCCGACGTCTTCATGAGTGCTGCTCCGAGAGTCGATCTCAAACCCAGCATGGGGTGCTTTTTAAACATTCTACCCATCACTCTGTTCATTCTACTGTCTGTGATTTCCTGTTTCCCTCTGATCTGTTCCTCTCCTCCTCCGCTCGTGTCTTACACAGGGTTTCGTACCCCCCACCAATCTCTTCCTAGGTTCACCCATCAACTTCTTGTCGAGTCGATCTTGCAGCGAGCTGTAACTCCTGGAAGCTTCGTGCTGTAACACACGGGTTGACAAACCGTTAATCTATATTCGCTTTGATTGCCAGATGGAGTGGGAAGAAGTCCGATCTGCTGGATGATACAAATGTGTTGGACCTCGAGCGTGAATTTGGAAACTGGGGACACATATGTTTTTTTATGGTCAGTGTCCCCAGGGATTTTTCACAGTTTTCAAGGAAAGCAGTTTAAATATAGATACATAGACTTACAGGCCGTGTACGGGCATTTACCTTTTTAGTTCTGAGAATTTTTTTAATGACGACTGTGCGATTTTAATAGGCATTGCTGGTCTCAAGAATTTCTGAGAGCTTAGTGTATTAAAAAAAATGTCAATGAATCATAGTAATTCTCATTTATTTATCTTAACTATCCAAAGAGTTTCAGGATCTAGTTTTGTAAGTAAGTAAGTCATTTTTATTTTTATAGTGCTTTTCCAGACCAGGGTCACAAAGCGCTTAAACAATCAAAACAATATTCAATAAAGTATATATTTTAAAGATCAGCTAATCAGATAATTTGTAGTTATCGATACTCTGTACTAGTCTCTAGACAAGTCTCAAGAATACTAATTTGTGGTCTTGGTCTCGTCTTTATCTCAACCTTGGAATCGTCTCAGTCTTTTCTTTGTCTTGGATGCTCTTCCTCAACCCTGATGCTAGGGTGTTATGGTGGTCTTGAAGCATAATAAGCCAGGATTATTTGTTTTCAAGTGAACTCCAATAAGACGCTTATGTTCCTAAATGGAAACAAGATATTGTGTATAGTACGTGTGTCTTTGTCTTAGTCTTGTTCTTAGACTTGGTCTTGGGCTTAGTTTTGCGCTTGTTCTCAGACGGGGTCTTAGTCATGGTCTTAGTCTTGGTCTTAGACATGGTCTTAGTTGTGGTCTTAGTATTGGTCTTAGACATGGTCTTGGTCTTGGTCTTAGTCTTGGTCCTGGTCTTGGCCTCTGTTTTAGTCTTGGTCTTGGACATGGTGTTAATCTTGGTCTTAATTGTGATCTTAGACATGGTTTTAGTCTTGGTCTTAGTCTTGGTCTTGGACATGGTCTTAGTCTTGGTCTTAATCTTGGTCTTGGATATGGTCTTAGTCGTGGTCTTAGAATTGATCTTAGACCTGGTCTTAGACTTGGTCTTGGACTTGGTCTTAGTCTTGGTCTTGGCCTCTTTCTTAGTCTTGGTCTTTGACATGGTCTTAGTATTGGTCTTAATCGTGGTCTTAGACAAGGTCTTAGTTTTGCTCTTAGTCTTGGTCTTTAACCTGGTCTCGGTCCTAATCTCAGTCTGTTAAGGGGCCCACATTGCTAAAGAAAATGGAAAAAGAGCTTTAAATAAAAAGTAAATAAATACATATATTTTTTTCCCTTGCCGTGAGGTTTATGTGAAGTTCCAGATCTTCTCCTCCCACACATATATAAGAACAGGACAGTTGAAACTTCATGTTTTCTCTTTTATTTAACTTGAAACTGTTGTGTCTTTATAAAAAAGAAACCCATTTGTTTAATGATCAGATATCATCAGAAGCGCCTAAAACAGAGGACGTCAATGTTTCCCAACACAGTGTCGAGGTGAAGACCTCCTTTAATAATGAAGCCATCTCTTTCTCTCTCTCATGTTCACTCCCAGTTCGGAAGATAGCGACTTAATAAACGCTCAATTTAGAAGCGTGGAATTCTTCTTTCACCCTCATTATGAACCGTGATGCGATAGGATCTGATGAGGCAGAGCCGAATTATATCCCAACTAAAGGAAAATGAATTCTCATCCACAATTAGCATGTGTGTGCCAAACATCTCCGATTAATGAGTCATAATGGAGTGAAGGGAGACGCCTGGCGCTTTATCTCCATCTCCCTCTCACTTCCTGGCTATTCCAGATCTCCCTGCATTCGTATTTAAGTCCGTGTCTCGGCAGGATTGAAGCAGGACAGAAGAATGACGTGCCCTGTCATGGTAAAGCTTCTTATAAAGCAGTGACGTCGCTACCTATTGTGTCCTGATGAAGGCGGGCATCCGCTCGAGGGAACATTTTGGTAGATACGGATGCTTCCTTGCGGCGCTTATTCGAAGCTGCAGGTGTCTGCACTTCCACGTGATACACAGGTTGCGTAACTCTCCGGGCGTCGCGCACCTGCAACTTCATGCTGAAGTAATGGAAAGGAAAGTGAGATGGAGGAGGTGTTGAATAAGACAAGAGATAATAATGGCACGGACAAGACACGGATGCGACACGAGGAAGGGCATAATAAGGATATGAGGGGCCTGCAAAAGTAGCTGGAAATTACAGTTAAAAGTGTATAATATAAAAAAGTTGTATTTTTATTTTTTATTCCTTCACCAGGAGGTTGTACTTTTCCAATAGCCCCTATATAATATATGGGGTTAGTATCTGAGGCGTCAAGCTTTTTCTACTGAACCACGGACAATGCGTGGTTGCGGACATCTTGGACATGCAGTCCTCCGGTTTAGCTACACGCTAACTTTCCATTTAAGTCAACCACGCCCCTTATTAATCAAATACACAAAAACAAAGTGTTTCAAGGAAATGTATTCAAAAAGAAAAGAAGCGCACTCTGGGTAAATATAGTGAGCTTTTCCAGTCTACTGTCTGTATTGGAAGCGCCCGCTATACCTACCCAGAGTACTTCCTGTCTTTGTAGGATGTTGGCCTAGCAGCTAGCCTTGAAGTGTCAGCTAAAAACAGCCTTAAAATATAAAGTTGTTAAAGTTTTCCTGATCAATTCCTCATGTCAAGCTTCAATAAAAAATGGACAGTACTTAAGAGTACTTCCTGTCTTTGTAGGATGTTGGCCTAGTAGCTAGCCCAGCAGCATCAGCTAAAAACAACCTTAAATTATAGAGTTGTTAAAGTTTTCCTGATCAATTCCTCATGTCAAGCTTCAATACAAGAGGGACGTTCCTTACGAGTACTTCTTGTCTTTGTAGAATGTTGGCCTAGCAGCTAGCCTAGCAACGTCAGGTAAAACAACCTTAAAATATAGAGTTGTTAAAGTTTTCCTGATCAATTCCTCATGTCAAGGCTTCAATAAAAGAGGGACGTTACTTACAAGTACTTCCTGTCTTTGTGGGATGTTGGCCTACTAACTAGCCTAGCAGCTAGACTAGCTGTGTAACCAGATCTTTGTTGTATTATTATTTATGTCATATTCAAGTTATTTTTGGGACCATTTTTGGGTTTTTCTTTCACTAATCAAAGGGTACCAACAATTTCGTCCATGGTCGTATTTACCGTAAGGAGCCGAAGTTTAGGAATCTGCATTGTAAGTGCAGCTTTTTCAAAGTGCTAGCGACAAGTCGCTTACTGATTCGGGCGTACAAATACTTCAGTGAGTGTATGCTGAATCGAATTTTGAAACACGGCCCCATGTTTACTTTGTTGACTTTAAGGACCCGCAGCTGACTTCATCAAGCATTTAGCGTCAATCGCTAACATTCCCAATGTTGCGTTCAGGTACTGAAACAAGGTACCGCTAGAATATGACCATGAATCGTCACTCTGTAACGTAATCAGTGGGTACCAAAAAAGTACCAGAATGTGGTACCCATCCCTACCACTGTTCCACTATGTCTGCACTTTACTCTTCGACTACCTTACACCTACCACACCTTTTGATTTTCATCTTGAACGCTTATTTACCCGTGTGATCTCCGGTGCTATAACAACAACAACAACAACAACAACACAAAGCTCTATTGTATCCAACTAAGTATACGGTAGGTGTACATGTTTTCCTCCCACATAAGTGCATCGACAAGGGAACAAGCAGGTGGATTGCAGCAGCATAAGTAGCTGTACGTGGTTTCATAGCAATTAATGCATATAAAAGCTGTTTATATAGCAGAGGAACAGTTGATAATGGAGCAGCTGCACGATGGCGTGGTAATGTTTTGACACGTTGTCATTAGGTAGGCAGAGATGCAGGGTTGAGATTGTTTTTTGCCCAGAGGACGTGGTGTGTTTGCGAGACACTTACCGATGTATCTGAACACATGGATTGATGCGTTCCTCTACATTTACCATCCAATAGACTGTTTTTTTTTTCCTGTAGTCAACCCCTGTAACCTACGCTGGTAAAGATACAGTATGTACTGAAAACATGTAGATTGTGACCGTGATTTTATTTGACAAGAAGAAGAAATTATTGTTTTTTTCCCCAACACTTTGGAGGAAGGTTTACGTTCGTTGCATGGACTGGAACGCTGAGAACAATAACATGTGTGTGTCGATTTCAAAACGATCCATTCAATTCCACATGCACACAAAAGAACCTAATGATCTCCAACACATGGAATTGTGCGGCCACAGGGCTCCTTCGGCACTTGTTCCAATCAGTCTTTTCCATGCTGAGAGCTACAATGAAACTTGAAATCAATTAGCTTTTGTTCCACTTCACTTGACAACTGTTCCGCTGCACGGAGAGAAGACTTCAAAAAAACAACAAAAAAAAGGAGACAGAGGGTTTAAAACCGGAGTTCTGAGTGCGTGTCTATCAATCTTCTTTAGTTTAGTTGAAGAATAAATTTGTTACCTTCACCAGGAGGTTATGTTTTTTTTCCAAGGCGCCTGTATAATATAGAGGCAGTATCTCTATATTCGTCACGCATTTGGTACTAGACCACTGTTTCAAAGCCAATTTGTGGTCGTGGCCATCTTGGAAATGCAATCTTCCGGTTTAGTAAGTAAAACACAAACACGGAAATACTGTATAATCAAAAAGAAAGGAAGAGTACTCCGGGTAAATATCGTGAAAGGGTTTTCAGTCTACTGTCTAGAGTACTTCCTGTCGTTGTAGGATGTTGGCCTAGCAGCTAGCCTAGTAGCTAGCCTAGTAGCTAGCCTAGCAGCGTAAGCTGAAACGAACTTGTTTAAGTTTTCCGAATCAATTCCTTCAATACAAGAGGGACGTTGAAGACGAGCAGTATTGAGGTATTTGGATGTTTTTAAGTATCTTTTCGGACAAAGACGGAGACGAAGACAACTGAGCTTCAATCACAACAATACAGTGGATTTACATTTTTGTCTATAACTCTAAAAAGGAACAGGTTACTCTGAAAATAGTCAAAACCCTTAGTCGACATGAAGGTGAGTTGAAAATGAGTGAAATTTGGGTGACCTATAACTTAAACATATACTTTTGGGAAGGAGGTGTACATAACTTAAAGTTTCTGTAGCCAGCCTCAAGTGGACACTTGGTGAACTGCGGATCTTTTTCCACATGGTTTTGTTTTTGTTTTTTTAAATTTCTGTTGGATATCAATTACGTGTTGCTTGTTGGTAAAGTAACTTGAAAAGTAATGAACACATTTCCAAAACAAAATGTTGATTACACAAAGAATAAATAAAAAAAATCAGTTTGTTGTGTATTTAATAAAGTATATTAACAAATTAAAATTAGAAAAAAAATCATTATATGTTTGGAAGTAAATGCTCTTCCACTTTATTGACCTATTAATGTTTTTTCTTCCTGCGAAATCTTGTTGACACTTATTTTCTGAAAATGATTAAGAAAACAACTAGAGCTACAATAAAATGGCCCTATTTTCGAATTAGTCATCGTAAAAACGATTATGATCCATATATGGTCTGAGTTGTAACTCTTATCTCAACCACTATTTCCGAGAAGCATACCCACAATTAAAGATAAATATTCCTCAAATTCAATATCTTTATTTGAACTTTCGTGAGTGTGTGTTTGCTTCATGAATCATCAAACCAACACGTTAATTATTCTCTCAGAAAGCTACGGCAATGAAGCAGCTGGCATTTAAAACAAATCTCTAGATGTTGTACGGGCGAGAGAATGAACTGTGTGGACAAACACTGGCTGACAATCATCTGTGTCATTGTCCTTTCACTGAGACCCACACAACACAAAAACAGAAGGAAAATGACTCTGCAGGGAAATTTGGAAAATGTAATGCTGTGGAAGTCTGACTCTTTTTTTCTTTTCGTACATGAAAGATGGTTTGCAGACGTGGTGAAAGAAAACAATGTTGGAATCTGTTGAACAATATAGTTTTAAACAGTGTATTTTTCAACATTTAATCAACAGTTGTTATTTTCAGTGACCGAATCCAATCCGCTGGAATAACATGTGATGTTTAGAGCGGCGATATATATGAAAAACACATGTTTTGGCAAAAATAGTATCTTTACAGAAGCCATAACAGTACTTGTGTTTGTTTACTTATCGTTTTCATAACAACCACCACTTGACCATGAACTTGCATTTTCATAGGTCTCCTTGAAAAAAAAAGAAAAAAAAACCTGTCTAAAAATACAACCTTATTATTACGATAAACTTCTCTCTGCACAAGGTGCAACATCTGAATTCACAGTAAAAAAAAAACGTGCAGTTCGTCAAGTGTCCTCTAGAGGCTGACCTCCATGTCAAAATCTCATCGGTTTCCTGAATTTGCTTTATAAGGGGCGTGGTTGTCTAAATGGGGGCAGTTTCATCAGCCAATCATAAATCAGCCCATCTGAAATCCTGAATGGGCTTCAAAACCGTGTTTTCCTAACAGGTGATGCTATCGCCATATTGTATACAGTGTAAGCTTCTGCATATTCATTATGACCATGGTCAGAGACCATTCCTGTAACTGTAACAACCAATTTTCTAAAACTCAGCTACAGTAAATAAAATAACAGGAAAACTAAGGGTTTGGAATATTTTCAGAGTAATCTGTTTTTTTATAGAATTTTAGGCAAAAACTTGTATCCTTTATAATGTAACGATGACTAATTCGAAAATAGGGCTATTTTATTGTAGCTCTAGTTGTTTTCTTAATCATTTTCAGAAAATAAGTGTCAACAAGATTTCGCAGGAAGAAAAAACATTAAAAATACCAAAACTAAGTCAAAAAAGTGGAAGAGGATTTACTTCCAAACATATAATGATTTTTTTTTTCTAATTTTATTTAGTTAATATACTTTATTAAATACACAACAAACAGATTTTTTTTATTTATTCTTTGTGTAATCAACATTTTGTTTTGGAAATGTGTACTTTTCAAGTTACTTTACCAACAAGCAACACGTAATTGAAATTAAAAAAAAGAAAAACAAAACAAAACCATGCAGAAAAAAATCCGCTGTTCACCAAGTGTCCACTTGAGGCTTGTTACAGAAACTAAGTTATGTACACAGCCTGTCCAAAAGTATATTTTTAAGTTATAGGTCACCCAAATTTCACTCATTTTCTACTCACCCTCATGTCGACTAAGGGTTGGGACTATTTTCAGAGTAACCTGTTCCTTTTTAAAGTTATAGACAAAAATGTAAATCCATTATAATGAAGTGATTGATGATCAGTTGTCTTCGTCTTTATCTTCGTCCAAAAATACACTTAAAAACATCCAAGTACCTCTATACTGTTGGTCTGTAACATCCCTCTTGTATTGAATGAATTGTTTCGAAAAATTAGAAATTCGAAACAAGTTAGTTTTAGCTTACGCTGCTAGACTAGCTGCTAGGCTAGCTGCTAGGCCAACATCCTACAAAGACAGAAAGTACTCTGGTTAAAAATCTCAAGCTCTTCTAGTGTAGACAGTAGACTGAAAACACTTATATTTATATACATGGAGTGCTCTTCTTTTCTTTTTGATTATACAGTACTTTTGTGTATTTGTTTGACTTACAAGACAAGTTAGCGCGTAGCTCAACTGGCAGATTGCATTTCCAAGATGGCCGCTACCCCAAATTGGCTTTTAAACCGTGGTATAGTACCAAATGCTTGATGACAGATCAGATCTTTTTTAAAGTTGCCATTGTGTTCCTCTTCATCCAAAACACACATACTTAAAGACATCTGTAACGTCCATCTTGTATTGAAGCCTCCTCATGAGAAATAAATCCAAAAAATTCTGATGTTTCTTTGTAGTTATTTCATTATTATTAACAAGTTATTATTATTTCATATTTATTTGAAATTCGTTTATACGGTCCCTTTCGGATTTGATCAAACAAGATTAGTACAAACAACTAGATTGATTAAAAAACGAGACACTATTTTTCTCAGAAAAGGTGTCTCATTATTGTAAGTTATTACAAATAACGTCTTTGTCAAAAACCCACATCAAATCAAAATGTGATTGGGTGCCTTAAGTATTCACTGCTTCAGTAACAAAATTAGTTGTAAAAAAGATTTAAAAAAAAGATTAAAACAAAGAATTGAAAAAAAGGAAAAATGATGGTGTGAACTATGCATGTATGACCTTTCCCTTTTTGATGCATCGCGTCTACCAGCTCGTAACTACATCACATGTGATCCCAAACCACCGACACCTCACAATAATAACACACTTATGTGATCCACTAATGCTCTTCAGACAGATAACCTTGCGGACGGATACCTCGGAGCTATTTTCTGGCCATATGAGCACATTTTCTGGACTATAAGCACAACTCCGACCCAAAGCTCCTTCAGGTGTAAATCCTCAAGCAAACATTTTATGACTCCATAAATTTGCAGAATTGTCAATGGAGCGGAAAAAGCAGTTGTTTCAAGGTAGAATAAATGAAGGGTGTTGAGGGGAAAGAAAGAAGAAAAAAAAGGCTTGTTTCAGTATTGGCTCTAACTTTGGCAAGGACAGACATGCTTGGCTAAGTGACAGGATTCTCAGTCAATCATAAAAAAGTGCCTTTGAAAAGCAGCACAAAAGCATTTAAACAAAGAATACAGCTATTTTTAGCTTTTAATATCTTTTTAACGTTGAGGACTACTATGATTGGTTAATGAACTCATCCAACCTTATCTAGAACTATTAGTCCAGGACCAGCCTTCCTTCCTTTATGGCAAATTATTTAACTTGAAAAACAGGCAGTTTGAACCTCAAATAAAACACAAAATAACAGTTTTTTGACAGCAACTTTTTGACCCAATCCTTTTTTTGCATCCTTGGTATAATATAGGAGTTCATAGACCAACCTTCAAGGTTTTGCGGATGAATCTACTTACTGGGAGGAAACTTGAGTTCCTACAGAGGCCATAGTATTACTCTGTAGTGCGCTGTTGTATTACTCAGCAAAGTGCGGCAGTATTACTCTGCAAGGCCCTGAAGTAAAACTCCAGTAAAAATCCACAGGGCTGCATGGGAATACCCTGGAAGGAGCCGTAGTATTACTTCGTTAGGCGCCTTGGTATTTCTCTGCAAGGCACCATGGTATTACTCTGTGAGGTGCCATAGTATTACTTAGTTAGGCACCTTATTATTTCTCCGGAAGGCGCCGGTGTATTACTCCACGAGGTGCCTTTGTATTAGACTGCAGGGTGCCTTAGTGATACTCTGTGAGGCGCTGTTGCATTACTCAGCGAGGTACAGTAGTATTTCTTCGCAAAGGCACTGCAGTAATACTCCTCAAGGTACTTGGCATAACTCCACAAGGAGCCGTAGTATTAGTCCTTAAGGTGCCGTTGTATTACTCTGCAAGGCACCTTACTAATACTTCACGATGCAACGTTGTATTACTTCGTTAAGCGCTGTAGTATCACCCTGCGAGTCACCTTAGTATTACTCAAGGACGGGCTACAGTATTTCTCTACGAGATGCAGTTGTATTCCTCAGCAGGGCACCCTTGTATTATTTTGTGAGGAACCGTACTATTACTCTACGAGGCGCCGTCTTATTACTCTACGAAGCGCCATGGTATTACTCTACAAGGCGCCGTCGTATTACTCTACTTTGCGCCATAGTATTACTACAATTAAAAGCTAGTTATGCCTTGTAAGAGTGGCACTCTCGGAACATAACTATGTACTATGTGCTCGCTAATAGCAGTACTTGTATAACTTGGGTTAAATGCCACTTTTAATCTGGTCTGACTTGTGTACGAAAATATACCCATTCATGGATGTCATGATTTATAATCCGGTGCATTGTATGCAGTATATTAATTACTAATCTTGTTTGTGACCCACTGGAACATGTTCGGGGGACCACCTTTATAGGACCCCATGGTATTGGAGATAGCCATTCACTATCTGAGACCAATGGTGTCAGAAGTAGGATGATATTACTGCGACTCTTAAGTTGATAGTTTTGTAGGAAAATCTTTAGTACGAAAGAAAACATTCTTCGCACAATACACACGACTAAAGGAGTTTACAGACTCGCAAGTGGAGCAACAAATGTCTGACGAGAAACATCTTTGTCAGCAATAGCTCATCCGGTTCAGCTCCTGGGAAGGGGGGGTGGTGCACGTCCACAGACTGCAGCGAAGCATAGGGAGGGAGGAAGGTGGATGCTTGGGAAGTGTTGCCAGCGACAAGGCAATTAAACGCACCTTTGGCTTGATGGATTTCTAATTGGAGTCTGATCACATCGTAGGTCTGCTGGATTACAGTGTCTGTAATGAATGGGAGAGACAGTGCATGACCGATTAGTGCGGCAGTCTTTCGACTCTGAAACCTTTTCTTGCACCGTGGTGTTGTTACCGAGCACATGAGTGAGGGGCTTGGATTAGCAAAAAAACACCTTAAAAATAAAGAAAAAAGACACAAAACATTTTCTTCAGCATCTCCCTAGAGTGGGAGGACCACGGTCTGCCATATGTCTATTTGGCAAGGCATGCTAGGGATGGTTGTCTGTGATGACACAGAAATATAGACAATATAGAACATCAATTGACTTCTGTGTGATTTTGTATAAGGGGAGGAAACTGGAGTCCCTGGAGGGAAACCATATGAACTCATTTATCAACGTTTTGAATGATCGTGCAAGATGGACACAACATCCCTCCACCCTTTTTCCCCCAAAAGAAATTAAAACAAATTGTTATTCAACATTCCTGTCCTGTACTTTGGTTTCTAATGGATACAGATAAAGGAAGGCGAAGAAGAGAGTGCAGGCAGGGTGGCATAGTTGGAGTAACAAGTTAGAAAAGTGTAAAACGCAAAGTGAATGCCTTGTACTCCCTTTATAACAGCCTATTATTGCTGTTGTTCTTCTTCTTATTATTATAATAACTATTATTATTATTATTTTGTTGTTCTTGTTGTTCTTTGTCATCTTCTTCATCTTTATCTTCTTCTTCTGATTCTGCTCCTTGTTATTCTTCTTCTTCTTCTTCTTGTAAGTCTCCTTTTTCTTGTAATTCTTCTTCTTCTTCTTGTAATTCTTCTACTTCTTGTAATTCTTCTTCTTCTTCTTCTTGTAATGCTTCTTCTTCTTGTTATTCTTCTACTTCTTGTAATTCTCCTCCTTTTTGTTATTATCCTTCTTCCACTTCTTGTAATTTTTCTTGTAATTCTCCTTCTTCTACTTCTTGTAATTCTTCTTCTTCTTGTAATTCTTCTACTTGTAATTCTCCTTCTAGTACTTCTTCTTGTACTTCTTGTAATTCTTCTTCTTTTATTTCTTCTTCTTCTTTTTGTGATTCTTCTACTTCTTGTAATTCTTCTTCTTCTTCATCTTCTTGTAATTATTATTATTATTATAATTATTATTAGTAGTAATCTATTTTCTTAAGTTGTTGGTTGTATAAAACCAAAGTTATTACAACTTTTTACACAGCAGCCTGTAATTATATTGTAGAATATAATATAAAATATATATATATATATATAAATAATGTGTTTAAAAAAGGAGTTTCTTTATTCATTCATAATAACAAAAAATATATATACATACATTGTACTTGGGCAAAGGGAATTCTGGGAAAAGACAGCTCTCACCTTTTGTAAAAGTTAACCTGAATGATGCTGATTCAGCTTTTTATGAAGCAAACTCAATGAACTGCCAGTCGAGCTTTTTTCAAAAATAGTGAAGACATCAAAGAAAAAACTGTGCACGGAGCAGTTAAATAATGAAAAAAAAAAAAAAAAATACCCAGTCAAGTTTTGAACATGCAGAAGGATGGGCGGAGAAGAGGCGGGCAAGATGTAGGGATTACAGAAAGAGCCAGACAAGAGACGGCGTGCATGCAAAAAAAAAAAAGAAAAAAGAAAGAAACTTTTAATGGTCCCGCTGTTGTCTTTGTCAGCACATTGTGACAGCCGGAATCAATTATTAAGGACCAGGAGGAGAAGAAAGTGGAGAGGGGAGTTGATATGAGGGGAAAGAGGGAGAGAACAGGCCGACGGAAGAAAGGAGACAAAGAGATGAATGACGGGAAAGGATGGGAAGAAAGAGGAGAGCGGAATACATTAGGAGATGAATAGAAAACGATGGATGAAAGGACTAATGATGGATGAAAAAAATAACTAGTGAATAAAAAAAACATATATTTCTTAGCGTTTTGAAGGAAAATCTCCATAATTAAGTGATCAAGAGAGATTAGATCATACGTTGAGTTCTTCTTATCATATCATCATGTTTTAAACACAAGAAACACAATGAGAAGTACGGTGAAGATCAAAGGCAATCATGGACATTGTCTTCTTCAGGGTATGAGGCTTCATGACTGAATTCATGACTTGAATTCATCAAGATAAATTCTATACACAATGTGTCAGTGGTTTGGGTGAAACTAGACAAGCTGAACATTAGCGATTGGTTCAATATGTTTCATGAAACAATGGATGAGGTTTCATGATACTCTGTCCTTATTTTCAAAGGACACTAGATGGCACTCCGAGTCGAGATTGCAACCAAAGAGTATCATGAAACCTCATCAGGTGTTTTAATGAAACATAATGAGCTGTTTCATGAAACCTCATCAGCTGTTTCATGAAACATAATCAGCTGTTTCATGAAACCTCTTCCTCTGTTTCTTGAAACTTCATCAAGTGTTAAATGAAACCTCATGAGCTGTTTCAAGAAACCTCATGAGCTGTTCCATGAAACCTCATCAGCTGTTTCATGAAACCTCATCAGCTGTTAAATGAAATCTCATCAGCTGTTTCATGAAACCTGAATCAGCTGTTAAATGAAACTTCATCACCTGTTAAATGAAACTTCATCACCTGTTAAATGAAACCTCATCAGCTGTTCCATGAAATCTCATCAGCTGTTTCATGAAACCTCATCAGCTGTTAAGTGAAACTTCATCAGCTGTTTAATGAAACCTCATCAGCTGTTTAATGAAACCTCATCAGCTGTTAAATGAAACCTCATCAGCTGTTTCATGAAACCTCATCAGCTGTTAAATGAAACCTCATCAGCTGTTAAATGAAACCTCCTCAGCTGTTAAATGAAACTTCATCAGCTGTTAAATGAAACCACATCAGCTGTTGAATGAAACCTCATCATCTGTTTCATGAAACCTCGTCAGCTGTTAAATAAAACTTCATCAGGTGTTAAATTAAACTTCATCAGCTGTTAAATGAAACTTCATCAGCTGTTATATGAAACCTCATCAGCTGTTTCATGAAACCTTATCAGCTGTTAAATGAAACCTCATCAGCTGTTTAATGAAACCTCCTCAGCTGTTAAATGAAACCTCATCCGCTGTTTCATGAAACCTCATCAGCTGTTAAGTGAAACTTCATCAGCTGTTTAATGAAACCTCATCAGCTGTTTAATGAAACCTCATCAGCTGTTTCATGAAACCTCATCAGCTGTTAAATGAAACCTCATCAGCTGTTAAATGAAACCTCCTCAGCTGTTAAATGAAACCTCCTCAGCTGTTAAATGAAACTTCATCAGCTGTTAAATGAAACCACATCAGCTGTTGAATGAAACCTCATCATCTGTTTCATGAAACCTCGTCAGCTGTTAAATAAAACTTCATCAGGTGTTAAATGAAACTTCATCAGCTGTTAAATGAAACTTCATCAGCTGTTATATGAAACCTCATCAGCTGTTTCATGAAACCTTATCAGCTGTTAAATGAAACCTCATCAGCTGTTAAATGAAACTTCATCAGCTGTTAAATGAAACCTCATCCGCTGTTTCATGAAACCTCATCAGCTGTTAAGTGAAACTTCATCAGCTGTTTAATGAAACCTCATCAGCTGTTTAATGAAACCTCATCAGCTGTTTCATGAAACCTCATCAGCTGTTAAATGAAACCTCATCAGCTGTTAAATGAAACCTCCTCAGCTGTTAAATGAAACCTCCTCAGCTGTTAAATGAAACTTCATCAGCTGTTAAATGAAACCACATCAGCTGTTGAATGAAACCTCATCATCTGTTTCATGAAACCTCGTCAGCTGTTAAATAAAACTTCATCAGCTGTTAAATGAAACTTCATCAGCTGTTAAATGAAACTTCATCAGCTGTTATATGAAACCTCATCAGCTGTTAAATGAAACCTTATCAGCTGTTAAATGAAACCTCATCAGCTGTTAAATGAAACTTCATCAGCTGTTAAATGAAACTTCATCAGCTGTTATATGAAACCTCATCAGCTGTTAAATGAAACCTTATCAGCTGTTAAATGAAACCTCATCAGCTGTTAAATGAAACTTCATCAGCTGTTTCATGACACCTCATCAGCTGTCTGTTTTCTTTATTTAATTACGTTTGTTAGATGGTTCCGGGTTAAGCACTTTTTTTTTTACAATTAAAAAAAAATGAAAACCTGTTTAAACAAGCTGTGAGAGTTATAAGCAGAGAATAAATAATATATTCCCGAGATACAAAACATGAACAGCGGCATGAGCGTGCACTTAAACGCTTACGTAAGTGCCGCAGTTTTTTTTAAGAATCATTTTTGCATAAAAGTCTTTGAATTGACAATGAAGATCGGACCCGCGATCTCGTGTGATGATTTACCCCGCGGGGAAAAAAAAAGAAGAAATTTGGACAAAAAGAACAAGCTTGTAAAAGCCATCACACCAACATGCACAATTACAACTACAAGGCTCTGAACACTCAACCTGAATCTGCGATGATTTGTAAGAATCGTCGCACAGGCCGGGAACTGAAGCAGGATGGGTTTTAAATGGAGAAGCTTCATCATGCAAGAGACACAAATATAGTTATTTCTAGACACAACAAGACTGTTTGTTGTACACAAATCAGATTCTCCTCCAATCTGTTCCACTTACTTGTTCATTTCATTGTAACACATCATAAAGAGAGAGAATGATGTGAAAACATTGAAAGGAAGTGAAAATGGTTGAGAAGAAGAAAAAAAGAAGAAAAGCAAAAGGAGAAAAAGAAGAAAGAAAGGAGAAGAAGAAGAAAATTGTAGAATTTGTAGTAGGAGAAGAAGTAGTAGAAGTAGAAGAAGTAGTATAATTAGTAGTAGAAGTAGTAGTTGATTAAGTAGGAAGAGTAGAATGCGAAGTAGCAGAAGTAGTATCAAAAGTAATAGTAGTAGCAGTAGTACTCAAAGTAGTAGATGTAGTAGTAGTCGAAGTAGTAGCAGAATAGTAGTAGTAGTAGAAGTAGTATAATAGTAGTAGTAGAAGTAGTAAAAGAAGTAGTTGAATAGTAATAGTTGAAGTAGTAAAAGAAGTAGTAGAATAGTAATAGTCGAAGTAGTAAAAGAAGTAGTAGAATAGTAGTAGTCGAAGTAGTAAAAGAAGTAGTAGAATAGTAGTAGTAGTAAAAGTAGTTGAATAGTAGTAGTAGTAGTAGAAGTAGTAGAATAGTAGTAGTAGTAGAAGTAGTAGCAGAATAGTAGTAGTAGTAGAAGTAGTAGAATAGTAGTAGTAGAAGTAGTAAAAGAAGTAGTAGAATAGTAGTAGTAGTAAAAGTAGTTGAATAGTAGTAGTAGTAGTAGAAGTAGTAGAATTGTAGTAGTAGTAGAAGTAGTAGCAGAATAGTAGTAGTAGTAGAAGTAGTAGGATAGTAGTAGTAGAAGTAGCAGCAGAATTGTAGTAGTAATAGAAGTAGTAGAATTCAAAGTAGTAGAATAATAGTAAGTAAGTAAAGATTCGACCGACCTCAGAACCCGAGCTGGGGTGTTAGTCTGGATCAGATCACTGATGGAAGGTCTGACCATGAATAGATCTGAAAATAAGAACCAGAATTTTAAAATTGATCCTGAAAGAAACTGACAGCCGGTGAAGAGTTTTAAGGATCGGGGAAATGTGAGTTCTTCTACTAGAGTGGGTCAGAATTCTCGCTTTAGAGTTTTGCATCAACTGCAGGCGAGACAGATCCTTCTTGTTTAGACACCAAAAAAAACGATTAAAATAGTCCAAAAGAGAAGAACAATCATTGGTTGTTTATATTATATATTTGAGCGACATAAACAAGCATCGTTTGATATGGTTCCCCTCCTTCATTAATCCTACCCTCTGCCCACACATGCATGACCCGTTCTGGGTTCACACGTGTGCCGCATCCCGGTGTTTGTTTTCAGGAACATCCTGATGCACGCGAGGCTCCTGCAGCTGGAATAGACGTGTGAACAGTATTCTCGGGGCAGAGATATTTGTGGAGCACAAACATGGTGCCGATGGATTCATAAATCATGACCCGAGTCTCCTGCTCTGAATGCATAGTTTTATGATGTTTGTTTCATTGGACTGAATTGACTAAAGATTGTTTTGAATAGATTTAAGACTAAAATTGGGTTCATGTATATTATTAATGGTTCTACTGAAAACAGGACAAAAAATATATTGTTATTTATTTATTTAAATGTTCTATCATCAGAGATGATCTGACTAACATGAATGTTTCTTTTTAATATAGATTTAATGTCGTTTTTTATTTTTTTTCTTCAATGATTTTGTTATTCGGTATTTTTCTATTTCTTTAATATATTTCTTTAGGCACATCTTACAATCAATTAATAATAGTAGATTAATTAAAAATACATCTTCAGGAAAACATCTACTTCCTGTTAAATTTTAATTTAATACAATTTAATACATTCTTAGACTGTTTTATTATTACTATTTATTATGTAATCACAGATTTTCTTCTATCTATCTATCTTATATCTATGTGTTCTTAATTAATGTATTTAACATATTTCAAATTGTTTTTATTTAATTTGATTGAACTATTGTATTACTTAGTTTTACTTTTGGTATAAATTATTTTGTTTCTTCATTTTTTTTCACTTTTTAAAAATAAATAATTAACTCAATCCTTTTTTTTTTTTCTCGAAAAATCAACTTGTTTCAGTCCAAACTAGATTTTTATGTAAAATAAAAAAAAGCATTATCACAGATTTTCGTACAAATATGCATAAATCCTTTTAATGAATATGCAGTATTTGATTGAGTTTTTATTTATCTTTATTTTTATTCAATTTCTCGTTACTTTTACTAATATGTTTTTATATTTTAATCAATACATTCAATTTGTTTTTAATTGTATCATATTATTATATTTGTATGTATTGAATCTTTTAATGAATAAACAGTATTTCATTTTGTTTTTATTTGTATTTATTTTATAAAACTTCTTTCACTTCTGGTATAACATAAGATCATTTAATTTGTTAATCTTGGGCTAAACTTTTAGGCCCATCTCACTCTCAAATAAAAAAAATGAGGGGAATAAATAAAAACAGACAAAAAACAACTTTTATTTTTATTTTTTACTTGTCTTTTTTTAAAACAAGAAAATAGATCATTGGACTGCAAGTTGTGTTTATTTTAATGAGAAACCTGGGTGTTGTATTTGATAAAGACATGTCTCTAGTTCATCGCTGCAGAAAACTGACCAGAAACTGTTTCCTTCAACTGAGAAAAATCTCTAAACTTAGGAAAATGTTGTCACAACATGATCTGGATCTTATAATCCATGCGTTTGTTTCTTCTCGTCTGGACTATTGTAACAGTTTGTTTTCATGTCTTAACAAGAAGGATCTGTCTCGTCTGCAGTGGATTCAGAACTCTGCAGCGAGAATTCTGACCCGCTCAAGTAGAAGAACTCACATTTCTCCGATCCTTAAAACTCTTCACTGGCTTCCAGTTTCTTTCAGGATCAACTTTAAAATTCTGGTTCTTACTTTCAGATCTATTCATGGTCAGGCTCCTCCTTACATCACTGATCTGATGCAGCCTTACACCCCAGCTCGGGCTCTGAGGTCTGTGGATCAGAATCTACTGATGGTTCCTGAACACGGTTCAGGACCAGAGGAGAGAAATCTTTTCAGGCTGTTGCTCCTAAGCTTTGGAACAATCTTCCTCTCTCTTTGCGCTTGATGGATCTACTGACTCCTTTAAGAAACATCTTAAGACGTTTCTATTTGTTCAGGCTTTTCCTTGAATTTCTCGAACTCCTGTGTTGTTCTCAGTATTATCTTGATCTTTAAAGTATGTACTTTTTTGAGTATTGTTTTGATTGTTTAAGCGCTTTGTGACCCTGGTCTCGAAAAGCGCTATATAAATAAATATTACTTACTTACTTACTTAAATATCTTTCTTTTGTAAAATTAAGATCAATGTTTTTCTTCACATTGTTTCAATTTATTAGAAGAAGACTTAAAGTATAAAAAAAACAGCTTTTTTAAAGACATTTTTGTTTGTTACTGTGTGCAATACTTAAAATACACCAGCAACCACGAATGTATGTGCGTCGTATCCATCAAATTGCTCTACAAACATACGTCTGGCCTCCAGCTTGACTTGAATCATTAAAGAAAACATTCCTTCTCGTGGTCATTGTCTTTCATGCTCTCCTCAGATCAAGAACCGTGAAGCTCCTGCTGTTAGCAGCAGCACGACTGATATGTTCTCTTGCTCCTGTTGTTTATTTGCTTCATCTCGGATCTGAATTATGCACGATAACCCCAGCGGTGGTGGTGGGAGTCGAGGTTAAGTTCTCGGGAATGGCTGTAAACACAAGCTCACTCAAAAAGCCCTCCTGTCTTTGATAATGTAAATGTCTATATCTTCCCACCCTCGCGGAGTAAACAATAGCAACACTAACTCATCTCTGTAGTGCTGCAGTGTTCTGTGCACCATTCCCAGGAGCTCCCGGGGAAAAAAAAAAAGAAGAAGCCAGACAGGCTTTGTACTATTCCAGGCAGCTCTCCTCAATCATATAACAACATTTCTCTCCGCTGTCTTCTCTCCTCCTACGTCCAACTATTATCCACTTGTGTGGAAGATTAGACTTTCAACTCTTAAGCTACGTTTAAGAGATTTTTAAGGACAGCTCGTCTCCCGAGAGATAAGCGATGATGTCGCTTCCCAACTCTTCGCCCGTACAGACGCCGCCGTTACTTATCGAAGACAAAACTTTTCGCTACTGGCACTTCAACTAATAGATAAGTGGTGACGACTTTAATATGATTTTTTTTTTTTTATTCTTGTGAGATTCCACTGGTAACCATCTGCCGAAGATTAAACGTAGCTGTTGGAATTAGGAAACAAAGGGACTGTTATCACAGTTGGACAACATTACGGAGAAATTAAGAAACTTTTTTCATCACACTGTCCAATTTTTTTGGCTACTTCATACATGAACCTTCAAGATGTTTCTCGATAAAAATACTAATTTTCAAAAACATTGTCTTTAAAGCAGCAGTACGTAAGATTGGAAACGTTGTTTCTAGCTCCCCCCGGTGTAAGAAAAGTGTAACTGCAAGAACTTTTTTCACCAAATACAAAATGAGCTTTTGTTTACAACATAAACAACATGTTGCTGTTAACACAACACAAAGGTCCTATATAAGGTTTTTGTGTTTTACTAAGACGTTTATTTAAAGTTGTGAAACAAGCGTGGCAAGAGTCACTCACTTTAATAATTCATGTTGTTGTTTTATTTTTCTCTCAACTACTAACGAAAGCAACAAGCTTTTTAGCTCTTTAGCTTGTTAGCAGCTAGCGTCAAAATTAACAATGTTGTTTTTGTTAGCTTTAGCACAATTGTTTGGTTTTGCCGCAACATAATTATTTTGAAGCATAAACAATGTCACAAACTATATTGTGTCTTCTTTTCATTTCATTCTATATCTTCATTTTAACTAGTGATGGTCTGATGAAGCGTCATGAATTGGTGTCATGTGGTTTTGGGGTCAGTAGGTGGCGCCATCAGTTTTAAAAATGATGTTTTATTAGAACAGTTGTTTAAACAAAGGAAAATAGTCCAGAGACCGCCATCTAGTGGACTCTGAAGATAATGACACTGCTTCATGAAGCTTCACCAAACTATCCCTCATTTAAACATCAAAATAAGTGTTTTTATTTTAGTTAAAAACCTAATGGTTGTTTAATCTAAGGTGCATGCTGGATTAAAGATGAAATTAACGCAAAACCTTATTATCTGATTAGTCAACTCCGGATGAGAGGCGGGGGACACCCTGGACAGGACGCCAGTCTGTTGCAGAACAGAAAAAGACACACAACCATTCACACACAAACTCATACTTACGGACAATTTCCCCAATTTCGCAATTGACTTCTGTATGTTTTTGGACCGTGGGAGGAAACCGGAGTGCCAGGAGTAAACCAACGCAACACGGGGAGAACATAGAACGGTCACATATTGCCTCCCTCCCGTCTATTCAACAAAATAAGTTCAGTTTTAGTCACAAGCTTATGTAACTACATGTTAAAATCAAGTCTTTTTTTTCAAAATAAAACATTTATTTAGGCAGAAATTATCTGAATAATAACAATAAATTCAATAATTCTCTGCAAAGTACAGAGACGTCAAAATACAAAGTTTTGTTCAGGTTGTTCCTTGAGACGGTGACGTGAAGCCTTTTATTCGTGAGGCTTTTGGAGAAATAAACGATCCAAACCTTGACATGCGGCCAACGTCTAGTAAAGGTCAGTCCTTCGGGGGTAAACATCCATGACTCGAGCTAGCGCAGTAGCAGTCATGTGACGTCGGGGGGGAAAAAAAGCAACATTTAATCAGAAGTTATCTTCACTCGGGAAGCTTTTACTTATTTAAAGAGGAGATACTGAGAATAAAAAAAAAAAAAAGGGTAATTCGTTCCATTACAGCAACACAATGGATACATTAAGAAGAAACATTAACTTAGTTAACAAAACACGTGGTAATCGATAAGTAATTAATGGAAGAAACGAGTCTTTAGATGTGATCAAGGAGAACAACGGTGCAATAAAGGACGATAATTAAACTGTTTTCCGCGAGTTAAGAGAAAACGTTCTAGAAGAAACTTATATACACGTCGAACAATTGTGTTACACGGTTTTATCCTTTACAATATGAAATACCGCAAACGATGACGCTGTTATCTTGACATCCTCGTGCTTTTTTTTTTTTTTTTTTTTGCTTCCTGTTCTTGGCTTAGTTCGGTGTTGTTCTGATGTATTGCCTGGACGACACTCTAAATCACACATGGACACTCACGCACAACAACATAAACATAGCGCAGCGAGTGTCACTATTTCTCATCGGGCAGTTGTGCTGCCTCTGCATGTGTGCCTGTGTTCCACTAGTCAAGTAAAAAAAAAAATATATATATATATAGAGATATTTGTTATATACTGGGGTTCTTGGTCTTACCAGGTATCTGGTGTTGTAACTCCTTACATTGGTTTTAAAACAAAAATATGTCCAAACATCAGCTTTAAAAGCCGCTCGAGCCGAATGTATCCTCTTGTCCTCAGGCACGGCCAGGATCTTGCCGTATTTCATTGTTCCTTTAGCTGCGGAGGATGTAAGGACTGCAGACATAGCAGCTCGGAGTTTAATTGCAACACAAAAATAAAACATATTTGCATGCTAATTGTAAAATAAATACATTTAAAAAAAAAACCGAATTATTTTATTTCACACACTTATTTAACTATAAACCATTACAACTATGGTAACACTTACAGTATGATTTGCAAGCCAGCCATGTAATTACATTTAATGTACTTTATTTATTTATTTAAATATTAATTTAGAGACCTCTATTAGAGAGTATTGATCCACTGTTTTCCAAAACATTATCTCATATCTCCAATTCATTAAAACTATTTCAACTTATTTTTAATTGAAACAACTGCATTGGATCAAAATACGTTCAAACATCAGCTTTAGAAGCTGCTGGGGTCCACTGTATCCTCTTGTCCTCAGTCATCGCCTAGATCTAAAAATACGTCAAAGCATCATCTTTAAAAGCCTCTGGAGTCGACTGCATCCTCTCGTCCACAGTCATCTTAGAGATCTCAAAATACGTCAAACATCCGCTTTAAAAAATGCTGGAGTCGACTGTATCTTCTCGTCCTCAGTCATCGCCTAGATCTCAAAATAAGTTCAAACATCAGCTATAAAAGCTGCCGGAGTCGACTGTATCACCTTGTCCTCAGTCATCGCCTGGATCTCAAAATACGTCCAAACATCAGCTTTAAAAGCTGCTGGAGTCCACTGTATCCTCTCATCCTAAGTCCGGGATCTTGCAGGATTTCAACGTTCCTTTAGCTACGGAGGATGTAATTATTATTGCCATCTAGTGGCCAGATGTTTAATTGCAACTCAAAAATGAAAATGCTGTGAATGTTTGCATATTAATTGTAAATTAATTTATTTTACACAGACTTTATTAAACTATTGAAATATGATTTGCAAACCAAAAATAAAAACACAAAAATAATTCAGTGCTGTCGAAAATCGATACAGTATCATGGAAAAGAATGTCACGCCACATGGATATTTTCTAACACCCCTGCTATATACAGTATTTATGTTAATTTTAATGTACTATACGACAAATTACCCATGGTTCTGCTGAGATTAGGCCCCAGATTACAGCAGATATGAGGAAAAATAAAGGTCAAATCCGCTGAAGGAGCCTGCGTCGCGAGCACTATGAAGGACGATTAAAGATTCATGGGCGACTGTTCTATTCAAAGCCTTCAGGAAAAGGCGAGATGGTGAAGGAATTGTTTAAAAAAAAAATGATACCGGAAAGATGGAAAGTCTTGACAGTTAAATGACGAACATGTAGGAGGAAGGCCTCGATAAAGTAACTGTTAAAAGTCTTTATCCATTTAAACCTTAACTTTGCTAAAATAAGTTTCGGCAATTCAGGGCAATTATCGAAGCTTTTGCACAAAGAAGTTCCGTCTTTATTTAGACGTGAAGAAAAAAAAGAGTCATTTGGAGCTCGGGCTTCGGCTCTTTTAAATCTCTCTCTCTTAGATTCAGATGGAACTGGAGTTTAATTCATATCTGTCCTGTTTTTGAGTTAGTTGTGAAAGAATGCAAAAGAAGAATTCAAGGTTATAAACTCAATGTAAAAAAAATGCCAGGGTGAATAAAATGTAAGAATTTTGCTGTAAACATCTGGGCAACCAAATACATTGTTTAAATATTTAACCATGACTTTTGTTTTAGTTTTTGCAATGATATTTTACCCTGAATTTATTCATGCGTTGAATAAGAAAAATTTTCAAAATCAGAAAAAATGGGATGGTTAGTTTTTGAGTTACTTTGCTAAATCAGAAGACACAGTGGAGCAACTGTCGCCCGGAATTTTGGGAAATACATTTCTTTATACCATTAACTGGTCATCAAAATTATGGTTGACCAAGCTTTCATTTTTTTTAAATAATAATAATAAAATGTGTCCAAACATCATCTTTTTTGGAGTCGACAGTATCCTCTCGTCCTCAGTTAACGATGGGCTCCTGCACAATTTTGTCATTTCACACGTCATTAAACGATGAACCATAAAATAACTATGGTAACACATAAAATATGATTTGCAAGCAAACAATTTAATGAAATCTAATATTTGTATATATAGTATTTTAATTAATTCTTAAAAAAATAAAAATCTACAGACCAGAAACCAAAATGTGTCCAAACATCAGCTTTTTTGGAGTTTACAGTATCCTCTCGTCCTCAGTCAGCCTGCAGAATTTTGTCATTCCTTTAACTGCGGAGTAGATAGTGATTGATGCCTTCTAGCGGCCGGATGAGGAATTGCAACTCAAAAAGGTACACGCCATGAATATTTGTATGTTAATTTTAAATTATTTTATTTTACGAACACTTTATTGAACTATAAACTATTACAAAAAATTGATAAAATATGAATTACATCAAAATGATGGTTGACAGAACCAGGGCCACATTTGATGACGTGAGAACATAAAAAAAACACCAACATTTTCAAAATCTCATCACAAAATTGGGAAGTACCGACAAGAAAAAAAGAAAAATGAATTAGCATCGTCACAATGTTGTATTTAAATAAAAGGCGACTAACTTTATTTATTTTTTAATAATGTGTACTTTATATTTTCTGGTTAAATATGGGCCGCATTTAATCGTCGGCTCGGAAAAAACGCCCCCCGGGATCAGCCGCTGGTCACTCCGGATCTAAACATGAAGTGGTTTCTCCACATGTGTGTCCTGGCGACACGTGTTCGCACCATCTGGATCTATTGGACCTCAAATCCTGCCCGTGTCGCTGCATTTCGCTCCCATGTGAAGGAGCAGGTGATGAATCCTCTCGCCGTGACATGAAATAACACCAAAAGCTGTTTAAAGACACCATTATTCCGACGGAGCGTCGAAA
This sequence comes from Callionymus lyra, assembly GCF_982586985.1. Lineage (NCBI taxonomy): Eukaryota > Metazoa > Chordata > Actinopteri > Syngnathiformes > Callionymidae > Callionymus > Callionymus lyra. Next base: position 10,219,500 of record NC_141835.1, on the reverse strand, counting down.
TCCCCCGGATAGATGCTTGACGACTGTCACCTTTAATCTGTTTTACCACCGGAGCCAATAATGTGGTGTAAGTTAATAACACAAACCCGCCCACTCGCCATCTGATATCAGCTTAGTATGCAGACACACAGTTGCCCTTCAGCAGGGCTTAGAGAGTCTGCACTGGTGGAGAGACTCTTTCTTTCCACAGACCGTGGAGGGAGATTTTTGCTCTTTTAATAGATGAAAATAAAATGATTTATCCTCATGTTTTCTGTTGTCGGGAACATCGTCGAGCTTGTCAACACTAAGCTAATGTGAAGTGCAATTACATAAGGATCTGCTGATCTGAATCTAAGACCGGGGTCTCAGAAATGATCTTAAAAGTAATAAACAGTTAAAGTTCTGATGGATGGATGGATGGATTTATCCTAATAGTACGAGGAATGAATGAGTCCCTGAGTCTATTAGTGTTGCATCATGGGAGGAGCATTGGAAAAAATTTTATGTAGAAAATTTGTCTAAGTCAATGTGAGGGAATTAATTCTAATACATATTTGGCCTGGAAAGGAAATCTTTTGATTAATACACATAACTTTGGAACTTCCTACTTGGGATGGTAACTTTCCAATTTAAGTTGGTCTAATTTTACAAGGTAGTCCCTTTGTTACAGGCTAGTTACTACTGCATATACTGCTTGCTTTATTCACTATAAGAAATCAAAGTATACTATGATTTTTAAATACATTAAGTGCAAAAAATCATTTTTTTATTGTAATGAAATGAAAAAGAAAAATGTAATGTAAAAAGGAAACATTAAAAATTAAATGTCAATGTGAATTAATTAATTGTAAGGGATTTTGTGTAAAAAAATTAAATAAAAATAAAAATCTTAACATCTGGGCAAATAAAGAGAACATTTCAATTTCTTACATTGATTGTTTACACTGAAATCGGGCTTAAAGGTGAAATTATTCATGCATTTCAAGCATTTCAACGCAAGTGCTAGAAATATAATAGTTTTTTCAGAAACAATTCTGATTTTAACAATGTAAGAATTCAGTGAACTCTGGAATTTACGACGTCATAAAACAAAAACAACCTCAAATGTAGCAAATCATTAAACAAATCAAAACCCCAAAAAATGTGAAGTACATTTACAAGCTTCTGAAACAGACGAACAAACTTTTTCGTGGAAAAAAAACACAATACAAACTGCGGATACTTGCTTTCATGATTTTGTCAATATTTTACTTTTATTTTGGAACTTTCTCGCCACCTTACAATGGGAACAGATCAGGTAATTGGACCTGTAGTTTGAAAGCGTAAGATGCTAATGTTACTTAAGATGCTAATGTTCAAAATAAAAGACCTTCAGACAGTAATAATTGATAAAACAGAAATATTACGAAATATTGTCTTTCCATGAGGTAACAAATTACCTTTACATTAAATAGTTAAACAACAACCTATTTTTGTGCTAAAGCTACTGAATATGACATTTATTACCCAATAGGTCAAAAAGAAGCTAATGCTAAACTGAGTTAGCTCAACTTGATCGTTCTATAAGAAAGAGTCCAACAGAGATAAATCAAAAAGAGTTTGTGTTTCAATCATTTTAAAACTTAAAACCAGTTATTGACCCGTTTACATTTATTTATTACATCTTTTGTATGAGGCGGTATGAGATTTTGAGCTAAAGAGGCTACCAGAAGGTGGAGGACCTGGGGCAGACCTAGGAACCAAAAAAAACCTTCGTATTGACAAAAATGTTTCCTTTAGATGATAAAAAAAAGTTGCATCCAATGATCAAATCAAAGGTCAGTTCTTGGTCAGACACATCTGTATTTATAAATATCCGGCGCCACCTTGGGGTCAGTTCCGTGAGGGCCTTACGGAGTGTTTCGCGATAAATCATGCAAATGTCTTCCGACGCGCAAACCCCCAGAAGCACTAATCAGCGACGGTCTCGGAACAAATGAGAACAGATAGCGGCGAAAACGTGGGGGGGCTTCAATCAGCGCTGATGTCTTACTTCACATGTGTGTCTTAACAGGTCTCGGCCCGTCGAGGGGGGGAAGATAAGGAGCTGGTGGGAAGGAACGCAAATAGAAGACGGAGACAAGTGGAAACCATTCGAAGGTAAAGATGACATTCTGTGTCGAGATAAACGCATTTTATGTGGAGGCGACTGTCCTCTTGTAAGGTTGATTTATTAGGACGTGGTCTGGGTGTAAAAATGCAGTAGTCGGGGATATAAAACCACAGTAAACTTACAAAAAAAAATCGCCAAAAATGTTGCGTAAACTTCCCAGGATTCACTCGGATGCTGTGGAGGAATTGTTTTTGAAAAGGGCTTTATTGAAATTCAACAAATGTTTGCAGCTGAAATACAGTGAAAAAGCAGCTCCGGACATCTGTCTCAGTAACGGGGACAAATTAAAATTCTCAGCATCTCAGCCGAGCCGTAAGACTCTAATCCCAATTCAATTTGCTGTGGTGTAATTGGGTAAAGCCTTTATATCTTGAATTAAAAAAAAAAAAGAAGCTGAATCAGCTGTTGCTAAAATTGTGCTATATAGGGTTCAGAATATTCACTTTAAGAAGAAATGAAAGCTTGCTGATTGAGGGGCAACAATACGATATATCGTGATACAGTAGTGACAAGGATAGATTGTAGTATTGTCGAGTACTTGTCTCTGGTGTTGCAGAATTTACAGACCACATGACTCTTGATGAAGTCGTAACTGCTTTCATTTGTTTTTAAACCAAAATATGTCCAAATATCAGCTTTAAAAGTTGCTGGAGTCCAGTGTATCCTCTCGTTCTTAGTCATCACTGTGGATCTTGTGGCATTTCCCTGTTTTTTTTGAGCTGCAACAAAAAATGAAACCAGTGGATAATTGCATTTTACTTGTAAATAAAAACATAAAATTATACACACTTTTTTGAATGGAAACAAAAAGATATAGATATGTAAAATATTACAAAATAAAAAAAGAATAGGTACATTTCTGTTGAATATCGATACAGTATCGTCTTGACTTTTCATGAGTCATGGGCTGATGTTACTTTGGTCAAAATGAACACATCTTTTAAACAAAAATTTGATTTGTCAGTATCCCCACAGTCCAAAATCATACAGACGTTGATTTGTAACTTGGGAAATTTGTCCGTAGGGATGAGTGTGTGATTGAATGGTTGCATGTCTTAGCGTGTCCTCCGACAGACTGGCGTCCTGTCCAGGATGTCCCATGCCTCTTGCCCAATTCCTCTGGGATAGACCAGCCCCCCTATTTCCTCATAAGGGATTTAGCGGCACAGAAAATGAATAAATGTGCTACACAGTTTTCACTTTATTTTGTAACTGATAAATTTGGAATGGAAAAAATTATCTGGAGCTCGTATCAAAGTGAAGTTTGTGTGCCTGGAAAGGAAATATTTTGATTAATACCCATAACTTTGGTACTTCAACGAGAATTCTGACCTGCTCTAGTAGAAGAACTCTCATTTCCTCGATTTCTAAAACTCTGCATTGGCTGTCAGTTTCTTTCAGGATCAATTTAAATATTTATTAAATGTTTATTCATGGTCAGACCATAAGACGTTTGTCTTACGTGTCTTCGCCTTTTAAAGTATATATTCTAACTGTGTATTTTTTATTTTTTTATTGTTAAAGCGCTTTGTGACCCTGGTCTAGAAAGGTGCTTTAGAAATAACATTTACTTACTAACTTATGGTAACTGGATGCATTAATCCAATTTAAGTTGGTCTAATTTTACAAGGTAATCACTTTGTTACGGACACATTTACAGGCTAGTTACAACAGCTTACTTTATCACTATAAAACATCAAGTTTTACTATGACTCTTAATGAAGTCGTCAACCCAATAACCTTCTTTTGACCTGCGACAATTCTTCCATCTTGAAGCCACGTCTCATAAATATTTATTTCAATTTCATTTCTGGCTAATGCACTTAAGCTTTAATATCTCACAGAAGAAGACATCAATCTACAAAAGATATCTGATGCATCCCTGCAATCTTCCAGGCCGTGCAAAAAAAAAACCCACAGATGTATATTTATGGTAATCCACTGTCCTTTCTTTGAATGGCAATACATTTGAAAACCAGACAAAGAGGGAAAAAAACAGGGGGAGGATGGAAGGTCAACCAGAAGAGAAGGAAGATGATGAATCTCTATGTACAAATGAGAGCAGCTTCAATGAAAGCATCCATTCTTCAGACCATGCCAAGATTAGATAATCGCTCTGTGTCGTCTCGAAAACCCTCCCTCTTTGCAAACGTTGTCCTCAACACATCAATTCCATTTCGTCCAATCTTCTCTCGGGCTACGACGGTGGTAAACAAACTTGCTGTAGAACGACCCAGTCAAATTTTTTGCAGACACATTTAATTTCAGCCCTTTTTTATATTCTTTTCAGTGAATTTCTCTATTAGTACCAAAACATATTGACGGATCAAGGGAACACGGTGGATTTAAAAATCATGTTGGGAATCATCGATACACAATTTCAGAGTAAAGTTGTTCGGCTTTTACGGTTGAATTTCAACTGGAGACTGAACTCTTTGCCGATGACGTCCCGAGGTTAATTGATGAATCTGAATCATTAATGATGGATCAGCTTTTATTCCTTCCGCGTCAAAGATTGCGAATACCCCAAATGCCAAGTTTTACACAAATAATATGGTTCAGTGAATAGACATTTGGAACCTCATCACTTTCCATCGCTAAGTTACAGATATTCTCAAACAACCGTGACCAAAACAGAAGGTTATTCCAACTGAGGTGCGTAATAAGGGGCCACAAATGTGGTATCTTTCTTTAGTTCTGTTTTGAAAGTTAATCCTAAAATACCCATACATTGTTCTCTATTATTTCTATCTATTTCTTCTCAATGCTCACCTGGAAGGAAAGATTCATTTTAATAATTTAATCCGACAGATATCGTTCCTTCATTTCAATGGAAATTTCCTCCAAAAAAAAGTCGGATTTTCTCATGTTGCCATCTTGTTCTCTGTTGGTAATGTGGTCAATTATTATTATTATGTTTAGTTATTGTTGCTGTACATTTCCATTAACAAGTTGGCATAACTAGATTCTTACTACTTTCACCAGACATTTTTTATGCTTCTGTTTTTTTCTGATAATGATGTCATAATATCTGTATCTACTTCAGTTAAAAAAAACAACTATTTATTACAATAGAGTAGTTAAAACGTAAAACAAAAGTATTTGATAATTCAGAATCATAGTATTCAAATAAACTCAACAAAAAGGTGAACTCTGTAAGAATAAAGCCATTACCAGAGAAGCGGCGATGATTTTTATAAAAGCAGACAACGGTAAAAAACAAATTCCAGACTCATCTACATCTTCTTCGACTTCCCTGTGTTTGCCTTCTGCTTCACTTCAGGCTGAGGCATATGATGATGCTCTGTTCTCCTCCTCTGTGGCGAAATTGCTCATTCCAAAAAGTGTCTTATTAAATGCTGATTTAAATGTGAATTTAAGGGTTGATGCCACTTGTTATTACTTTGGATCTAATGCGGACATTTACAAATCTGGACTTTCCTTTCTACAATAGTGAACTATGAATATGATTTATGGTTTATTTATATGTTAGAATGATTGAATCTGTATTTCAATAAAGGGAATTCATAGTGTTAGTGTGACTGGCGCACAGCAAGAAGATTCCACTACCCTGTAATTGGTCGGGTTTACTCTGAGTACTCTGGTTTCCTCCCTCTCATCATTTTCACGTGTAGTTTTGTCATCATTTACTCATACGAAGTGGAAAAAGACGTTCAGATCATACACATGTTGCGCTGTATTTTCACTTGCGTTTACTAGGGTAGTTAATAATAGGGCGCTAAAAATTTCCCCCGATGGCGTTGCACTTAACCACGCCCATTTTTTTTTAAGACAGAGGGAAACAAAATGTATACACTACATATACACTATAAAACTACAGTATACACTTTTTCTTAAAACAATGTATCATCCAAAACCTCTTTAAAAATAATTCACAGAAAACTGTACAGTCCTTCACTACAGGATAAGTGTGTCATGAGTCGTAAGACCAGTTCAAATCGCGTCTCTTATCCTGAAGAGGAGCGATTTGTATCACATCGTATCGTATTATCAGGGGGTCTCGTGTATCGCATCTTATCGGTAGGAGGTTTCAGTGTATCGCATTGTATCATCAGGGAGTTTCAGTGTATCGCATTGTATCATCAGGGAGTTTCAGCGTATCGCATTGTATCATCAGGGGGTCTCAGTGTATCGCATTGTATCATCAGGGGGTTTCAGTGTATCACTTTGTATCATCAGAGGGTTTGTGTATCGCAATGTATCATCAGAGGGTTTCAGTGTATCACATTGTATCATCAGGGGGTTTCAGTGTATCACATTGTATAATCAGAGGGCTTCAGTGTATCGCATTGTATCATCAGAGGGTTTCAATGTATCACATTGTATCATCAGAGGGCTTCAGTGTATCGCATTGTATCATCAGAGGGTTTCAGTGTATCACATTATATCATCAGAGGGCTTCAGTGTATCGCATTGTATCATCAGAGGGTTTCAGTGTATCACATTGTATCATCAGGGGGTTTCAGTGTAACGCGTCATATCTTCAGGGGTCTCAGTGTATCGCATCGTATCATTAGGGGTTCTCAGTGTATAGTATGTCAGGGGGTTTCAATGTATGGCATTGTATCATCAGGGGTCTCAGTGTATCGCATTGTATCTTCAGGGGTCTCAGTGTATCGCATCGTATCGTCAGGGGGTTTCAGTGTATCGCATCGTATCGTCAGGGGCTTTCAGTGTATCGCATCATATCATTAGGGGTTCTCAGTGTATAGTATTGTCAGGGGGTTTCAATGTATCGCATCGTATCGTATAGGAGTTTCAGTGTATCGCAATGTATCATCAGGGGTCTCAATGCATCGCATCGTATCATCAGGGGGTCTCAGTGTATTGCGTCGTATCTTCAAGGGGTCTCGGTGTATCACGACATATCGTCATGGGGTTTCAGTGTATTGCATTGTATCACCAGTGAGTATCAATATATTGAATCGTATCTTCAGGGGGTCTCTGTGTATTGTATTGCCTTGTCCGGAGGATTCAGTGTATTTCATTGTACTGTATCACTGGCAATGTATCGATATGCGTATCAAATCAACCTCAGTGGTGGAGATATAGATCCCTACAATGCATGCATCCTGGCATCTGCCGATGCCATGTGACCATTTTAGGAATTTCCGATATTGACTGGCAGTGGTTTCCCATTGTGAAGTTTAATCACAACATCCTGTAACAACTAGAGGGCGCAACACGTTTGTTTTCCTGATGGATGTCTGCTGCAAACCTTTGTTTATCCACCAATATAACCTGCCAAACACACAAGTAATAACAGCACGATAAAAGATGTGAAACTCAATAGTCCCTTCATGAACGTATCATTAAAAAAAAAAATACTGTATATAAAATACAAACAAATGGCACGTTCTGGAACCCCCGACAACAAAGTGATTGTGCTACATTCAAAACTCTCACACATCACAGCATTTAATTAAACTCTGATGGTTTTTATGAAAGGCAGTCAAGGTGCTAGAGATAAAAAATAAAAAAAAAGATTAATAATAAAATAAACTAGCATTCTCTGATGTCGGAGGTTTCAATGCTGAAAGCACTTAGTAGTTTGGAGTTTGTTAAGCTTTAATGGTTTTGCTCCTGGGATGTGACCATTTTATGATGTGATGAAGGGTCTCTAAAATAAAAAATGCTTTTATCCAAAAAGTAGGAGCATCAAAATGTTTAAGGTCTTTACGATTCATGAGGATGCAAGAATATTCTCCCCAAATACCTCTTTCTAGAGATCTGATATACCTCCCATAATCCAAACATTGTTTTTCCCTCTTGTGTTATCTTAGGGTCAAGGTGACCCGAAGGCAGGGGGGTCTCGATGTTTGGCATCGTCAGGGGGTTTGAGTGTATTGCATCGTATCGTCAGGGGGTTTGAGTGTATTGCATCATATCGTCATGGGGTTTCAGTGTATTGCATCGTATCGTCAGGGGGGTTCAGTGTATTGCATCATATCGTCATGGGGTTTCAATGTATCGCATCGTACCGTCAGGGGGTCTCAGTGTATCGCATTGTATCGTCAGAGGGTTTCAGTGTATCGCATCGTATCGTCAGGGGGTCTCAGTGTATCGTATCGCATCGTATCGTCATGGATTTTCAGTGTATCGCCTTGTATCGTCAGGGGGTTTCAGTGTATCGTCAGGGGGTTTCAGTGTACTGCATCGTATCGTCAGAGGGTTTCAGTGTATCGCATCGTATCGTCAGGGGGTTTCAGTGTATTATATCGTATCGTCAGGGGGTTTCAGTGTATTGCATCGTATCATCAGAGGGCCTCAGTGTATCGCATCGTATCGTCAGAGGGTTTCAGTGTATCGCATCGTATCGTCAGGGGGTTTCAGTGTATTATATCGTATCGTCAGGGGGTTTCAGTGTATTGCATCGTATCATCAGAGGGCCTCAGTGTATCGCATCGTATCGTCAGAGGGTTTCAGTGTATTGCATTGTATCGTCAGGGGGTTTCAGTGTATTGCATCGTATTGTCAGGGGGTTTCAGTGTATTGCATCGGATCATCAGAGGTCCTCAGTGTATCGCATCGTATCGTCAGAGGGTTTCAGTGTATCGCATCATATCGTCACGGGGTTTCAGTGTATTGCATCGTAGCGTCAAGGGGTCTCAGTCTATTGCATCGCGTCCTCAGGGTTTTTTTAGTGTATCGCATCGGGTATCGCATGCGGTTTCAGTGAATTGTATCCTATCATTGGGGGTCTCAGGGTATCGCATAATATCGTCAGGGGGTCTCTGTGAATAGCGTCATATTGTCAGGGGGTCTCAATGTAAGTAAGTAAGTAAGTAATTCTTATTTGTATAGCGCTTTTCTAGACCAGGGTCACAAAGCGCTTAAACAATCAAAACAATATTCAATAAAGTATATACAGTACTTTAAAGATCAAGATATAACTGAGAACAACACAGGAGTTCCAGAAAATCAAGGAAAAGCCTGAACAAATAGAAACGTCTTAAGATGTTTCTTAAAGGAGTCAGTAGACTCCATCAAGTGCAAAGAGAGAGGAAGATCGTTCCAAAGCTTAGGAGCAACAGCCTGAAAAGATTTCTCTCCTCTGGTTCTGAACCGTGTGCGAGAAACCATAAGTAGATTCTGATCCACAGACCTCAGAGCCCGAGCTGGGGTGTAAGGCTGGTTCAGATCAGTGATTTAAGGATGTATTGCATTGTATCGTCAGGGGGGTTTCAGTGAATCACATCTTATCATTGGGGGGTCTCAGTGTATCACATCGTATTGTCAGGGTTTTTCTGTATATCGCATCGTATCGTCAGGGTGTCTTAATGTATCGCATTGTATCGCCATAGGATCTAAGTGTATCTCATCGTATTGTGAGGTGGTTTCAATGTATCACATTGAAATGCCAGGGGGTCTCCGTGTGTCAAATCTTATCGCCTGGTGGTCTCTGTGTATCAAATTGTATTTCTTGTGCTATTTGAGGGTCAAGGTGATCCAAAGTCCTGAAAACAAATGTTGTTTGTGGAATCCCTGGTGTTTTCTCTGGGTCAAGGTGAACGACCTCCCTGGTTTTAGAAATACATATGCAGTAGTGGAGGTCGTTTATCTTGACCCAGATACAACACGATGGCTGATGAAAACTTCTCTTTGAAAACGTAATTAACAGAAGTTAATGTGGCTTGAATTGAGCAGGAGGTGAGAATGACCTGCTGATATTTGGTCATCACGGCGGCTGATTTGGCCCAAGATCTAATCACCACTCTGACTAATCATCTATGAGGCGATTTGCATGCAAAAAGGCGTGACATCCACTTGTGCCTCACTGTTGAAGCCCCAGTATTGGAGTGGTGACAGTTCGGAATTAAAGTTATAGTTCACCAAGAATAAAAATTCACTCATTTTCTACTCATCCTCATGTCGACTAAGGATTGGGATTATTATTTGAGTAATATGTTCCTTCTTGGAGTTAAAGGCAAAAATGTAATGCTAATACATGCTAAACTAAGTCTTCGTTTTCATCTTCATCCAAAAAGACACTTAAAATCGACGGACGAAGATGAAGACCAAGTTATCTCAAGTTGCTACAAATGTATTTAGATTGAATAATGTTCAAACATTGAATTTTGACGGACCAAATTTCTTACAATGAATTTATTTATATTATTTAAATTTAATTTTGATTTTACATTTGATTTATTTTAAATTGAATCATTTTCAGCAAATTCCTGATTGATTTTATTTACGTTTAATGTATTTACATGTATTATTGTTTTTTACATTCAATTTATTTATCATAAAACCATTTACAACAATTTTTTTGAACAGGTTTTTTAAAAGTATAAACTCATTGAATTTTACTCTGAATGTAATCATTCATTGTCGACGAAAAAACAACAGTTCTTGAAATTTGAGGGTTTTTTTCTAATTCAAAGTCTGATTTTGATGCTGTAAAAATTCAGTGTTGATAAATTGATGATTTTATTTATTTATATGAACACTGGATTATTTTACACTGAATTTATGTATTTTACATCACATGTGTTTACATTTAAACGGATTGCTTTTATATACATTTAATGTATTTTAACTTAATATTGTTTTTATGTTCATTTTATTTAACATTGCATCGTTCACACCAAATTTCCTGAACTCATTTTTATTTTGTTAAGTATGAACAATTGAATTATAATCTTAATTTATTTATTAATTGAAAAAAAAAACAACAGTACTTGAACTTTTATTTAAATTTTTTATTAAACGCCTCATTTTTGTAACGTGAAAATTCAGTGTTCATTTGTCCATGTTAAACACATTCTGAGGGTCTTCCAAAGCTGGTGTTATGTTCCCCATAGTGTTGTCCGTCTTTAGAATAACACAAAAAAACAGTCCTCGGTAACAACGCTCAAACTGACACGAGTAAGACTCATGTATGTTCTGTCTTTCTTGCACCACAGAGGAAAGAAAAGTCAACCCTGATTATGCATATGTAAAGCTCCTCTGGCCTCCTCCTCGCTGCTCGGTCCCCAGTGTTTCCATGTTTGAAGTACCGCTCCTGGAAGAATCAGCTCTTCAAGTTCCAAATATCAAAGACCACAATCCTGCATTTATTTGACCGTGAAGTTTCAATGTAGATTTCGATGGGTTCAGATCCCACTCCCTCCTCCTACAGTTCGCCACTGTATGCTGATCTCCACGGGGAACGGTTTTTCAAATGCTTTATTTCACAGCAGCTTTGAAGAGACGTGGAGATAAAACGGTATGAAGTGGAGACGATGTTTTCTAACACCGTTGCTAGTTGCAATCAAATGGAATGAGGATGAAAAGACACCTGGATCAAGGCTTTTGTACATTTTTACAAAGACCTTGCATTGTCTGCTGCTCTTTAGATATAAAGGCGTCGGCTCATCATGATTTATGGTCTTTTTATAGTTAAAATCCATCCTCCCCCTAGTCAACGCTCCCACCCACCCATAAATCTAGATATCCATCTATTCACTCACCCACCCATCCATTTACCCACGCATCTATCCATCCATTCACTCACACATCTATCCATTCACCCACCCATCTATCCATCCACTCACTCACTCATCCATCCATCTATTAACTCACACAATAATCCATTCACTCACCTATTTATTCATTCATTCACCCACCCATCTGTCCGTCTACACATCCATCTAGCCATTCGTCCGACACACGCCTACCTTACTGACCCAATAATCCATCCATTCACTCCTCCATCCATCCATTCACTCACCTATCTATCCGTTCACCCATCCATCTGTCCCCTCACCTACATATCCATTCATTCATTTTCCTGTCCGCTAACCCATCCATCCATTTATTCACCATCCACCCATTTATTCAATCACTCACTTACCCATCCATCCATTCATCCATCCATTCATTCTTTTATCCACTTACCCATCAATTTAATAACTCACTCACCCATCCATCCATTCAATCACTCAATTGCTCATTCATCCATTAGCTCACTCACCCATCTATCCAATCACTCACCCATCCATTCAATCACACACTAGCCCATCCATCCATCCATCCATCCATCCATCCATCCATCCATCGATCCATCCATCCATCCATCCATCCATCCATCCATCCATCCATCCATCCATCCATCCATCCATCCATCCATCCATCCATCCATCCATCCATCCATCCATCCATCCATCCATCCATCCATCCATCCATCCATCCATCCATCCATCCATCCATCCATCCATCCATCCATCCATCCATCCATCCATCCATCCATCCATCCATCCATCCATCCATCCATCCATCCATCCATCCATCCATCCATCCATCCATCCATCCATCCATCCATCCATCCATCCATCCATCCATCCATCCATCCATCCATCCATCCATCCATCCATCCATCCATCCATCCATCCATCCATCCATCCATCCATCCATCCATCCATCCATCCATCCATCCATCCATCCATCCATCCATCCATCCATCCATCCATCCATCCATCCATCCATCCATCCATCCATCCATCCATCCATCCATCCATCCATCCATCCATCCATCCATCCATCCATCCATCCATCCATCCATCCATCCATCCATCCATCCATCCATCCATCCATCCATCCATCCATCCATCCATCCATCCATCCATCCATCCATCCATCCATCCATCCATCCATCCATCCATCCATCCATCCATCCATCCATCCATCCATCCATCCATCCATCCATCCATCCATCCATCCATCCATCCATCCATCCATCCATCCATCCATCCATCCATCCATCCATCCATCCATCCATCCATCCATCCATCCATCCATCCATCCATCCATCCATCCATCCATCCATCCATCCATCCATCCATCCATCCATCCATCCATCCATCCATCCATCCATCCATCCATCCATCCATCCATCCATCCATCCATCCATCCATCCATCCATCCATCCATCCATCCATCCACTTGCATATCTATCCATCCAACGATTAAGTTCATCCATACAGTACGTCCACCCATTTATCCATAAATCCAACCATTATTCAATCATCAAGTTCTTAAACATGTGGAAACACAATAGATGATTAACATCTGTGCAACACCGAGTTGAGGAAGCAATTGTTCTGCCAACAATCATTTTTCAAACTTTACCTTTCCTGCCAAGAACCTGGCAAGTATTTTTGTGAATCAATTCATCTTTTCTTTTTTTTTAAATATCCAAATCACTCTCTTTCCAAGCCAGGACTGTAAACATTCCTAATATTTGTTAATCTTTAAAAAAAAAAAAAACTTGGCGGAAAAATATCCGTGCAGCTTTAGCTCCGGATTCTATCAAACGAGAATCGACTAAACCTCGATGAGATTCACCTGCACCGAGAGCAACACAGTACAATATCCCCTGAGATATTTAAGGTAAGGTAAGGTAAGGTAAGGTAAAACTTTCTTGGTCTCCTTCGGGAAATTGTTTTTTCCAGTAGCCAGCAATTTTTCATAAACAATAAAAAATAATACATAAAAAATAAAATAAGAAGAAGAACATAAAGAGGAAGAACAAGATGACACAATCTAAGTATAAAGATAAAGACAAAGAACATAGGTCAAAGAAAAACAACAAAGACAAAGGATACAAAGACTAACATAGAACAGAACATCCAGATACTTTCACTCCACTCCTGCCCCCGAACTCAGAATTGTACAATTTAATAGCCCGAGGGATGAATGAGTCCCTGAGTCTATTAGTGTTGCACCTGGGTAGGAGCATTCGTGCACTCATTCTGCTTCTCTGCTCACTGATGACAGTGCGGAGAGGATGACTGTCATCATCCATGATGGACAGTAGTTTGTTCAATGATCTCCTCTCAGCAACTGTCACCAGTGAGTCCAGCTTCATTCCAACCACAGAACCAGCCCTCCTGATCAACCTGTCCAACCTGTTGACACTCCTCTTGGACACATTTCCACCCCAACACACCACAGCATAGAACATGACACTGGCCACCACAGACTGACCGGATAATGGAGTTGGAATGCTAGTCCATCAGTTTAGTTTCCTATTTTTGAGGATAATTCTTACAAAAAGTAGTTGTATTACAGCTAAAGTCTAGGCTTTTGCTGCCCCCACCGGTGGATAGCACCAGTAAGAGGTGTGAGGAAGTGAGAAATAAAACTAAAACTGTCTTCGTGGATCACAAATTTTTGCTGAAAATCATTTTCACTCTCTTCGTTTGACCTCGAAGAGCGACCGCTGACACCAGCGTAGGATTGAGACCGCCTCAATAAATGATCAATAATCACTCCCTCAGGGGTCCTTGGGGGGGGCCTTCATTGTCCACCTAGCTCAAATACCGTCTCATCCCTGAGACTCAATCTCGCTGATGGCCCCTCTAATGAGGTATCAGATATTCATCCGACCACCGGTTTATTCCGGGAAAGGATGGAGGAGAAGCGCTCGTGCCGGGGAGCGTTCAAAGGCGAGTCAGGTAAGAGGAAAGACTGCGGCGGTTGATTATGAGCGCTGACAGACTAATCAAAGACCGGGGGGTTCATGACCAGGGCTGGAGCCGTGGCTCTCTTTCTTCCCCCCCGACATTGTCAGAATCGATTCAGCGCCTCTGAACCAGTTTGATGGTTAACATGGAAAAACAACCCGTATTGATTTAACCATAACAATGTTTGACACTCTTGCTTCGAAATCCTCCTGTTAGAATAGGGCACTTACTTGCGCAGTGCGCAAATTTTGACAGGTAGTCCTGTCTCAAATCAAACAGTGCTGCTACACACTTACTTAAATCACTCGACAGCTTCTTCTTCTACTACCTTTTTTTCTGGTTATTAAGTTGTTTCATCTTATTATTGTTGTTTTGTGGTAAAATGACGATGTCGGTTAAACTCGATACCTTCCAATATCTCAAAGGGAAACTGGGAATTCTGTTTAAATTCCCATTAATGAAACAAAAACATCTGCTATGTTAAAGGGAAAGGAATGTGAAAACCCAACTTTTTTGACTCACTTGTTCACATGTTGAAGTATTCCTCTCCAAGATGCAGTAAGTCCCTCATCATGACCATGTTTTGAATTTACATGTTGGCCAATTTCCTATCCTCACTACAACCTTTGCCACTGGGGCAAAAATCTGCACAACCATCAGCAAAAATACACAAAGAGACAGTTGAAATGTTGAAGTCTTCCTCTTCAAGATGCAGTAAATCTCTCATCATGACAATGTTTTGAACTTATTACTTCATAAAGTTCTCCCCCGTCTGAAATCTGGGCGAACAAGAGGTTACAAGAGCAGAGTCCATTATGATGTAATAATGGCTTCACTCCTTCTAAGGCCAGCTGTAATCAAACCGCGCTTTGTCTATACAACAAGTCCCTTGAGGTGGAGACTCCCAGGATTGATGATGCGTGGTGACAAACGTTGATGTTTGACCAATCACAGTAGAGTGGACCTGGTTTCTTATGAGTTACTAAAGGTGCATCTGTTATGTTAGATGAGTCTTATTTTCGTAGTGTAAATTACATTCTTGAATACCAGTTCAAACATGAGTTGATATAGAAAGAATAAAAAATACAAACCCTTACTTTTCCGCCCCCTGGTGTTTAAATCAAACCTCTGGAAGTAAGTATTTAATGTAACCCTCTTGCCTAAAACATAAAGTTCTTTATTAAGCCCCGAAATATAATTGTTTTCGTTTGTTTTGTTTTGTACCAAAGCTCCTTTTCCACTGGTCTTTACATTGTTCTCTTGTACATTTTGACCAAATGTATTTGTATTTATCAACAAAAAAAACACCTATTTTCTCCTGGGAATTAAATTTAAACATGTTTTTCTTTTTGGATAATGTCAAGTACCATCTCAAAATCCTACCCGGACCAGTTGATTTTTTTCAAAAAACTTTTGCCTAAACTGCTAACTTTCAACACTACAAGTTTTTTTTTTAAACCATCTTTATTTTATAGCTCAAGTACTTTCACTTCTAAATATCTCTCCGGAATCGCAGGCTTTAATAATGACATTATTCTAATTCCACCTAAGATTCTCTCCTCTCCCTGCAGCCCCTGAGAGGAGTTTAGCTTCGAGTCCTCTTGACAGTTTCTTCTCCTCTTAGTCTGGCTCACTTTCATGCCTCTCTCAGGGCAAGAGGGATTTAAGGAAAGAAGAAAAAAAAAAGACTCTGATGGGTAAGACTGGATAATACTGTCATTAAAGAGGGAGCAGTGAGCAGGAGCGACGACCCAGAGTACGAGGAGAGGAAGATCAAGTAGAGCATTCGTCGAAGTTAGCCACGAAGAAAAGAAAAATATACATATATCTTTTTTTTTTACCATTTTAAGTAATTTAATTAAATATATATTTGGTGTTTCTTATCGTTTTCTTTTTTATTATTTCATTTATTCATCAAGTTTAAAAAAAAAACAAATGAAATGGAAAAAAACATAATAAATAATTAATCATTAAAACAACGACAACCCTTATTATTATAGTGGTTTTTTTGTTGCAATATTTAAACATGATTATTATTTTTGTTTAATTATTCATTAATCCAGTTACGACTATCCATTTTAATGGAAAATCATGGATTTTACTTGTTTAGAAATGTTAAATTTTCTATACATGTTTTGAATTTTGTCTTGAACTTTTGGCCAGCATTTTCTAGAATACACTGAGAAATACAAAACAAAAACAAAACAATAACACTTTTATTTTTACGTTCTGTTAATTCCTGCTTCTATTTTATTTTTTAAATAGTGTCTTTATTAGATTAAAAAAAAAGACATTGAATGGAATTATTTATTTAACAACAACAACATTATTATTTCTATTATTTGTTTTGTGTTTCAAAATTTTAACATTTTTATTATTGTATTTATTGATTTAAATATTTATTTTGTTGTGCTTTTATTTCCAGCTTGTATTTGATTTCCATAAACATTAAACAAATCAAAAGGGAAAAAAACATTACAAATACAATAATTATTATTATTTGTTGTGATGTTTAAACATTATAACTGTTTTATTTATTAAACCAATAAGGAATTTACATTTTAATGGTAAATAATTGTTGATTTAAAAATACTATAAAAATCTTTTAATTAACCATATTGCTTTAAATGTTCACTACACTGAAAATAATAATAATAAAACCCTTTTTTTTTCAAAATTTTATTTTATTCATTTTGTCATAGTTTCTCTATCAGGTTCGAAAAAAAAAATACATTTTTATTTTCTGTGGAATTATTATGAAATTTGTTTTTTCTAATAATAATTTTCTATGAATGTTTTTGAATTCAAGTTATTCTCATGTATAAAAACATTGAAAAACTTTTAAGTGAGTTTTTTATTTATTTTTTAACTAGACAGTGTGACATTCATAATACTTATCATTCCCTGATCGTCAGCAACATCCACAAAAAGAGCCATCAGTTATCAAAACAAGTGTCGTGAGTTTGTTTGTGTGCTTCTCTTCAATTTGAAGGTCCTTGAGGAGGAAGACAAACACCATTACACTTGTCAATCAGATCGAAAGACCGACAAAGAACGCATCTTGGCATCTTTTTTTTAAATTAGCCACATCTTAAAAACATCTCGGTGTAAAATATGTTGTTCAATAATGCATCGTTCATCCACACAGAGTTATTGACACGACAATAACTCCTTCAGGACACATCGCGTACTTATCTAGACCAAACAGGGAAAACCGATAAATCACTGTTGAGATTTTATGTTCCGTTGCAATGTCACGAGATACGAGGGACAATATGTCAACACGGCATCTGTTTTCAGTGTTAGAAATAAACATCAGATGGTTTATCGGGAAAGAAAATGGTCATATCTACGCTTTTATCTGTCGTAGGTAACCTTGCTATTGTCCCCTGCAGATGCTCTTCCACCCACTCTTGGGCTACAGTAAAAACACGATACTTTAGTGTATAATATGGAACAAAGTATGACGAAATTATATATATTTGTTTTCTCATTTATTTATTTCAGGAAAAGTTGAATGTCTTTTTTTTTTTACTTGTTAAATAGAACGTACAGAAATCTACTTCTGTCTGGATCAACTAATTACAAGCATCTTTAGATGGGCAAGTGAATCCAGGGGAACCTCCAATATTTAAGTCAAGGGTCAGCAACGCTGTTCCCTAAATTTAACATGGTCTAAAATAAAAAATAAAATGTAATTGTAATGTAAAAAAAATAAGATCGATTATTTACAGTCATGTTTGTACCAAAAACAGAACTCTGCAGCGAGAATTCTGAGCCGCTCTAGTAGAAGAACTCACATTTCTCAGATCCTTAAAACTCTTCAATGGCTGCCAGTTTCTTTCAGGATCAACTTTAAATTCTGGTTCTTACTTTCAGATCTATTAATGGTCAGATTCCCCTTTTCACTCTAGTACTTTAACATTTATTTATTGATACAATTAGAATTTTATACTATAATGCTATATGATATGAACGTTTTCTGTATATGTTGAATTAAGGAATCCTTGGTATATGTAATTTAAAATGTGCTTGAAATGTTTGGCTAAC
This sequence comes from Callionymus lyra, assembly GCF_982586985.1. Classification (NCBI taxonomy): domain Eukaryota; kingdom Metazoa; phylum Chordata; class Actinopteri; order Syngnathiformes; family Callionymidae; genus Callionymus; species Callionymus lyra. The sequence continues at coordinate 10,200,846 of NC_141835.1, read as the reverse complement.
ATTTACTACACTGTACTGAAAATAAAATAAAAAGTAAATCAAATGTTATTTGTGTTATCAATTTGTTGTTTAAGGATCTAATTATTTTCATGCTTATTTTCGTGTCTTCATCAAAACAAATAGATTTTTTTTTTGTGAAATAAAAACAACAACATCGTTATTATTTGCTTTTCTGTTGCAATGTTTAAACATAAATATTATTTTATTGAATCATTAATCCAATATGGACATTACATTTAAATGGTAAATAATGTTAACTTAATATATAATATATACATTTTTGTTTAACTTCCAATTCTGATTTAAACTTTTTGCTAGCAGTTATTGTACTGTAGAAACAATAAACGTACTATTTAAAGCTATATTTATTTGTTTTGTTCATCCTATTTAAATATTCTTTCTTTTAAAGAATATTTGATGGTTTGATCCCTGAGTTCAAAACTTTCTCAATATTTTCAACATCTTCTTGGTTCTTTCCAGGATTGACCTTCAACCTTCAGCATATTTTGCATGTTCCCCCCATCTTTTTCATTTCTTAAATTCCCTTTTCCCCGTTCCAATTGTCCTTTCTGTTCTGCGAGGTTAAATAGTTCAAATCAACATTTCAAATAACCTCGTTGCCGGTAGAAGGTACAAGCTAGCCTTGTTTCATTAGCATCGGCCTCTCTCCTCAACCCTGACCCAACATTCTCTCTGGTACCTCTTCTTCCTTAGGTGTTATGTTGTTCTTTTTCCGATATGGATTTTGTCTCCCTGGTGTGAGCAATGAATTCCTTCCATACCTTGGCTCATATAGATTTCTTGTTTGAGCTCGCTCAGAGTTCATACAAATGATGTGAAATGAGATTTCATCTTTTATTGTACGGCCGTCAAGGATGCTGGAGTCGGTTTGACCAGGCATGGTTGTTTAATGCTCAAAATAAACAAAACAAAAACATAAAAATACTGCAAATAACCTCACCTGCTCAAGGTTTAATGTTATAAGAAAAAATGAAACTGAAAAACCGTCTATTACCTCAATTGTTTTACGTTGAAATCAACACCATATATCTTTAACTAAGTTAAAATAATTATGGCTGGTCTGTATTTAACTGTAGTGCGCTTGTGTTGACGGCTACAGGATTTAAAAAATATTTTACTACGTTGATTTCTCCCTTAGTTTGTGTATTTTCTTTCTCCTGGTTTGGCGACACCTATCATTTTTTTCTCTTTTTTGTGATAACATGACATTATCCTTATTTTGTTGTGCAATCCCTATTCTCCAGTCACGACACACACTCGGGTCCGGTCAGATCGGGGTTTATTGCATTGCAAGTACTTTCGAAAACGACATAAATGTATCAGAATAGAAGTCCAGAATGTACACTTGTGTTGACCGCTACGTGATATTGAGGATTTTTTTTTAGCACATTCATTTCTCCCTAAGTTTGTGTGTTTTTTTCTCCGATTTTGGCCACACCTTTGAATCTGCCTCTTCGTTTTCTCTTTTGTGTAAGAATATGTTAACTTTAACTTCATTGCGTTCAGCAATACATATTCTCCAGTCACGACACGCTCTCTGGTCCACTTAGTTTGGGGTTCATTTCATCAAGTACTTTTCGAAAATTACGTAAGTATCAAATTAGAAGTCCAGAATTAACTTTACTGTCGTACACTTGTGTTGACCGCTACATGATATCGTTGATCTTTCAGTACATTAAAGTACATTAACATCTTAACTTTAACCTTATTTCGTATTACGTAAATGTATCAAAATAGAGTTCAAGAATTGACTTTAATGTAGTGCCCTTGTGTTGACGGCTACGGGATTTTGTTAATATTTTTAGTACGTTGATTTCTCTCTTAGTTTGAGTGATTTTGTCTCCTGGTTTGGCGACAACTTTTAGTTTTCACCGTTGTGTAATATGTCAACTCTCATTGTGTTAAGCATTCCCTATTCTCCAGTCACGACACGCATTCGTGTTGAGGTTATTCTGGGTTCCATTGCAGCAGGTCCATGACAAGAGCTCTCGAAAATGACATCAATTTATCAAAATAAAAATCCGTAATGGACTTTACTGTCATGTGTTGACCACTACATGATATTGTTAATTTTTTAGTACGTTGATTTATACCTTGTGTGTTATTTTCTTCCCGGGTTGGCGTCACCTTTTAGTGATCACACGTTAATTTTAACGTTATTGTGTTGCGCAATCCCTATTCTCCAGTCATAACACGTTCTCGGGTCCAGTTAGTTCGGTGTTCATTGCATCCGGTCCATAACAAGAACTTTCTAAAATTAGCTTCAAGTATTAAAATGAAAGTTCATAATGGACTTTGTTGTCATAGATAGATAGATGGATTGATGGATGGATGGATGGATGGATGGATGGATGGATGGATGGATGGATGGATGGATGGATGGATGGATGGATGGATGGATGGATGGATGGATGGATGGATGGATGGATGGATAGATAGATACGCTCGTGTTGACCGCTTCGTGATTTTGTTCATATTTTAGTATATTGAATCCTCTCTTAGTTTGTGTGTTCTTTTTTCTCCCAGTTTAGCGACACGTTTTAATCCTTCTTTTCGTTTTATCTGTTTCTCCGTAAATGTATCAGAACCGAATGGAATTGGCTGTTGTACTCTTGTGTTGACCGCTACACGATTTTGTGGATCTTTGAACTCTCTAGAATTATGTAAAAATACCTTTTTAAACATCAAAACCTTTTTGCTAAGGTGTTGTGAATAGCATAATGCATGTTTTGATTTATAAGGCCTATTTTCGTTCTTTTTTTTACAACAATTGAAAATTAGTTTTGATGAAAAAAGAAAGGCCGTCCAACCAAAAAGAGAAAATCCAAATCCAATCTACCAAATTCCTGACCTCCAGTTTTACTTACAAATATTGGCTCTTTAAATTACCCTTTGTTATGGTTTTTCAAAACATCCAAGACAGAAGCTGACATCAAACCCTTGCAGGAGCCAGGGTCTAAAGAGGAAATGTTATCACACAATTTTAAAGAAGTTTCTCTTTTGTTTTTGAATCCATTGTTCGCTTGAACTAAAAAAACATGATTACTCTCATCTTTTTGCATTAGTATGTAGAGCTATACCTTAGCACTGAACAATAATTGTAAAAACGTAAAGATTCCAGCTAAAGAGGGAGTAGATAGAAGTAAGAAAAAAAAAACACAACAAAAGTGAAGGCTTAATATGCTTGAATGGACTGACAGCCAGAGATTAGGCGACGGAGAGAAAACAACACAGACGTTTATTGGCAAGGCAGAGACAAAGAGCAAGTCAGTCGGTCGAAAGAGAAGAAAAGGTAAACAGCTACTGAGGAAGAAGCGAGGGAGGAGAGATAATCAATCTGCCATCGCCAGCTGCACAGCCTCGGACTGATTACAAACCGCCTGCAAAACAGCCTGTTTTTTTGTTTGTGTATTGATGAACTGGAAGCTTTTGACCGTTATCACACCAGGCATTTGGTGACTTTGACCAATCAGGGGTGAGAAGAGCTGAGCTAACCTTCTGTCTCAGGGAAATCCATCGGAACCGAGCGGAGCGTTTAATCACAGCAGTCGGCAGGTCCATGTCAGTAACAAAACACACATGACAGAATCTTTTCTTTCCCTCCCCTCTCTGGATTTGTTCAGGTACACTTTAAAGCTCCAGCCCCGGAACGCAAATTCCTCAACACAGAATATCTCGGTCAGGGTTCTTTGACTCGCATCCTGTTATCATAAAGCGAGCTTGAAAAGCTTCACGAACTCGGTCACCTCTTTGTTGCTGCTTCTTATCCAGAGAAGATACTTGGGTTTTTCAACAGCGCCATCTATTGCCTTCTATCTGGACCCAGTGTTACTGTGCCATGCACCCAGTTTATACCCTAGTTGGGTTTTCCAATGGCATAGTTCAATGGGTTTATTTTGGCGCCTACGTATGCCTGTTTTTTATGTCTGGTTGTTATAATAGTTTTGGGTTAATGGACATTATTTTCTAGAAGAGATCGATGGCACTGATTGATCGTAACTCGGGATAATTATGGATTTATATCATCATAAATCTGTATGTATCACAGCTTTAATCATCAATTTTCTCCAAAATTCTACATTCAAATGTAATGAAATTGTATCATTTCAAATCTTTAACCTGTTAAATTAAATTAGATTAAATGATCCGAAACATATTAATCGCTTGACAATCCAAAATCTAAATGTGTCTTAAACAATCAATAGATATTGCAAACTGATAAAAGTAAAAAAAGATTAACAAACACGGATTTTAAGGAGTGCAAATTTTAGTAATGGGCAGATGAAGCTTCTTAAAATGGTTCCATGTGGTTTTGGGGCCGGTAGGTGGCGCCATTAGTTTAAACAAAAAAAAAAAAAAGATAATTAATACAGAACTGCAGTGAGAATTCTGACCCGCTCTAGTAGAAGAACTCACATTTCCCCGATCCTTAAAACTCATCATTGGCTAGCAGTTTCTCAGGATCAATTTTTAAAATTCTGGTTCTTACTTTCAGAACTATTCATGGTCAGGCTCCTCCTGACACCAGTGATCTGATCCAGACTTACACCCCAGCTCAGGCTCTGAGGTCTGTGGATCAGAATCTACTGACTCTCCCTCTGTGTTTGATGGAGCTACTGACTCCTTAAGACCTTTTTAGTTGTACAGGGTTAATTTTCTAGGACTCCTGTGTTTGTCGCTATGTTATCTTGATTTTTTAGAGTTTTTTAATTTGTATGTATTTTTAACTGTGTATTGCTTTTGATTGTTTAAGCGCTTTGTGACCCTGGTCTAGAAATGCGCTGTACAAATAACTTTTACTTACTTACTTAGAGTAAATACATAAGCTGGCCTTTGTTCTGGTCACTGGAGTTGGAGGTTCCAACCTGAGCTCTTCCTTCCATTCCCTTGACGTATATCATAAAAACACACTTATGTATGCTTCCTGTTTAACTCCAGTATTTTACACATGGATTGAAATGCCACATAGTTTAGCACACTTTTTTTTAAAGAGCCATAAGAATATGAACAGCAGTTTTATGCGTAAGTGTGGTTATTTTTCTCATTTTCATCCCACTTTATGGCTCTTGATGTTCTTCTTTTCTCAGTGATAATACCTTAACAGTGCATAAAGTGGATGCAATTACCAGCCGGTTGCAATAATGATTCCCCCTGGGGTACTTCTTGAACGGGCTTTCATCTCAGCCTTTGTTAAGTGTCACCTCCTCAACACAAACATATATGTCTGACGACGAAACAACTGTACATCAAATGTCACATCACTCTGAATGTTTAAGTAACCTGTAGAGATGGGTGGGAAGGTCACAGCATATTTTTCAGTAGGTGTGTTCATCGGAAATGGAACGGATTTTATTATAAAAGATAGTATTAATGTTATATTTACAAAAGAAAAAACATTCTTCGTATATTTTGATTGGAATTTGTTGGTTTTTCTCGCTTCATAATTGGTTTAATGCAGGGGTGGGCAATACGTCGATCGCGATCTATCGAACAAAATAATGCGCGTTTGATCGCTTCAGGTTCTTCTCTACGAGAGTCACAGATACATGATGTCACTTCCATCAACGTTAAGCTGCAGGTTCAATGAAAGCAACAAATGCTGGTTTTCCTTTTGTGATCGCGTCCTTAAAACACACTTGCATTAATACACCATCACATGATGACTATTTGTAAATGACCTTTATCTCACGAATGTAATAAGAATACGCTCAAACCCAAACACATTAAACAGGTGCAGGTGAGACACACATTCTAATGACGTCAGAGATGATCAGACAAAGCGATGATGATGTGAAGTTACTGATGAACAGTTTTATTCTCGTTAAACTTCATCTGAAGATGTTTTAAAGTTAAAATAATCCACTTGTGTGATTCATATCAGACATGTTTAAAATTAACAAATATAAACTGTTTGAATTCATGTTTTCATTTGTTTTTGTTTTTTCATGATCACAGAAATGGAGAAATGTAAGCCTTGTGCTTCATTTGAATATGATTGACATATTGAAATGGAGGCATGGAAAGGGATGAACCTGTCTGAATTCTTTTTTGATTTTGATGAACAAAGGAAAAAGGCTTGAATTCGTGTCACGCAAAGATTCTTACACATGAATATTTTTTGTGCACCATTTGGGTTCAAATGAATGCACATTTTTAGTAGGAAATCAATGCAATTCTTAGTACATATGAGTCTGAACTTGTCTGCAGTGGAGGATGAGATTTAACACAGGCTGACACTGAGACCAGGTCTCATGGATCTCATGGACATTTTTGGAAGTTACTCTCAGAGGAAAAGTATCTTATGAGGAAATATGCTCCTCACAGACTGAACTATTTGAATCTAGTTATTTATGCAAGTCAGTATTTTTATGAAGATGATTAAATCCACACATCCTTCCATCATGACTGATTATCAGTCCATTCACTTCATTCAGTTCTAGTCATCTGAGTGAAGTATGTTCTTACTTACGTTGAGCAAATTTGATGAAGGTAGATCTTTTGAATTTGACAATTTTAAAAGTAGCTCGCGAACCGAAAAAGTGTGAGCACCCCTGGTTTAATGCATCTTAACTAGTGTGAGTAAACCACAGCATCTACCATTCAAGTGAGTACAATTGCACTCTCAGTTAGATCTTGTCTTGTCCGTTTTTTATAATTCCCAGCTGGCCGGGGGGTCATTCCGGCCTGACACCGCTGAAGAGAGGTGATGGTAACTGGCACCAGCACGAAAGCCTTGAGTAAATGTTTTAAGACATACTTTGTGTGTGTGTTTGTGTGGATGTTTTGTGCTTAAAAAAAATGAGAAAAATGTTGCAACCCAAGCAACACGCGATAAGGAAAACCATTACAGCTCCGGCTGCGTCAGGACGCTTTGGTTGATGGTCTTTGCTGCGTAAAAATTTCCGCACACGTTCCTGTTACGGCAACAAAAAAAAAAGGTGGTAACACATCAAACAAACCAAAAGGGAAGTTATCTTTAACATTCCCATCCCTAAATTGCAGCTTTATGGAGTGTAATAGCACCAGGGTTATGTTTATTGAAATGGTTTGTGAAAGTTCAAGTTTCTTTTCAGTCGATGCCCTAAAGAAACAAGACCTTGTCTATGACACATAAACTCTACTATTAAGAGGAAATAGTGGTTCCAACTGAGCCTCGACTAGCAGTCTGAACTTTTCACCTCATTTCTAAGTGAAAAAATCGGAGGTATTTTTACGATTATGGTGGGATAACTTGGATTTTTGTACTTAAGGGATTTGACCACCTGTACCTTTTATTAAATTACAACATTGTGCTGTGAAATATACATTTTCTTTCTGCTTTGAACTCATGTTAAAGTACATTTCTTGCAACTGAAATAATTCCACAGACATCTCAGTCGGCTTTTTGCTTTGCAGTTATTAGTAACAACCAGGTGGATGGTTTCTTAACTGGAGCTGAAACACAGCTTTTTTTGTGTGAGGAAATCTGTTTTTAAAATAGTTAGGTATTTTCCGATAAATGTGCTAATGCAAGGGTTACTTTTTTTTTGTTAGTTTAAAGGTGTATTCCTCTCTAGAGCACCAGTGTCAAACTCAATAACAAAATGAGGCACATTTCTTAAGCTGTCTGAGTTGTGGTCCAAAATTAGGTGTATATATAATGGCAAAATAAATGGCTAGTGTGTTGAGTGTATTTGCAAATGTGCTGAACCACAGGTATTTACATGTCAATTATTTCTCACGTTTCAAAGCTTCTTGGTTTCAATCTGGTTTTGGATTATCTGAGAAAGTCTCAAAAAGACACACAACTGGCTCAATCCTTTAGGAGACAGAAAGAAAGTTAACCTTTGTTTGCATCGATGGATAATAAATAAGTTAAGACGGACTAGAACATGTGACTGAAACAGTTTTTACTTCAGAGTGAAAATCGAACAGTCGATAAGAAGGTTCTGTATTAAACTCTCCTTGCAAGTAAAATTGTTGGGCAACATAGATTGACTTGATGGGTCAAAGTTTGACACATGTGGTCCAGAGGGTCAATGTTTTAAAAAATGAAGTGACATTCGGATGTAAATAATTGCCCTCAGGATATATAGTATACGTGTATTTTTGTGTTTTTATAATGAGGTGGTTTTGGTTACTTAGAAAGGGACGCAGTTATTGGACCTTCAATTGCGAGACCTACGATTATACAATTAATAACTCTTTAATTATTTTTAATTCTTACAGAAAGTTTTCTATTCACATCTCTAAAATATGTTTTTAAACTCTATATCCCTAATCCCATTCGGGGGGGGTTGGGGGGTTGTTCAAATCAAAGCTCTTCGCTCTGACAGCACCCGCAGCGATTTTTAATGAAAAACTTTTATGGCAACGCTAAATTAGGTCAAGTTGAATCGACCGACAAAACCATATGTGGAGTCAACAAAATATTTAGTCTTTGTGAAGCTATTGAATTTGTTTTTATTATCTAAAAAAAAAAAACATGACGTCCTTGATTCAAGATGACCCAAAAACTTCCTTTTCACCTCATAAGAGCTCTGAGAAAAGCTTTGTCAGTGGACTGTCGATGTTAGTCCTCGTGAGCCAAAGATGGCAGAAGAAATCTGACCATTAACAGCCCATTGCTGCTACTGTATACGAGTAGAATAAAAGTTGATTGAATTACAATATGTCTCTACCTACATTTGCAGCTTCAGATCTCGATGTCAAGTAGAAGCAGTGGCCTCCCTCTATAAGCTCGCTCCATCCAGCAATTTGCCGTGGCGATGTGACACGAAATCCCATTTCCTCCTCCACAGTGGATAACAGGATGGAAGACACTCTCGCGTCCGTCTACCTTTGCTCCCCCCGTTCTCTGTAAGCTCACCAATTTGCTGTAAGACACTTTTCCACCCTCCTGCTCTTTTTTCACCTTGACATGGGCTTACTTTTCATCACGCAATTTTCTTCTCTTCATATTCTTTGTATTTGAAACACGATACATTCATATTTATCGTACAATTGGAATGATAGCGTTGTGTAGTGTTAACTCCTCGTCCTATTTTAGCTCTCTGTGTGAATGGAAAATAGATTTAAAAAAACACTTCTGGATGGATTTGTCGGTGAATACAAACTATTCTTCTAAGAATGAGGAAGTTCAGTGAAAGGTTTGGAGACTTGAAGTGTTTAGAGAAAAGGATGGATGTGCGTGAAACACACCATCAAGGTTGGTAAATAGGAACGTTTTTCAGCATTTAAACACAAAAATGATGATTCATTCGCCGCATTTATATTCACAATGGCTTGAAGCTGGACTCTGGCGACAGTTGCAGAAAGGAGATCTGTGGACAAACTACTGTTCATCATAGATGATGATGGTCATCCTCGAAACACTCATCAGGGAACAGATGAGATGCAACACTAATAGACTCAGGGACTTGTTCATTCCTTGCTCTATTAGATATTAGATGTATAATTCTGAGTTTGGGCGCCAGAGCGGAGTCAAAGGATGATTTTATTCTATTCTATGTTAATCTTTGTATCATTTTCCTTAGTATTTTTTTTTTGTGTTATTTCGTTTTTATCTATGTTCTTTATAATTTGTTAATTTGTTCGCACTTTGTTCTTGTTTTTATAAAACTTGACGTGAACTCGAAACCCAATTTCCCAAAGAAGATCTCCAGAGGATTAATAAAGTCCGTCCGTCCGTCCGTCCGTCCGTCCGTCCGTCCGTCCATCCATCCATCCATCCATCCATCCATCCATCCAGCCATCCATCCATCCATCCATCCATCGTTGTAGTCCTTCGTTAATCAATAATATTTCATCAAGGTATTAATACAGTCGCATCACTGTGCTAGATGTTTTAAAAATGTCAAAAATCAAATATATAAGCAACAGTCCTAGTTCAATTTGCCTGACCACTCCTCTTTTTTTTTTTTTTACATACCCTGCCACAAACATCAAAACTTTTATTTTTTAAAAGCAAAACTGTGATGATTCACCATTTCTATTCCGCCAGCACTCCTTATGATCAGGATGATCAAGGGACGGTACCTCGAGTTATGACACCGACTCCCTTCTGAGCCGTCATCAAAGACAAAGACACCTTTCGGTTCATCACTGAGTCCTAATCGTACGTGAATTAACTCGCAAAGTATCTCTGCAATTGAAATATTATTATACGTGCACTTGAGTCAAGTTTTAACTTTCTAGTCCGCTAACTTCACACCTTTTCTCTTTATGTCCTTCTTTGGCACCACTACGCTAACTATTCCAATTGGCTTCCTGTATCAGTAGTTTGTCTCGTTTCCTTTCACTCTTGCTTATCCTCCTTCAGAGAACACGGCTATCCATCCTGGTTGCACTCTCTTCTTTTCCTCTTTTGATCTTTGTAGAAAACAGTTTAGATTTTACCCGTTTCCAATTTCATTGTATAATCAATGAGCCCCTAGCTGACTGGGACAATAAAACTTGCATGGCAAGCTTTAGCTTAGCAATTTAGCTACATGAATATAGCAAAAACACAATTTTTTTAAGGTCTAAAATAATTAGTGAAAAGTGTCGTTTAAAATGGCCGATTCACAGACATAAAGCACACTAGCCTATCTTGACGCCTCACTAGTCAGGATGGTTCTCCTCGTGATGGTCTTCCTTGTGTATTAAACATGCAAAAATGCGGGTCAAAAAATATAATTTTTTAAATCATAACACAAGAGAGAGGAATAAATTCCATTTAAGAAGATTGGATATCAAAAGAAATATCGACGAAGGTGAAAAAGAGACATCGAGGAGTTGAAGAGGTACAGCGTTGTGAAGGCAAAGAAAGCATGTGGGAGGATCATGAGAGAGTTGAATGCAAAATAAAAAATGCCAGGAGACAGAAATGTGGAAAAAGAAAAGCTCTTTATGACCAGCTGAGTGATTTAGTGGATAATCCCACTACAAAGGTCAGCGATAGCTGAAGCTCAACAGTTACAAAACAAGGCCAAGTCGAATGATTCCAGATTTAAATTGGCATTGACGTAAACATAATAATCAAAATATTTACTTGACTTTGCAGACATTTTTTGAGTCTCTAAAACAAACCCAAGCTGTGATGATTTACAAACAATTAAGAGCACATGGAGGAATCTTCTTTTATTAAGATAAATGTAAAAAGATGGCAAAATCACTAAATGAAACAGTAATAAAATAATAAAGATAGAAGAAAAAGAACAATTTAAAATAATACATCTTCATTTGCGAAGCTGTGATTGATTTATGCACAGCTCTTTTCTCCTTTGACAGCGTGATGATAATCATTATTCCCTCCTTTTAAGATAACGAAAGCCCGTCTATCAAACAATTCCAACGTTTTGATTCATGTATTTTGATATTTCGCTTCTTCTACCCGTTGTTTATCAAAGCCTTGAACAGAATTAAACGGTGGCTGAGAATTTTAAGGTTTAAATATGCAAAAAAAAAAAAAAAAAAGAGACATTGATGCAAAAAGTATGTCCTTCTCCATTCTACCGTGTAAAATGGTGAATCATTTATAATCCGTCCTTTAAAATGGGAGACAAAAAAACGCCGGTAATACATCTTTTGGCGTTTCGGACAAAAAGGCACTTAAGAATATTGTTTTTGCAAAATCCGCTTAAAGACACGCAGCAAAAAAAATAAAATAAAGAATGTTAAATCTATGGTTGATGAGAGAAATGCTAGTTGCAGGGGAGGAGGAGGAGGGACAGGTGAAAATGAGAGTAGAGGAGGATCAGTGGACACGTTTAAATCGCGAGTAAATGAGGGAGAATGAGTGGCTCAATGCAAGAGGGATTAGAGGAGATGAGGACAAAGAGGGTTGGAAGACGAAGTTGGGGTCACTGAGAAGTGACTGTGAGAATGCATTGAATAAAGTAATGGAGTGGTGAGCATGACCGCCTCACAGCACGCATGGGACAACTCGTGAGGTTTCTTTGTTCTACCCACTCTTGCAAAGTTTTACAGTCGAAAAACATATGAAGTGGTTTATTTTGAACTCTAAATTGTCCGTAGTTTAGTGTCTGTGCGCCTCTTACCCGAAGTAGCTGGGATAGGCTGCACCCCCGCCCGTTCTGCGACCTTGAGAAAAGGATTCATGGTAGAAAACGAATGAATAGGTCATTTTATTCCATCTTACGCCTTGGGTTTTACCTGTTATGAAGTACTCAAATTATTGTTTTCTTCCTTAGTAATGACCATTTAGGTGTAATGTTTGTGCATAAGAATACTTTTGTCTTTGCATCTTGTCTTTAAAGTTTAAAAACTCCAAGAAAAACTATTTTTTGTTTTTTTTTGTCATGGAAACATAAGTTAAACTTAATCTGAAGTTTGAAAAGCTGCAGTTCCTAAAGTGCCTACTACAAAAAGGCAACTGAAAGACTATTCTTTTGCCGCATTTATACAAGATCAGCACTAGGAAAAGAGTCCTCTGAGGGCCACTTGCGTCCCTTTGATTGTATGTATGCAGTGCTCTTAATAAAAAATGACTTTTATTGATAGATTCAAGACCTCTTATATCTTCTTTCTTTTGCCATTTTTTACAGATTTCTTTAACCACAAGATCATTTTTTTGAAAGCTAGTACATTAACTCCATAGTTTGACCTTCTTCCCGTAGTTTTTTGTTCTTAGTTTAGTTACCCTTATTTGTATCCGTAGTTTCACATAAATGGGCGTGGCTTCATTGCCAAATCTTAATTCAGCCGTAAAACAATGGTACTGCATTTTCAAGATGGCCGCGACCATTAGATTAGCTTTAAACTCTTGGTTTCATATTTAATTGTAGCCTAGTAATGGAACTCATCGTGGCTGACCGATGATCGACTTAGACACACCTTTTACGTAAGTTTCTTGAACAAATCCCACAGTCTTCAAATATTTCTGTGCCTGGAATTCACGACTCTTACTGTATCTCTTCACGTTACACTTGCGACGACATATCTCAGGATGCTTTAGGGAGTCTCAAACCGGGAAGAAAGACAACCTTATCTTAAACCTTCAGATCCGCACTGCACATAAATCAGCCATCGTTAGAATAACAGATCACAGAACTACCAAAGGCTTCACCTTGACAGCAAGCCAGACCGTTTCATCAATGTTTCATCACAATGTTTCAGCAAAAAAAAAAAAGATGCCTCTGCATTTAAAACATTCAGTTGGATAAATCTCCACCGAAAACTGAATATATTTTTGAGATAATTGAACCAAAGAATCTAAAACCCATTGTCTGAGATGTCAATACATTCTAGTTAATGGTCGTAATGTTGGTCCTGCTTATTATAATACAGATATATCACCACCAGCTAATCCATTGCACTCTTGTCCAGATTTCACTCACAGTTCAGGCCTCGTCTTTTCAATTACCGATAAATTTGCTTTTATTCGAAGCTTCTTGAGTATTAATAGAAATACTAATGTTGAGAATGTGCACCTGAACTGGTTAGTGGCTACGCTGCTCTTTAACGGTAACAGTAATGGCCTTTTTTTTTCTCCTTTGAGCACTTTATGGTCCACTAACTCTAATGGGATCGGAAAAAAAAACAAGCCGTTGCTCACTCAGCACACATCAATGGGCTTTAGGTACCTCCCCCTGTAGCAGTAAAGGATATCCAAGGCAGGCTTGATCAGTTGTTGGGGAATGAAATTGTGACAGTTAAACTGCAGATTTTTCCTTTGTGTTGTTTGAACCTTACATTTTCCCCTGTTGACTCTCAATCTTTACATAGCGCTATCTCCTTATAGATTATTCGCGAAACCCTGCGTCCTTAATTTTCCAAAAACAGTGCACACTACTAAGTGAGAACAAGCAAGTAACACAGACGGCAACTATCAGGATCTCTTTTTTTTCAAATTATATTCCAAGTTGTTAGATTAAAAATGATTATACACTATACGTATATGCCATACTTAAATTAACGCTAAAAGATAATCAAAATATAAAGTATAAATTACTCGCTTCATCTAAGAGCTTAAACGTTTGAATACACATTCACAATCAACATTCCACTGATTCACTGTCTCAAGACAAGCTTGGAACAGAATTAGAGACATGACACCGGTCATTTAAAACGTATGTTTGTCTGCCCTTTCACACCTTGGGTCGTGGATCAAAGAACGCGTCCCATTGATCGTAAAGCTTGTATTTTATTTGACTTGAAGCTGCGAATATACGAACCGTTACACTCTATTATAAACCGAACATGAATCAACACAAATATGTTTCAACTGTATTCATGTTTTGCATCGTGGGTCAGAGAGGACCACAATTTCATAAATGCTGTACATCACGATACATGCATATTTGACAATAAATGAACCTGAACTTGAACTTGATGGGTCTTGTAACACAGTGTCAGTGCACGTATCGCTTTAAGAAAGTCATGTGACGAATACTGAGTCTGTTTCGAACTGACGTTGTTGTGTTTCTAAGGAAGCGTATCGGGATAATTTGTGTTTCAAAACGAGAATTATAGAGCAGCATGAGAAATCATGTCAAAAAAAAGAAACAAAATTTTAAAACTCTGGAAATAACTTTGTAAGTCCGCAACCATCCTCATTCACAACAGGTTCACTTACATGTTCACATTATGATAAATGTTCACATTTCTTATTGACTGTAACAAAAATATCTTAGATATTTTTAAATATCAAAAAAATGAACATCTGAAACAACACATTATGAAATACAACGATTTGTTCATACTAGGTCATAAAATCAGTGTCAGTTAAGCCTGTCAACTAGGTCGCCTGTAGGGATTTTAAAGGTCAGGGTTTTTGACAGGGTAGTACTGTCTCAAATCAAACACTGTCGCTACACACTTCCCGGAGAGAAATTGGCAGCTTCTTCTTCTACTACTATTACGCTGTATATAACGCTATAACGCTGAACTCAACCTGAAGTTGTAACAATATCGTTTACACTTGACAGCACTTTTCGCTTATTAAGTTGTGTTTCAGTTGTTTTGTGGTAAAATTTGTGTTTTCTTGAAACATTTACGCCGGTATCTGCTCCAAAAAAGCGTTGTCAGTGACTAAGATTGCAGTCTTTAAGGGTGGAAAATTTCCATCGATCCACACTCAATTTTCTGGACATTTTCGTGCACCAATTTAGTGCTTATTGCGCACTGCATTTTCGCATACTGTTAATTGGGACGCACTTGTGTACTCAAAATACTGAGTATAAGTGAAGGGAAAAAGGCAGACATGGTGCAGGAAGGAAGAGAACCCCCAACAAAATAAAACAGGAAGTGACATAAAGGTGATAACAAAATTAATAAACACATTTGACGACATGCGACAGAGACAAACCTCCAACGGCCCTCAGAAACAGAGTTTGACATTTAAAAACAAGTCTACGCTCTTTATGTGATTCTAATGATTATGTTTTACGAGCGGCCGCTTATCGCTCTGGAGGCACAAGAGGCATGATTCCATAAATGTCGTAAATAAAAAGTGACAGTCTATTAACCTCAAAGAGCTTTGTGACATATAAAATGTGTCATTTGTGTCGTAAAGGCATCGTTTTTTGTTTTTTTTTATGTGTGAGTGAAATGGACTCAAGGGTGTTTAGCATTTTAAAAGACAAGGATACAGGTTATTGTTGCAGATTCCCGCTCCATTAGAAGAATATAATAAGAGGAGAATGTGGTTGAGCTATAGTATCCCAGGTATAGGCTTGATCTAGAGATCTTCTAGACTTGGAAATTAAACTTATGCAATTTAAAAAGAGTAAAAAATGTGATGTCCCAGTTGAGACAAGAAAGCCGTAAAGAATTCTTCAACACAACAGTTTCACATCAGGCGTTGACGAAAAGAAAAGGCACCGAAAACAGGAAGTTGTGTTCATAAAAATAAAAAATCATCATTATATAATTTACAGTGTTTCCCTTCCGTCACCACAGGTAGAAGCTATTTGGAGAAGCTGTCTGTAAAGCTCTGCAACCTAGTTTGAGTCGAGCAGATCAGAGGAACATGAGACGCGTTCCCTGACAAGAGTCTTAGGAAGAATGAGCTCACTGAGACCGTCTGAGCGCAGGAGCATTAATTAAGTCTTGCCAAAGCTACAGTCGTCCCTGTGTCCTGGAATTAACTTCCTCTCGGTGAAGTTTAACAGGAAGTTGGTCGTGTATTCTCCTACTTTTGGTTGAAGTAACACCAGAGAGGGCCTTCCAGGGGTGGATGATCGTCCACTGAAGCCAAACAATGGAAGTGTGTCGTGGAAGATCTGAATATTTTCTTGACCTTTACGCTCCACCGATCAGGAGCCAAGGCAGCAGGCCACTCTGGAGAAACCTTTAAGTCGGGATTGGCTGTTTTTGGTTCAGTTACCAGTAGTTTTTGGTTAAACTTGGCCTGGGACAAGCTGTGGACTTTCTTTTCGGTACTCACAAATGTTTACTCCCGGTACTTCAGTTACCTCCAACAGTCCAAAAAACATACCATGGTTGACTAGGAACTCTAAATCGTCCATAGGTGTAAATGGTTGTGGCTAGCGACACTGATTTACAGTACAGTACACTTCTCTTGCGCAGTGAGTACATTTCGACAGGATAGTACTTTCTCAAATCAAACACTGCCGCTACACACTTACCGGAAATGAATAGACAGCTTCTTCTTCTACTACTTTTTAACGCTGATTGCAACCGGACGTTGGAACACTATCACAGACACTTGACAGCACTTTTTACCAAGTTATAAAGTTGTGTTTCATGGTGTTATTATTGTTGTTGTGTTGTTTTGTGGTAAAATTAGTGTTTTTACGTGACTTATATTCTGTTTAGCGATGTAGCTCTAGACGTAGCGTCAGCAACGTCACTATGATGGAGGCTGTTGAAAGTTTCAATTGATCCACACTCCATTTTCTGGAAATTGGAGTGTGTATAGTGCACTGCATTTTCGCACACTGCTCAGTGTTGACGCACTCAAAACATTAAGTGCAAGTGCAAGATTTGGGACACACAATGGGTGTCACTCGCGAATTTACCAGCGGCCTCGAAAAAAGGAAAATTGATGAAATCCTGTTTTTATTCCAACACAAGAATGGATTTTATTGTTATGAATAACTATAATAAGGAACCTTAAAATAAACCCGGGGTCACCCAACTTTTTTGAAACTTGGCGCCGTGTGACTCAGAGGGCTACCATCAGTTTGGTACACCCTTGTAAAATATTTGAACATGTATTATTATGGATGATAAATTATATTCCTTTTAATACACTACATAATGGATCAATATTTACAGATGGGGCGACAAAAAAGGAAACTCAATTTTAAACATAATAAGATGGATTTTTTTATTTTATCAGGCCCAAAGAGCTTCTCCTTTAGTAGGGGTCACAAGCATGTTGGTGACCCCTGCATTATTATATATATATATATATACATTTCAAACTAGAGTTTGAGTTTCAAAGCCATGTATTCCTTAAGCTGAGAAACAGAGGGATTTCGTTTTAAACATGCATGTCCACTTACAGTTGCTTTTCTTCTTTTTTGCACAAAAGAGTATTTAGGGGAAAAAAAGGCATTGTTTGCATCCCACACTGGCGACAAAACCTCCCCCCCAGCACAACAGTAATAGACACAGTGGGATCTTTTACCAGAGCTGACTCTGCACTACCTAAGCCTGACTCTGCAAAACTTAGCTTCAGCTTCTCTTTCTAATGAACTTCTGAACTCGATAAGACTTTTTTTTTGGGTTCTTTTTTTCAACTGTGTGAGGTGGAATGGTGATGAATGACTTCTTCCACTGCAAATATGATGACCACTTTTCCTCGATTTTTTTGTAAGTAATTGGTTTTATTTGTTACAGTGCAGTGGCGAACACAAGCTATACTTTTGAGGTTGAAGAAACAAAACACCTCAGGTTTGCAATGAAGTTCTTCTATTGATGTTTCACAAGGCCCTGGTTTTAAAGTTCTTAGTCTTTAAAGTCAAGTTCCTCAAAATGCCATGTTAATAACTAGCATTAAGCTCTAGACCAGACCTGGGCAAGGCGGCCCTTTGGTTGTATTTTATTTACCTATACGGGTTTTGTTTAAGGACTTTTATCCTTAGCTTTTGTCATTTTCTTGAGTATTTAAAGGATAAGATAAGTTATACATTTATTTTTTCCTGAAATTGGGGAAATTTGAGTTTTCACAGCAGTTCAACAAAAAAAGATTAAACAAATATACACATTTTATTGAAACAAAAAACACATATATATATAAAATATATATATAAATATTATTGTTGATAAAACAAATTAAATATTAATAAATAGAAATAATACAATAAAAAAACATGATAGCAAATAAAATAATGATGTATCAAAAACACATTTTTTAAAATTTGTTTATAAATGTTGTAAAACAGATTGAAATAAATACAAATAATAGTAGGAAAAAATTGATCGTTTTGTGTCATATTTTAAAGCAAGTTATATCAAATAGAATTCATCATAATTTTGGCATCTTTGGCTCGATTGTATTACTTTATTTTTGCTTGATGGCCCCTCACAATAGACATTTTATAAAAATGTGGCCCCTGAGTAAATTTGATTGCCAACCACTACCCAAGACTGAGAGGGCGGAGTTTTGGTGGAATGAATTGTGATTGGATGATTAAACCATTCCCAGGCTTTGGTGGATGATATGCGTTCACTTAAAGGTTTAGTTTACCTGGAAATCCAATTTCACTCAATTTCTACTCACCCTCATGTCAACTAAGGTTGGGATTATTTTTAGACTAATCTTTTTAGAGATATAGGCAAAAGATGTTTGTTCATTTTAATGTAGCAACCAACACTCACTTGTCTTCATCTGAGCTCCAGTCACTACATAATTAATATTAATAAATATACATATTTGGCTATAAAACTAAAAAGGAATAATCCCAACCCTTAGTCGACACGAGGGTGAGTAGAAAATAAATGAATTTGAATAAACTTCAAGAAGTCAATTAAACCATGCCCATCATCATGGAAATTCACAAAATATTTTTTTTAAAACTGTAAAATGGATTTTTGGACTCGATGTATACAAGATTTACTTTTTCTCTGTAGTTTCCTGAATGCATTTCAGCTTTTTGTACTAAGGTGCTGGCTTCACTTTAAAAACCAGATCCCCACAGCATTAAACAAAGCATATTTTAAAAGGATATATATATATTCATTTTCCCCTCAACTATGAAAGGTGGCATCATAACCTTTTTTCATTTTTCACAAAAGACTGAAAATTGAAAAAAAAAAGTCAAATTGCCACCTGTCATTATTGAGGGAAAATTGCTCAATAATCGACTCACTGAATATATATTTGGACAATGGCAGACATCAGATTCAAGGACATTAAACTTTTCCTTTGTGTGACTACTTTGCAAAATCTCTTTTTTAGTCCAATGCAGAGGTTTATAAGCAGTTTCCTTTCATAGCAGAAGGAACCAGACATATATTCAAGTCCAATTTCTGGAGGTGAAAAACATCAGATAAACAGATTACTGAGGTTGGTTTGGGTGAATTATGCATCAAATTCATTTCCATGTTGTGGTTTCAAGAAATCCGACCATTAGAATCCTCCTGACGATACAACTACTCAATTAGTCTGAATTGTCACTCAAATATGAGCAGTGGGAGTTCGCACAGTAAGGTTGTGAATTAGTCACGGTTACGACTCTCGGGGTTAATTCAGGGAACGACTGGTGGGGGGAATTTAAGTGGTTATTAGTTGTTTTTTACGCCTTTATCATTATGAAAAATGAACAAATGAAGATGAATAAAGGCATTTAAAAGGGATTCTAGTATCAGGAAAAAATACAAGATATACAAATAAAGATCAGTTTATCTTTTTTCACGATCACTACGTGTTTTTCAAACGGATATGTGTGAACAGGAAGGACGGACTTGTAATTGCTTCTTCTATGACTTATAAAGCTGTTTTCCATTAGCACCAGCTGAAATGCACTTCCTCTGTAAATGTTGCCTCCCGTCTATATACGCGAGCGCCATGGCCTGTGGGGATTCCTCGGGCTCTATGTGCTCAACTTCCCGCCTGCGTCGTTGCAGATTGCAGACTGAACTTTTAGCTGGTAAAAGACCTGAACGGCTCATCCATTTATCCCTGTGACACCCCCCCCCCCAGCACCAGCACCCCCCACCACCATCCAGAACAACTTGCCGCCGTGGCAACATATTTCATGTGACAAAGTCTCTGGCATTCAGCAGTACTGTGAGGTGTAAAGGTTAAATGTGTTCCTTCCAAGTTGTTTAGTTTTCTTTTTTATCCTGGAAAAAGCTCAAAAGCTTAAAATCTAATGAAATAGTCCAGTGCTGTGTCTCAAATCGCATACTAATCTTAGTATGCTAGAAGTTAGTATGCATCAGTTTAGCATGCATACTAACTAGTACGCAAATTCTCCGCAGATAGTATGCCTCAAATCAAACCCTGAAGCTACACACTAACCGGAAATCACATGACAGCTTCTTCTTCTACTTCTATTTAACGATGTTTCAAGCAGCTGTTTGAACGCTATCGCCGACACCTGCTGGCAGCACGTATTGCAACTTTGGAAAAAGAAATAAAGAAAAAATATGAGAATCTAAATAATCGCGAGATATTTAAGCTGGTATCAGCAGCGAAGACGTGTTTATCCTCCTACTGCTGCTGAAAATACACATTTAAGTATATGCATATATATGCATTTATATATGACGTAACTTCCATTTAAAACATCACTAAAATGGCGGCTTTTTAGTATGGTTAGTGTCCATCGAACCATGCTAGTTTTGTGGGCGTGTTAGTACGCCAATTTAGTGTGCATGGCGCACTAAATTTCGCGTACTAAGAATTGAGACACACTAACGTACTAAAAATACTAACTTTTAGTACGCTAGTATGCGATTTGAGACACAGCACTGGATTTAATATGTTGAAGAAGAAAAAAAAGATATAACTCACTTTATACCTAGTGAACAAACATAGATATTCCTCATTTAGGTTAAAAAATAAAAGTTAAGTTCAGTTTAAGTGATATTGTAAACGAGGTTAACTGGACCCCAGTCTCTGAAGTGACTTGAGACACGTAACTGAAAATACTTTATAAAGATATAGTCGTACACGAGGCAAGCACAACATAAACAGGGATAACAGGAACAAAATGCATAACCAAAGGGATAAATCTAACGGACAAAAACCCAAACCAAAGATAAGATGGCTATTATCCAAAGTGTATGGCAGGAAGTGACTCTAAGGGCTCACAAGATAAAAATGTACAAACAAAATCTAGAAAAACTCAAACGTCTCATGGTGAAAATACAAGAACAATTCAGGAACAGTAGGAACTTCACCAGCATTGGAATAAAACATATCTGACACCACAGACTGGAACGCTTGGATGATATCCATGAAAAAATTAATGATTTGACAGTTTACGACAGTGGCCCCTTAACTACAGCACATCGGATGGATACCCCCCGTTTTCACATTTGGCCACACCCCCTGTAAAATACCAGAGAACAATTTTGATTTTTTTTTTCATATACAGTGCGTGACAAAAAATATGGAACCACCCATTTTTAGTGGGTGAATTACTTTTTTAGAGTAGCTAAACCAAATGTAGGCTGTATGTCTTTTGGTATATTCTACACCCAATTAAATGTGTTATTTTATAAATCTATTCCATTTTAAGTACATATTGCATTTACAATAATACCAAGGCCGCAAAATATTATGTCACGGTCCACAAATGGTTTGAGTTTGAGACAATGTTTCAGTCTCACGAAGTTTAGCTGAAAATGAAAACTATACACTTGCTTGAAAGCTAAATAAACTCCTTTTTAAAAGATCTATATCCACGAGATAACTTCACATTGGATTAAAACATATTGGAGTCCCGATCATGAATCAATCGCTCCGCTCGTATTGAAATAAGAGCTATTCTCAAATGATTAAGCAGCAACACTCGCACCTGAAAAAAAAAGCAAATGATTTCCTATACCGGTCTGTTTCATTTCAACATGGCAGGATCTTGTTTCACAGTCGACTGCTCAATCTGAAGGTTGTTATGGATTCTGATGAGGCTGAAGATCACAGTGCTGCCATCATGAAGGGAAATATCAGAAACCTCGACATAAAACTGGGGAAAAAGTTCTAGCTTGAAGTCACATGTTGACTTTTGTTAATGGTGTCATGATTTTTATCTTTATTTATATTGTGTATTGGCAAGAAACTGGCACCAAGATACGTTTCACTACACAGGGGCAACAATACAATATATTGCAATACTGTAGGAACGAGGATATATGTGTAGTATTGTCAAGTACTTGACTCTGGTGTTGCAGAATTTACAGACCACATGACTCTTGACGACGTCGTAACTGCTTTCATTTGTTTTTCAAATCAAAATATGTCCAAACATCAGCTTTATACGTCGACTGTATCCACTTGTCCTCAGTCATCGCCAGTATCTCGGAGGATTTCATTCTTCCTTTAGCTTCGGAGGACGTAATGACTGCTGCCATCTAGCGGTCTGAGGAGTAATTGCAACACAAAAATGAACACAGGGAATAGTTACATGTTAACTGCAAATCAAATTATTTGAGTTAAAACAGACTTTATTGTATGTAGTCATAAAAGAACTACAGTAGAAAAAATAAAATATTATTTCGAAGCCCCCCGTCTAAATAAAAAATCCTTATTAGTGCTGTTGAATATCGAAGAAGTATTGTGAAAATGTATATCACTGTATTGACACCCCTAGTATTTATCGTCTTTAAGTTCAATCATTTATATTTTTGAATCATTAAAGTTCTCCAACACTAAACCCTTTACATTTTTTTCTTATTGCATTTTTCATGTCAATAACCTGCCACCAAGATACGTATCATGATACAGGGGCAACAAAACAATATATTTTACTACCTTAGTAACCAAGATATATTTGTAGTATTATCGAGTACCTTACTCTGGTGTTGCAGAATTGACAGACCACATGACTCATGACGAAGTCGTAGCTGCTTTTGAAACCAAAATGTGTCCAAACATCAGCTTTAAAAGCTGCTGGAGTCGACTGTATCCTCTCGTCCTCAGTCATCACTTGAGGGATTTCATTGTCCCTGATTAAAAACGTTATTAAACCGTTACTCATTAAAGAATTACGGTAGAAAAAATAAAATATGATTTCAAAGCCCCCCCAGACAAAATCCATATGGTGCGGTTGAATGAAAAGTATTGTCGCTGTATACACCTGTAGTATTCATAGTAGTCTTTAAGTTCAATGTTTTTAATTTCTAAAACCTAATTATTACAAAATGACACCTTTATATTTATTTGTCTCCTTCCATTTTGCATGTTTATATTCATTTTAATTAAAATTCTTCCATTTTTTAATTATATTACAAGGTCATGAATCTTACCGCCCAGGTAAGTGATTTAATTTTAGCATAAAAATATCTGTTTGGACAGTAACAGTAATAGCTTCTGAATCTTTAACAAGGATTGTATCACATCCTCACAAGCATTTAACGAAGAGACCAAGAAAAAAAAAGAGCCGAAAATCTCTGAAAGCTGATATAATGCGTCTGTTTTAGAAGTTCATTTATATTTCAGCGGACCCCGCTCGTAACCATCTCCACTTCTGCTTGAGCAAAACATGTTTTCAGCGAGACGGGGGTGACATATCTGCCTGCGCTTCTCCAGCTGCTTCGACCTCGGCTGTATGATTAGCCGCCGTGGGACTTTATCAGAGCACGGCTATTGATTGCCGACCACCCTAATGAAGGTGACATTTCAACCCCGACTTTTCGTAGCCATGCCACGGATTCCCCGGTGATCGGGGACGCTAACAGAGAAACTGGAAATAATTGATGCATCTGATTAGCCGAGCGCGTCGTCCCGTGATTTAATATTTTATATTCACGTACGTCAGACGCTGAAGTGAAAGCAGGATGTTATATGTAAAACAACAGCTGCCTCCATTATGGTTGAAGTCCTTCTTTTATGCTTTTTTAATATTCTTTTGTTATTGATGTGTTTAATAAGATGTTTATTGTATTCCGGGTGTCTTTATTGTGTAGCAGGCAGAGGCGGGGGAAACATATTCATGTCATTATGTTTTCAAACTATATTTATGTACAAATTTGTTTAAACATTTACGACTATTACTGACCTCACTAAAAAATCAAGGCTTTCAATCCATGTTATAAACATCATTGGAATTCGAAACGAGATTTTGTTGTTACACTACATGTTTTATTTACAGATCCATAAAGAACTGGCTGAAATGTTTTTCTCATAAAGTTAAAGTACGTTGAAATCAAGTGTCAATATTCATGTGTGAGATTATAACCAAAAAAAATCTCTAGAAAAGTTTTAATGCCTATTGGTGAAAATACAAGAACAATTTAGGTACAGTAGGAAGGTTAACTTTACCAGGAATGAAACCGATCTGACACCACGGACTGGAACCACGAAGCAGGGTTGCTTCCAGCTATACATCACCTGCTAAAAGCTTTGATGATTTCATGAAAAGCATAGAAATGAGACTAATCTGACACCACGGACTGGAACCATGAAGCTTATTGCACAGTTGCAGGGGAGCTGATGGCATTATGTTTTCGGCAGTGGTTCCCAGGCAGAGGCGGGGGAAACATATTCATGTCATTATGTTTTCAAACTTTATTTATGCTCAAATTTGTTTAAACATTTACAACTATTACTGACCTCACTAAAAAATCATGGCTTTCAATCCACGTTATAAACAGCATTGGAAATTCGAAACGAGAAATTTTGTTGTTAAACTACACTCATGTTTTATTTACAGATCCATAAAGAACTGGCTGAAATATGTTTCTCATAAAGTTAAAGTACGTTCAAATCAAATGTCAAAATCTCTAGAAAAGTTTTAATGCCTATTGATGAAAATACAAGAACAATTCAGGGACAGTAGGAAGGTTAACTTTACCAGGAATGAAACCGATCTGACACCACGGACTGGAACCACGAAGCAGGGTTGCTTCCAGCTATACATCACCTGCTAAAAGCTTTGATGATTTCATGAAAAGCATAGAAATGAGACTAATCTGACACCACGGACTGGAACCATGAAGCTTATTGCACAGTTGCAGGGGAGCTGATGGCATTATGTTTTCGGCAGTGGTTCCCAGGCAGAGGCGGGGGAAACATATTCATGTCATTATGTTTTCAAACTATATTTATGTACAAATTTGTTTAAACATTTACGACTATTACTGACCTCACTAAAAAATCAAGGCTTTCAATCCACGTTATAAACATCATTGGAAATTCGAAACGAGAGATTTTGTTGTTAAACTACACTCATGTTTTATTTACAGATCCATAAAGAACTGGCTGAAATATTTTTCTCATAAAGTTAAAGTACGTTCAAATCAAGTGTCAATATTCATGTGTGAGATTATAACCAAAAAAAAACTCTAGAAAAGTTTTAATGCCTATTGGTGAAAATACAAGAACAATTCAGGGACAGTAGGAAGGTTAACTTTAACAGGAATGAAACCGATCTGACACCACGGACTGGAACCACGAAGCAGGGTTGCTATCAGCTATACATCACCTGCTAAAAGCTTTGATGATTTCATGAAAAGCATAGAAATGAGACTAATCTGACACCACGGACTGGAACCATGAAGCTTATTGCACAGTTGCAGGGGAGCTGATGGCATTATGGTTTCGGCTTTACGTTACCTGCTAAAAGCTTGGATGCATTTTCATTAAAAATGTAATTATATATACATACATGATGCTGCGATTTCCATCTACAGCAGGGGCCTCACACTCAATTGGCTGGGGGGCCACCAGAGGCCGAATTCTATGTTTTATATTATACATCTTTTCCATTTTAACTATATATTTCCTTTCCTGCACCCATAAAAAAACATAGAAAATATATGAAGGGCCACAAAATAGTATGTTAGTTAGTCTAGTCTAACATTGGGAGTTTAGTCATAATTTGTTCCCATCGTAATCATGCTCGGAAGTATGTAATTCTACTCATGGTAATGTTTAAGGAATAAACTGTGTTACAGATTAAACACTAGATTCTATAGAGTATTGGAAGCTTTTTATGATCCCAACCATCTCATGCTGTGACACGGAACATCGTCATCAAACACCCATCATGACGCCTCTGCTTCTGTACTGTTAAATGGAACACTGAGGTCAAATTAAAAAGACAATCAAGAAATGAGCTTTTTAATTAGCGTGCACGCAATTCATTCCTTCACCTGGATCCTTGTTTGGATTTTTTATTTTTTTAAATAAATAAGCACGGCGATGCAAAATCATGCTGTTTATTCTGTTGCATTTTTTAACAATCCAGACCTCATTACTGTGTAATAGTGATTTGTGCTGCGGGGGCAAATTGAAATGAATTAGCATAAACACTATGTTGCAAATTAAACAGGACGATGTTCTTCCACCGCTCAGCATTTTATACATGGACACATGCTGCTTTCCAGTCTGTTAAATGTGAGCGCAGCGTTTGAAGTATTTGTTTTAGGCAACTCACGGCAGGATTCCTTCACGTAAGAGTCCGCGCTGTGATAACGAGTAAATTATTGACGTGGAGTAAACCAAGAACCATGAGGTTAGACTCGGAGGAGACGATCCCTGATTGGCCATGAGTCATGCCAGGGTCTTATTTAAGTAAGTAAGTAAGTAAGTAAGTAATATTTATTTATATAGCGCTTTTCGAGACCAGGGTCACAAAGCGCTTAAACAATCAAAACAATACTCAAAAAAAGTATATACTTTAAAGATCAAGATAATACTGAGAACAACACAGGAGTTCGAGAAATTCAAGGAAAAGCCTGAACAAATAGAAACGTCTTAAGATGTTTCTTAAAGGAGTCAGTAGACTCCATTAATTTAAAGTCATTTAAATCATGCCATTTAAAGTGATAGCTCGCCCAAAATGCAAACTTTATTCATTTTCTACTCACTATTTTCACATCTGTTTGAGCCAAAATTGATCTTGAAAGAAACTGGCAGCCAATGCAGAGTTTTAAGGATCGGGGAAAAATGTGAGTTCTCCTACTAGAGCGGTCAGAATTCTCGAGTTTTGACGGCGAGACAGTTCCTTCTTGTTTAAACAGGAAAATAAACTAGTACAATAGTTCAAATGAAAAATATGTGTCTTTTTGGAGGAACTTCTTCCACTGAGCACCAGTTGCTACATTAAAATGAACAAAAGATTTTGTCTATAACTAAAAAGGAACAGATTACTCTGAAAATAATCCCAACCCTTAGTCGACATTTTGAGTGAACTAACCCTTTAATTTAAGATAATTTACTACCTGTGTGTCAAACTAAAAAGCTTGAGTGGGCATTTTATAAGAACTTGCAATGGTCTAATCTTAATTAAAATCAATAAATAAATCTCAGTTCTCATTAAAAGGTTGAAAGATTAAATGCATTAACTGTCCTTTTGTTTTCCCCAATATTAGCCAAACCTTTCCGCATTTATTGAAGATTTTTAAGAATGATGTTCTCCTTCCATAAACCTGTAATTATGAATGAGTTTTATCTTCCTTCTGTAAACTTAATCTTGTAGTTTATAAACCAAAATCAACAAACCGCTGAAATGTAAGTATTCCGGCTGGATTTGCTTGGAGGCATTTCAAAAGCATTGAATTTGAGCAGGTTTAATAATAAAAAAAACCATCCAGGCCCAAATCTTTTTTTTAGATTAAACATCAACAAATTAAACGGAAATGAAAACAGGCCGTTTCTTGCTCCAGGGGCGTCTGAAGATAAATTTAATTGTGTTTTAATACCACAGTCACAGAAAGCTTAAAGAGGCTGTTTGTGGGGAAAGTGAGTTTAATATTCAAACCACAGATTCTTATTTACTCGGCTCAGGAATGAGGAATTAGAAAGTCAAGTGCGACGGAATTATCACTGAACACGTTGGTCATAAATGTCAGCCAAACATATTAAAATAAAATACCAAACAAAATAACACTGAGATAAAAATATTCAGATGAAATGTAAAATAAATCAAAAGCAGCATGGGGGTTAAGATGTGGAGTTTGTGTCGCCCTGATTTGTTTTGAAGTGTGTTTTTGTCGCAATTATTTCACGGAAAAAAGAGACGACCACTGTGTGGTATCTTTATTGCTCAGTTTGAGATTTTCACTCGCTACCCCTTTATTTTTTATCAACGATATTTAAAATACTTAAACAATCTTTTTTTTGGAGACACAGACACTGGACGCAAAAAAAAAATTTTACACCATCGAAAGTTTTCAAAATACTTTTTTAAATAATTAATTGAATTAATGAAATAAATTCATAATTACATTCAGTGTAAAGATGCGATGTTAAAATTAAATTTTAAACATTTTAATGTAAAAAAATAAAGTGTACTTCCCATGAATCTTTGTATGACGTCTCAGCGTAACCTTAAAGCAAGGATCGATTGATTTTGTCCTTCATTCATTTTCTATCATGCTTTTACCCTAATGAGCGTCGCAAGGGGGTCTGAAGCCCATCCCAGTCTTTTGGGCGAGAAGCGGAGGACACCCTGGACAGGAAGCCAGTCTGTTGCATGGCATTGAAAGACAGACAGCTATTCACACAAACATTAATACCTACAACAATTTCCTATGACAATTTTCCAAAAAAAAGTCAACTTCCCAATGAATTCTGTATGTTTTTGGACCGTGGGAGGAAACCAGAGTGCCCAGAGTAAACCAAAACCCAACACCAAGCGGTCACAAGTTGGCCAATACGCCACAGTCTGGCCCTGCCTGTTGGCTTACACAAAATTTATTTATATTAAAATGTATTATACTGCGTTGAATTTTACAGTGAATATATTCATGCCTTTAAGAGAAAAAAAAATTGGCAAAAAAACAAAAGTTATTGAAATTGATGTGTAAAAAATTCCGATAACAAACATTTACTTCCATTTATTTTTTTAATATAATTATTTGTTGTATGCTGTCACTTTTATTTTCTTAACAGGTCAAGGGTGAGGTAGTCCAAGAAAAAGGTACCTGAAGCCACATAACTTGGTTTAATTCAAAACGGAGAAACAAAGGTTCTACTTTGAGTCTCTTTCGAATGGCTTAGCTTCTCATCCTGACTTCTAAACTTCTAATACAGTTTATATTATATTTCATGTGCAAAAAAAAAAAACGTCTCATTTCCCACACAGAATTAAT
The DNA here is from genome assembly GCF_982586985.1 of Callionymus lyra. NCBI lineage: Eukaryota > Metazoa > Chordata > Actinopteri > Syngnathiformes > Callionymidae > Callionymus > Callionymus lyra. Next base: position 10,171,668 of record NC_141835.1, on the reverse strand, counting down.
ACAAATGAAATAAAGTTCTATTCTATTCTGGAGCGTATCAAGTGAACAAACTGCAATAATAGGTATTGTAATAACTATATAAATGCAATGGACCGATGATTGACTCAAAGACAAAGGCAGACCCAGCATGTGAGAGTGAAATTAACAAAATGAGGCCAGTGAACCATTGTTGTGTTTTTTGAATGCGAGGGGTGAGCTTAATATTGTCTCATTAGCGCCAGCATGAGGGGATCCAATGACACTTGTTACAAAGGAGAATAAATGAGAAGGAAAAGAAATTGAAGTGGTTCTCCATCATTCGGTGACACTCGTTCACATTGTTTAGGTAATTACACTTCTTTAGCCGAGGATAGAGTGAAGCACGGCAACCGGAGTGAGAGAGAGCGAGAGTGAGGGTTCAGATAATGGCATGAGTGGGAAAAAGGTTATCGTGTAAGCGACACCAACTTCAGGACATGTTTTTCCTGACGTATGGTACATTGTTAACTCTTCCTACAGCTACAGCAAAATGAAGAATCCCAGCAGCAACGATATTAATAAGCATTTAGAGTTGGTGTGGGTCACGATTTAACAAGATTTGTTGGATAATTCAAAACTTATGTAAGTAGGTTTTGGTTCAGTTTGTCCGGATAAATAATTCACTTCCCATCAGGCACTTGGATACTGGCTTGTCAGGGGCGTGTCTAACTCCAACAGGAGAGTCATAGAAAAGACATCCTGTCCAAAATACAAAGCTATACTATACGTTACAATTAGATGCTATACTATACTCTCTACACCATACTATACTATACTATAATAAGTGAATTATACTGAGCGGACCGATGGATACATCAGTTCTCTCTGAGAAGGCAAATGGGAAAAGGCTGATGTGGAAATAGGCCCTTGTTTAGTTTATCCAAAACTTTAGACTTTAGACTTTCTTTTATTGTCATTGCACAAAAAACACAGCAGTGAAACTGGCAACGAAATTCCGTTGCTTGTTTCTTCGTTGGAAAAGTACGGGGTGCCTTGTTCCATTTAGAGAATCGGAACAAGTTTCAAATATCTTCGTTTGTCGTTCACAAGTCAGGGGTATGGAATTGAAAGGCGGTCTTGAGGACTCGGTAGCAATCTTTGATGGTGAAGAAAACTACTCACAAACCATAGTAGAACCCGAAAGAACAAAATCCCACAGTTAGGGTTTAGCCTCAAATAAAAGCTGAGTCCGGGAAGGGACTCAAATCAGTGTAGAGCCTTCATGTTGAAAAGCGCTGGTTAGGTACCCTAGTCATTTGTTAATGGGTAGACTCATTGGAGTGAGTCTATCTTTCTCACAAGCTAAATACTGTCCCCACGAATCAACCTAAGGTGCATCCAGAATCATTAAAAAACATGGATGGGTAGGTAGATAGATGATACATCTTTGTCATCTTAAGCTATTTCCATGGGTTGTCATAGTAAGTCAATCTTCTGCACCTTAACTTATAGTTCTCCTTCTCCAAGAGAGTTTCTTTGGGGAGGAAAGTCTGGGCCTTCTCTTATTAACTTCCTCACAGAAACATGGATAGATGGATAGGAAGGTGGTTGATAGCTCATAAATCTTCATCTTAAGGCATTTCCCCAGGTTGAAATAAGTCACCTCTCCACCGGAATTTAACATGATCATCTTTCATAATCTCGCCGGTCCATGGACATCCATTAACCTCGTCCTCTTCTCCCTTTTCCAGATTTCGCCATAATTGACATTCTTTCTGTCCTCCCCCTGTATCCTATATATCTAACCTTCCTGACATTCTCCCAAAACATCTCTTTTGCTCAACCCTCTTGCCCTTCTAGGAGGTTCCAAAGCGAGTCAACTGGACTGTGTAGATGTTTGGGGACAAAGTCAGGAAGGCCAGATATTAGTAAAAAAGAAAATGGCAATGACTTCTGAAGGTTTGAAGGCTTTTATTTCACCCAATATCAACCATATTTATGCTACACAATGTCGCATGGTGAGGATTTAGCCTCAAAGAAAAGGAAAGGGGCTAATGAGCTTAATGTGGACAAAACTGAAACTCTGGTGATTGCTCCTGATGATACGATTCCAGGGTTGAGTCAGTACTTGGGTGACTTAGGTCAGTCTGTCAAACTGAGCCTGAGAAACCTGGGTGTTGTATTTGATAAAGACATGTCTCTTGTTCAACACTGTAGAAAACTGACCAGAAACTGTTTCCTTCAACTGAGAAAAATCTCTAAACTTAGGAAAATGCTGTCACAACATGATCTGGAGCTTGTAATCCATGCGTTTGTTTCTTCTCGTCTGGACTATTGTAACAGTTTGTTTTCATGTCTTAACAAGAAGGATCTGTCTCGCCTGCAGTTGATTCAGAACTCTGCAGCGAGAATTCTGACCCGCTCTAGTAGAAGAACTCACATTTCTCCGGTCCTTAAAACTCTTCACTGGCTTCCAGTTTCTTTCAGGATCAACTTTAAAATTCTGGTTCTTACTTTCAGAGCTATTCATGGTCAGGCTCCTCCTTACATCACTGATCTGATCCAGCCTTACACCCCAGCTCGGGCTCTGAGGTCTGTGGATCAGAATCTACTTATGGTTCCACGCACACGGCTCAGGACCAGAGGAGAGAAATCTTTTCAGGCTGTTGCTCCTAAGCTTTGGAACAATCTTCCTCTCTCTTTGCGCTTGATGGAGTCTACTGACTCCTTTAAGAAACATCTTAAGACGTTTCTATTTGTTCAGGCTTTTCCTTGAATTTCTCGAACTCCTGTGTTGTTCTCGGTGTTGTCTTGACCTTTGAAGTATGTACTGTTTTGAGTATTGTTTTGATTGTTAAAGCGCTTTGTGACCCTGGTCTCGAAAAGCGCTATATAAATATATATTACTTACTTACTTACTTACTTAATGCCGGGAGGGACTTAAAGTAGAATGGTAAGTGCCAATTGAGGTGGCTCTGGCTTCCATTAGGCTGCCTCCCTAAAACTTCCATGGACTTAGGTTAGGTAGAACTTTATTGATCCCTCACTTCTATCCTTACCCTTTCGACTAGTTAGACCTACTAAAAACCTTATTTTTCGACTACTGTCTCCACAAAAATACCTAAGGTATGACAAGAATCTCTAAAAAACATGGATGGATAGGATGATAGATCATAGACCTTAAGGAACTCTTTCTTCGGTTTTCTTAGTAAGTCGAGCTTCTGCACCTTCTCTATCGTTCTCATCCTCCAAGAGAAAAATCTGGGCCTCGACTTTTTGACTTCCGATCCCAAGAACCAACTTAAGGTGCAACAAGCATATCACAGAAACTTGGATGGATGGATGGGTAGATAGATCGTACGTTTTCATCTCAAGGCATTACCCTGGTTAGCAGCAATAGGTCAACCTTCTCCACCAGAACTTTTCACGATCATCCTTCATAGACACATTGATTCTCCTCATGTCCTGATTTACCGCATCCACGAAAACTCGTTAGTTGTTTTCCTCTTCTCCTTTTTTTTCCCCCAGCTATCTCAATCACCAACGATCCTTCTGCTCAACCATCCATCCATTTGTGTCGACCCCAATTTTCTCCATCCTTACGTATGCTAGATAAGCAGAAAAACACAAAAAAACTTGGAATTACTTTTGAAGTTTTCGGAAAACTACTTTTGTTCCAGTTCTGACGAGGCACTTGACACGATATCAATCATATATACGCGGCACAATGTCGTCACTTGTTGAGTGGAATCATCCATCCTTATACAAGCAGGTGTTGATGAAGGGAGAGGAGGATTGTTTGATTAACGTTGAGAGTGACTGGGTTTAACGATCAGTCCTCTTCAAGCATAAATAATTAGTCGGAGAATGAGGTGGTAAAAAAAAAAGAAAAAAGAAGGGGGGATAGAAAGGTGGGAGCATCATCACTGCTAAAATTAGGCTCCATTAAGTTCATCATCAACATTAAACCACCTGAGATCATCACACAGGAAGCCTCCGTCGCTGTGCCTTTGGTCTAATTGTTTGCCGCACATTCTGTCATCCCTCCCCATCATCCCTGTATTAATAGCCTTCCAATCCAGAATGGTGATTAAAGAAAGGATGAAGCTTCCTGCCCTCGTTCGCATTCTTCCCCCCTTTGTCGTAGCGCTGCTTATTATTCATGGCTCCGAACCATTAAAGTGAAAAAGAACAGTGCACTCCAGTGTCCATTTTGCAGCCACAATCGAAAATAATTTCAGGCGCTGGGATGAGGGTGGGAGGCGTCCACTTAATTTGATACCGTGGATCAAGTCAATTTGTGGTAATAAACTGTTATAGATAAGAGAGGAATAATATGTTCGGCTTTACATTTAAATGGAGTGGTGTCACTCTGATACGGGGGCGTGGATTAGGATTATTTAGAATTAGCTCTGACAGCCAACATATTGCTGGCCAAACGTTATGAATCTATGTATAAGAGTTTGTGTTTTTGTGTTCTTGTTTTTTACTTTTTTTAAATTTCTTTATAAGATCGGTATCAAGTTACATGACATGGGTCACATGATTGGTTCAACTTTCGACACTTCCATGGATTTATCTCCTGGTAGCGTCTTACTGTAGTGATGGTTTGATGAAGCTTCATGAAACAGTATTTTCAGAGTCCACTAGATGACGATCTCTGAACTATCTTCCTTCGTTTTGTTCTGTTATAATGAAACATCACAGCATTTTTAAACTGATGGCGCCACTTACTGACCTCTAAATAACATGACACTGTTTCATGAAGCTTCATCAACACATCAATATTTTACTCAATTAAATTCAAACCTTATTTAAAACAAATTGAATTAGAATTATTCAGATCATTTCATCTTATTCTTTGGCAAATTTAAGGCCCACAAATAACTCCATTTGGGTTATTTATTTTTTATTTGGGTTACAAATCTATTTTTTATAACAAGGAACTTTAGGTATTTCAGCTTGTTGGATATAAATATCGAAATACTTTAAATATCCTTTTATTTTATTTGAATTTACTGTAAAGGCCAAAAGATTGGACACACATTACAGGGTTATTCAAAGTTTTTGCAATTTTTCGGTCTGGCCGACCTTCGTTCCTTAGAGTATGGTCACGCGATTCTCTTAAATTAGTTGATTGGTTCTTGTCATAATATGAATTCTAAAAGTCCAAAATTACTTCTGCAAAACACAACTGACGGCCACAACTCCATTCAAGAAATTCCACAAAGTAACCCAGACCTGTGAAGTGAAAACCATGTCAAAATTCATCAAGAACAAGCAAAAAAAAGTGGCTACTATGAAAAAACTCGACTGTAAGACATGTCTTAGTTAGTGTGGTACATAATTCCACATGTATACAATTATAGTTTCGATGCCTCTACAATCTAAATAGTCATGAAAATATAGAAAAAACAATAAATGAAAGGATGCATCCAACCTTTTGGCCTGTACTGTATCTAGAAAATAAAAATCTGCTGTAAAATTTCCAAAGCACTGATGGAATTCCCGGGAGCATATTAGTATCACGATATCACACTTCATGCATCAAAGTCGAGGTTGTGTATTTTGTAGCTTGACAACATTCAGACAGAGCGACAATCATACGCCTTTTTATCTTTAAGTAAAAATGAACAGTAGAACAAAAAAGCTCAATGTAAACGTTACATGAAGATAACGCATACGCTGGAGGCATTGTACCGTAAACCATCAAATCATTAAATTCCCTTCATATTTTCTTTGTTTTCTATTTGGCTTACAAAGTACAAAGTCTTGCATTTATGTTACTGAACATACAGAGTGACAGACTTTAGTGTATTATTATAATAACTGTGCAGCTGATAATTGGTGGCATAAAAAAACAGATGTAAAGGAAGGACAACGTATAAGTGGCAGATTCCTTCAAGAAGATAAAAGGACAGAAATCCGTAGATTTGCCGATTTAAGAAAGTGTTTGTTTAAAAGAAACAATGAGATGATCTTCAAATGAATGTCTTAATATTTATTTACTTTTGTATTATACACGATTTAAAGTGTTTGCCTAGTAATACAATTATTCAGGGAATAAAAAACTCTGCAGCGAAAATTCTGAGCCGCTCTAGTAGGAGGACTCGCATTTCCCTGATCCTTAAAATCCTGCATTGGCTGCCAGTTTCTTTAAGGATCCATTTTAAAATGCTGGTTCTTCCTTTAGGAGCTACTGACTACTCAAGAAACATCTTAAGACATTCTTACTTGTGCAGGCTTTTTCCTAATTTTCTTAAGGCTGCTGTGTTTGTCTTGAGATTTTATTGTTTTTATAATTTGTAGGTATATTGCTTTTGATGGTTGTGACCCTGGTCTAGAAAGGCTCTTCACAAATAGCTGTTACTTACTTACTTACTAACTGGGGGTAACACCAGAGGGTCGCAGGTTGGGTTTTTTTTATGGTTTGGACTGCTCTGTATGTGTGTTTTTTAATCCGTTAACTTAATATATTATATAAATGTCAGGAATTTTCTCACATACAATCGGAATGAGAACAGAGACAAGTGTTAGAATAAAAAACAGTGTCAGAATCCAGATTTACCAACAGCAAGGAGTGGAGGCGCTAGACGGCTCGTCCCAAATCACTGGCTTTTTATTCCATAGCTCAGATGATGACACACTTGAATACAAACAGTTTGTTCACTTATAACATCTTAAGACGTTTCTATTTGTTCAGGCTTTTCCTTGAATTTCTGGAACTCCTGTGTTGTTCTCGGTATTATCTTGATCTTTAAAGTATATACTTTTTTGAGTATTGTTTTGATTGTTTAAGCGCTTTGTGACCCTGGTCTCGAAAAGCGCTATATAAATAAATATTACTTACTTACTTACTTATTGCTGGACGCAGCATGACTACATGTTAATATGATAAGACTATAAAAGCAACATACATTTATTAACAATAATCATAGCTATAGAACTGATAACAGCGATCTTTATTTCCTAAACATCTGACAAAGACTCCCTTGTTTGGCCCCGAACTTAGTAAAACTTGATATCAGCCCACAGAATGAATGTCTTCGTCAAACTTTACCTTCTCAAGTCAAAAGTTTTTTTTTCAAATGTATTTTTTTTTTTTACAAAGAAGGAGGTTTCCGTGGTAGGAAGAGAGATGACTCAAGAAGTCACAATCCTTCTTATTTAAAATAGAAGTCAGCGGTGAGTCAATGCATCTGCTCTTCAAAGAATTTAATAAGTAGCATACATCACCTGCCTCCTCCACTGACAACACACTCGGCGAGAGAAGTGCATCGCGAGGGATTTCGAAGCCGGGAAAATGGAAATTCAAAGGGAGGAAATATAACAAACCGACTGTCTCGAAATCAGCGGTACTATCTTTTCCCTGGCATTTTGTTCCCGCTTGAATAGACATCAAAATGAGATCTGGAGATTTTTGGGGTGTTTTTTTTTTAAGACAGAGAAATGTTCTCTCAGTTAAATAAATAGCTTCAGTTAAACAAATACTAAACTAGAACTTTTCGGGACGTCCCAGATCTTGCTCCAACCATGGTGTTGTACCACTCAAGTTGAGAAAAAAAACTTGTAATCTCGTCATTCTCTTCTTGCTTCTAGACCTGCCGCACACACACACACACACACACACACACAGATGGTATGAGATGGTTTAGACTGACTTAACCCTTTAAGGAGGTGTGGAAATAGAGGTAGCGGGGCAAGCAAATGCTATTGGGGGCAGATTTCAGACACAGAGCGCCACGTGTTCTTTCCCGGGTTAATTGAATTAGTCGAATGTTTTTGAAACTGTACATGTAGGTCTAGAGGGTAGAAGTAAACACACGGTTTTCGTGATGAACAATGAGTTTAAGTTTGTATCAGGTTTGTCAAGATACTTACATTTTCCGACTCAATATCTATAGTCGGGAAATATTAAATAACACAAGGATGAAAAATGACCACTCAATTTTAATATAATATTGTTATTAACCAAAAAAAAAAATCGAATTTAATATTTCAAACATTTATGAAGTATGATTACAAAGTTCAGGTATGAGGTAGTGGTATCAATACTTTTAAAATTGTGTATCATATTTAGATACAATGTTGTGTTTTATATTTATTGTAGGATGAAAAAAAAAAAGCATACCTTTTTGATATTAATACATATTAAAAACGTTATTATTTCCACAATTATATGTATTAGTAATAATATCTTATAATATCATACATTTACAATTATATTGTATATTACCAATACTTTTATAAACATCTTTTTAATCCATTTACTGTATTTTCTGTCTTTCGAAAATTATAATCAATTTAAAATATTAATAGGTAATGAGTTTTTTCTATGTATTTTTTATTTTTTTGTAAAAATATCATACCTTCATTGTATAACTACATATTAACATTATAATTTCCACAATTATATTTATTTATGTAACGTATTTTCTGTAATAATATCATACATTTCCAATATTCATTTTCAATTATTATTAATAGGAGGTTAATAAAAAGATATAAAAACAAGAATAATTAATTTTCTTTATTTAATTGAATGATACAATATCATACATTTATGATATTAGTACTTAAACAATATAAATATTTTCAAAATTATATTTATTTATAACATATTTCTGTAATAATATCATTTATAATATTGACATAATTATTATATAATAAATCAACATTATTTTTTTTTTAATCCAAACAGTAGAAATTGTGTCTGTATATTATACTCATTTTAATATATTAAACGGAGGTTTAAAAAAGATGTAAAAAACAAGTATTATTAATTTTCTTTCTTAAAATGTATGATCTAAAAACATAAATGTATGATATTACTACGTATTAACAGTATACATATTTCCACAATTATATTTATTCATAACATATTTTCCATAACAACATCAAACATTTACAATATTGACACAACTATTATATCTATATCTACTATATATATAGTAACATGATTTTTTATTTTTTACATCTTTTCAATCCACATACTTTATTTTCCAACTATCGATAAGAAAACATTTTATCGGGATATAATACTTATTTTAAAATATTAAAAGGAGGTAAGAAAAAGCAATTCAATTTTATGAAACAATATCATAATTTATGATATTACTACGAATTAACAATATACATTGTATTTTATTTATGTAACAAATTGGGAACAAATGACCAAATTGACATAATCGTACAATAACATGACTTTTATAGACATTTTTTTAATCCACATTCTGTTTTTTCTGACAATAGGATTAAGGTTAGCTATAGTAAAATGTTAAAGTTCATAAAAACACTTTTTTTCCCTTTAATTTTATGATATTACTGAGGAAAATAATAGTTATAATAAAAGTAAATGTGGCTATGATTCACGTGGGCTTAATCTTTTATTACATTCTTGCAGAGGCATCATCTGTCGACGAGCGAGGGATTAAACCGGTGTAATCAATAGACTTTAATCTTGAATTATGGTCAAATAATAATGCCTCCTGGAAGCTCTTCTGTAGACGACTATTAAAGGTTTTATTCAGTCAATCTGGGCCACTCTGTGCCAGGAGGCACGTCGGCGGATCAAACGGTCCAACTTTCTTTTGGCTCGCGTTCTGAGCAACAAGCCCGTCGTCATATTAGAGGATTATTGAACGTACTGATAATAGATGGATCAAAAACAGGCTTCGGAAGTGGAGACGAGTTGGAGAGCGACGCACAGGCTTAGGTTAATCAAATTAATTTATTGTGTTACCTTATTGACCTGGAAATCCTGCGGCAATCCGAGAATTAACCTGACGTATCCTCTCGCGCACAGTCACGCGCACGCACAGACAAACAAACGGAGGGGATAAAAACAAGAGTGCAACAGGTTTGTAAATAACCCCTGTGTGGTCACGTGACATTAGCCGTTTAAAACGACCTCTATGCTTAACACGCCCCACTGTGGCGATACGATGAACTGCAGTTTAAAATCAGGGGCCGTAAACATTTTCAATTATTGATAAGGAAGCAGATTAAAGAATGAATACATCCTGACAGAGATGAATCGTCTGCGCACGAACCTTCAACTTGACAAACGGCTCAACCCACCGGGTTATAAATAGACCCAAATAATACAAGAAGTGACACATTTTCTCGTCTGCTCCCGTGAATCACTCTTGCTTTTCGTCTCCTTCGCCGTCTCACTGGAGGTGAATCATGTTTGTGCAGCTGCTTCGCTCGGGCCCCGTCCAGTGATTAGTGCTTTCTGGCCGGAGATGGAGGGTTATTGATTATCAATGGAGCGAGCTGCGCTCACCAGAGTCTCGTACATGTTTGCAGTTTAAATAAAATAATGTATCCTGCTCCGTTTATTAAGTGAGACGACTGGGTTTGAACTGAAGCTACTTGAGGTGACGAAAGTTCACTTTAAACTTCTTCATAAATAACCTCACAAATCCAGATAAATGCATTTTATTTCATGAAATAATTCAATTTCTCATGGTTTTCTCCTAAATAATAGATTATTATTCACTTTATAATTAGTCTTATAAAGCTGCAAAGAAGTACGATTTATTTTTCTCTCTCTAGTTAACTTTGTCAGTGTCTTACTTTGTTCTCTGAAAGATACTTAACAGATAATATGTACAATACTAATATAGTCACAATACTGTATTAATATGGAATTAAAGATGGTAATGCAATGTTTTAACTTTAAAGCTAATATCTAGCTAGTTAATGAATAGGCTAGCTTGCACGCCAATAAATACTTTTGAAAAATATGCTTGTACGATACTAACAACAATAGCAATACTTTGTTTATATAAAACACAACCAACTAAAATAGCATTCCTGTATAAAAAATATTGCAGATATTAATTAAATGTTTTTAACACTAACATTAATATTAAGCTAGCGAATAGCTAGTCAAAGTACCATTGAAGAATACCTTTGTTTACTGTACGTAAACTACTACCAACGATTTACTAATATAGTCGCAAACCTGTATTAATATGGAATTAAAGATGGTAATGCAATGTTTTTTACTCTAAAGCTAATATCTAGCTAGTTAGCGAATAAGCTAGCTTGCAAGCTAATAGGTAAGTTTTCTTTTACAAATAGTGTTGAAAAATATGCTTGTATGATACTAAAACAATAACAATACTTTCTTTGTATAAACCACGACCAACTAGTTTTAAATAACAGTCCTGTATAAAAAAAAATATTTCAGATAATAATTAAATGTTTTTAGCACTAACATTACTATAAAGCTAGTTAGCAAATAGCTAGTAAAGGTACCATTGAAGAATAACTTTGTTTGCTGTACGTAAACTACTACCAACTATTTTCTAAGAGACTTAAAATAATATAATTTCTATTGTATAGTATTACAAACAGTAATGTAATGTTTTTAACAATTGAAGCTAATATCAAGCTAGCTTGCTACTAAGTAAAGGTTACCATTGAAGAATTTCAATGTGTAAACTACTAAGGTCATGTTTTTAAACTGAAGCTAATGTGTAGATAGTTAGCAAATAGCCTAGGTTGCTGCTAAGTTAAGGTACCACTGAACAATTCATTTGTTTACTGTATTTAAACTACGACTAACCATTTTTTAAGATACTAAAAATAATATTATTTCTACATGAATAGTATTGCAGTTTTTAAACTTAAGCTTTAGTCTAGGTAGTTAGTGAATAGTGTTGGAAGTAAAAGGTATCACTAAAGAATTCCCTTCTTTAAAGAAAGCTACAACCAACTTTTATGTAAAATATGGCTAAATTGCATTAATATTTGAAAACAATTACATACAGAAATGTAATACTTTTAAAACTTAAGCTGTCTAGTATCTATCCTATCCATGTCTCTTCTTAGTATACATAGTAGACATAAGTCGCAAAAAACTGCGATACATTAATAAGAAATTAATTGGATGCTCTGGCATAAGTTCACGAAGAAACACCTTCCTAGCCTTAAAATGTAGGCACAAGTCATGAGTATTTTAGTTGTATTTGAAATTGTTTCCCATGATATGTAGGCTTTGAAGTGTGACCCTTGAATGACGGTGAGTGATTTTAGAAAAATTCAGGGTTCGCAATGATTGTGTTTGGCGGAATGTCTGTGCAACAGAGTGGACAAAGTGAATTAGATTTAAAAAAAATTGTGCAAAAATGTTCTCTTTTTGTGGCATCATATCATAGCATTGTAGTATCAAGCAATCCTCATATCCCATTGACAATGAATGGTGCTGGGGGGAAAAAATGAATCTTTCTCTTTCAAAGGTCGACATCTCTGGCATACTTTACCGAGAAACACCATTTAAACTTTAAAAGATACATAAAAGTCCAAATTATCAACATGGGATTTGACTCTTCTGTAGCTTTCATAGTTTTTTTGTCACGGGTCAAAGCGCACAGCCTCTTGCAAATTTCCCGGCAGGGAATTGTACAGATATTATTTACTACGGTCAAAAAATAACTTTATAAAGGAGTATAATGTTGAGCTCACTAAAGTACCGAGGCACATGTATTACAAATAAAATGATAAGTATGTGAATACAAAAAGATTGAAATATATTGGAATCTCAATTATGGGCTAAGAGACAAGAGTGAGATCAGTTCAGGGGATAATTATAAACTCGGTGAAGTGCGCGGACATGTTGTTGGAGTCGGAGGATTTTTTCACCAGCGAGAAAAGTTACATTATTAATGCTAATTAAGTCCTCTGGAACGTTGGAGCTTAAAAAATATGTCAAAGCTGGTGCTTAAAAAGAAGCCAGACTTTAACAAGCCGGACCTTTATAGGGGAAAAAACAAGTCAACCGAAGTTCATGGTTTTTGAGTTTTGCTTCCAGCTAGAAGTGATGTGACCTGCCAAAATGTTGGTGCACTGAACGATGCGTCTCTATGTTTAACTCGAGCTATAACTTGAAATAAAGAAAGCGAAGGGAATATACTCTGCGTGGAGGAAATTGTGTGGCTTTTTTTTAAACGATTACAGAAGTCAAGAGGACGCCGTTCTTTCCCCTGCAGACACGTGGATTTAAACGCCTGTCAGTCAAGTGTGGACTTGACAGGAACTTAAATAATCAGAAGGAAAAATAGGGTGTTTTTCATTGCGAGCTTAGCGGCGATTTGTGTGCCCGTTTCCGGATAAATCAATTTCCGTTGATTGGCATTCGCTGAATCGAGTCGCGGTGGCATTTTGGGAAATCAGAGTGACTGTGTGAAGGAGGATTTAGTGCCACGACGTTGACACTAAGACATGTGGCATAAATCTCTAAAGAACTTGTGTTGAATATTTCTTCTTTTAAACTGTACGAGGGGGAAGGTCTCCAGTGTCAGACGACATGACTTGCTGAGCTCGCCGCTCAACAAAAAGTACAGTGAAGCTAAGAGTGAGTGGAAGTTATGTCATGTCTTGAAAAATAGTGCATTATTTGAAGATTTTGCCAACTTATTTTGTGCTGAATGGAGTCAAATAAAAAGGGGTTTGATCAGTCTTGTCTAGGTTTTTGTCAGTGATGTCAGTGCTAAAATGGTGCCAAAAATCGGGCTTTAATTCAACCAGAAATTATAAAAAATCATATTTTACAAAAGATGGTCTTTTTCGGGCAAAAGAAAAATGCGTGAAGGGCTTTTTCAATGGTGTTTTGAAAGAGTGTGGAAATCACAGCCTGTCTTCATTTTTAAAAACATGTTAAATGTATTTTAGACCGACATCAAAACCAAAATAATGGTCCGAAATCTGCGTCTGTTTAAGGCCGCCCGAACTAGCGCCAGTTTTCCGCAGTGTTGAACTAGAGGCATGTCAATACAACACCCAGGTTTCTCAGGCTCAGTTTGACAGACTGACTCAACCCTGGAATCTTATCATCAATAACCATGCCAATCCTTAATAAACAGTATTTAAGTATGTATTTTTATCTGTGTATTGTTTCGTCGTTTCAGCGCCTTGTTACCCTGGTCTGTAAGAAGGCTCTTTATAAATAATAATTTCTTACTTACTTACAATTTATTGTATTGTGAGTTGCAGCTCAGGCAGAAGTTGTGACGAACAAAGCAAAAAATTGCACAATATATCAAAGAATACAACATCTGAACACACAAAATGGGTTTCAGTACAGAGTGATAAGAAACGTGAGCTCAAATTTGGGGCTGATTCACTGTCAACAAGAATTCCTGAGATTGACCAAATTGGAAACTCAAGACAGAAAGCGAAAAAATTGTAAAACATGAAGGGGGAAAATACAGTATATGTATTTTAATCTTAATGCTAGACTCATAAAGGCACATGGTAAACCAGTATACATACATCCTCGCCAAGATGCAGTAAGTTCTTCGTCATGACCATGTTTTGAACCTTTTACTTTATAAAGTTCTCCCCCATCTGAAATCTGGGCGAACGAGAGGTTATGAGAGCGGAGTCCATTATGATGTAATAATGGGTTTACTTCTCCTCCAGCCAGCAGTAATCACACCCTGCTTTGTTTATACAACGAGTCTCTTTGGAAGTGGAGACTTCCGGGACTGATGAAGTGCGGTGAAAACTCTGATGCTTGACCAATGACATCAGAGTGGGAGTGGTTATGTCAAAAGAGTATTATTTTAATTATGCAAATATATGATCCGATAACTGCTTTTTCTTGGAAGAACAAAGTCCAGACTTTGTAGAGCGTTCAATACAAAATCAAATATCAAACCAATATTCTGTGATTCAAGCAGGAAAACACAACCTTTAACCAGCGAGAGGACATATCAGCAGAACCGTTCGCTCCAGACTGTGTGGGCGGACGTCCTATTATTAAGCGCCATGACAAGGAGCGAGCTGACATGTCTGCCTGGTATTTGCCAGGTTAATTTGATTTTCTGTTTGGCGGAGTGTGAGCTTGCGAGGAAGAACCTTTTGCGGTCGTCCGCTCAAGTTCACGTATATTTACTAAAATAAGTCATCTCAATAGGTAGTGCTGTTTTAGTTTTTTCTTCCTCTATAATTCTCCATTTCCATCAGATTTATTTCCAGCTCGCAATATAGACAGACCTTTCGGAGCTTGACAGCGAATCGATTTGGAGCTGCCGTGCCGCGTCCATACCTGTCATGTTTTACAGGGAGGTGACCCAGAAGGCCGCGAGAAAATAACCGTTACCGCGTTATCTCCGGGTGGAGAGATGTGAAACGTTGACGGCTTCTGGGCGACCTTTTTTTAATGAGAAAATCTTTACAGTGTCCCAAGGTGTTAAGTAGGAGTGCAGCGAAAGGAACAAATGTACTTTTTTAAAAGAGTTGCTCTAAGTATACATTAGTGTCCATCTTGGTTTCGGTTTTTCGTGTTAAGGTCATATTTTATCATCTGTCTTTGAGAAATTCCTGGTTATCCAAGGTCGGGTCAAAGATCTCACACTTCCACTCGCCAGGAACCTCTTCCAGCTCAGAAAATAAACAAGGACTTCCCGGGGTCAAAAAGTGAGAACTATAGTCTCTCCAGCATTTCAGAGGAAGACATCCAGAAAGCCTACTAGAAGCCTCCTCAACTTGCTTACCTCAATGTTGGCACTCGTTCTTTGAGTATCCAATTTTATGAACCTAGAAGAGAGTACGAACATACTTTAGATCGAGGGAGTCATACAGGAGGCATCCTAGAAAGGTGTCCAAGCCTCTTGAGCTGCCTTAGGGATAACTTTAGTTCTGAGATCCATGTTGGTGTTTGTTCTGTCAGTACCTGATGTTTATGAACCTAGAACAGAGTACGATCATCTACTGGAAATGGCTCAAGAGATAGTTGACCAGGAGGCATACTAGAAAGTTGCCCATGCCTTCTGACTTGGACTACCATGATGTGGAGGAGCATTGGTTATACTTCCAGTCCCTCCTGAATAACTTACCTCTGACATTCCAGACATTTTTCGCCCTCTTCTGTCCATATTGGTGTCCCTTCTGAGGGTACCCGATGTTTACGAACAGAGATGAGAGTAGAAAACATAGTTCGACTGGTAAAGTCTCCAGAGGGACTCGCCCAGGAGGCCTCCTAGAAAAGGTGTCCACGCCTTCTGGACTGGCTTACCTCAATGTGGAGGAGCAGTGGTTTTACTTTAAGTCTCTCCCAAAAAAAAGAGTCCAGACACCCCTCACCCACATGTATCTGTCTTCTTGTTCTTTCGGTCCATACCAGGAAACTAAGACCCTATATAGTTTGACTAGTAAATTGGTAGCCTTTTGGCTCAGCTCCTTCTTTATCACAACAGACCCATAACCAGAACTCATGACTGAGGACGCTGCACCAAACCGCCTGCCAATCTCCCGCTCCAACTTTATCTCACAAAAGACCCCAAGAAATCTGAACTCATCCACCTGAAGAAGATTCTTCATCTTGAAAAGGAAACTGAGGTACATCTGTAAGAAAAAATGCCAAGTTTAAAATTCTGAGTGAAGTGAGTTTTGAGCAACCCAGTGACATATACATCTTCCGGGAAGCAAACTGGATCACCTTGACTAAAGTACTGTAGGCTAGTGTGCAACGGTGTTTCTCTCTGTTGCAACAGAACTCCAACTGTGAATAAAACCTTGACTTTCCTGGGAAACTCGCTGCATTGAGCAGACCAGTGTCTTTCAAGTAGAAATGATATTTGAGCGACTTTGATATTCGGTTTAAGCACCTGCCTTCAAACAACCTTTCATTTATTAGGCAACAGAATCAACAATTTTATGGACGAGTAGATTTGTTATGACATTTTTAAATACATAATCTATACTTATGAAAATTTATGATGTGAATCTGTGAAAGTTTTAATCCTCATCACTACCTCAAATAAAAACTCTCATGTCCAGCCATCTAAATATCGGAATTATTGACGGATCTGAAACAGCTGCTTCTGCTACCGGGGCAATAGAGTGTGTACAGACCAACTGTCTTACAATCTGTCTGGTTACAGTCCACAGGTGTTCTCTGTGTATCAGCTGTATGTTTGTGTGATTTATGTTGAGGTTTAAAGATGCAAACTCGAGGGAATGAATGAGTGATGTGATGCCCTGTCAATGATCAGACGTTTATGATACGTTTGAAGGCTCAACTAGCTTTAATTTATTGCTGTTTAAATGTAATGGCGAAAGACGGCGGTCGTGACGGGCAAATATACCGACGTTAAATATTCTACTCACCCTCATGTTGATTTATGGTTGAGATTATTTTCAGAGTAATCCATTTCTTATTGGAGTTATAGGCAAAAGTGCATGTCCATGCTAATGTAGTGATCGTTGCTAACTCATCGTCGTCCCGAAAGACGCATTGAATCATCCAAATACTTCCATGCTGCTAGTATGTAATACCAGGCTACCTTTCACGAGAGCTCCGAGTTTGTCTCAAAAGTTAGCTATCGCGACATCTAGCATAAGTAGCCTTGTAGCTTTTAGTGAAACAATCATAAAATATAGCCTTTCCTAACGTTAAGGCTTCAATACAAGATGGACGTTACAGACGAGCAGTATGGAGGTATTTTGTTGTTTTTAGGTGTGTTTTTTGGAGGACGATAAAGACAAGTGAGCATTGGTCGCTATAATAGCATTGACATACATTTAGTCAACATGAGGGTGAGTGAAAAATTAGGAAAATTGGTATTTTGTGCATGAAATATACATCTCGCTGTAATGCTGACTCAGCAGGAGACCTGGGCTAGTTTCTATGCAACAATATGTTCCATTTAGAGTTCTTGTTTTACTCCTTTTGCTAGTTTACAGACTTATATTTTTATTAAACTCAATCGAAACAAGCTTCTTGACGTATCAGGGGTAACTGGGTGATACAACTTAAGGTAAATCCCCCCAAAAAATTCAAAATAAAACCCCTTTCAGGTAGTAATAATCGCTACAAAAGAAATTAAATTATTGAAATAAATGACCCACATAGCTGTACCCTGCCCTAATGGGTGGGTTGCATACCACTGATTGAAGATGATAGTTAGGCTCCAAAGTTTAAATAAAGTTGGTAGAAAAAAATAATGAACTCCCATTTATTAACTGTCCTACTATCAGGATGCCCTTTCAGAAATATTTGTGAAAAATGACTTGACTTTTGCCAGAAAATGGAAAATCATTTTTTTAATTTCCCTGCCAGACACTTTCCAACATATAATTGAATAAAAAGCTAAACAAAAATATCAATTATCAAGCCTGTTGATGAAGGTCAAAGGAAGCGCTCGCATCACTTTATGAAAATACGCTGAAATCCCGTCGGTGACACAACACTATTAGCTGGTAATTACTCTTCTACGCTTACCGAGCCAGGGGTTCAAAAGACACATGGTGAAAAGAAAAACATCTACATGTGGCCCTCGATCTTCAACAACCCTCAGCAGGGCGACGCTGTAAAACAAAGTGACCCCTAGTGTTCGGGGTCACTCAGCAGGTGAAGGCGCTACATTAGAAATGCTAATAGTATGCTAATAAAAGATGTAAACCTTAAATGAATGCTTGATTTAATGTTGTTTGACAATACACAGGAGCTACGAGATATAGCCCTTTTTTATATGGTTTATTCATGAAACTCAAACACGAATAGTTGTTGGTGTTTTTTTTTCTAAAAATAAATATTTTTACCTAACATTCTATAGGTGAAACTCATATAACACGATAGAAAAATACACATTTTTAAATAGAGAATACACATTTTAATTATTGTTGACTAATTTAAGTGTAAAGCATAACAAGCAAACATCTACTATTCCCCATAACTCAGTATGTGTTTTTTATATTTAAATTATGAATTATGGCACTTTTATGTCTTGAACAATACCATTTTAAAATGAAGGAAATTAAAGTAAAAATAATTGCACCAAAATATATCTTGTTACCTGACAATACAGTTTGATTTATTTTCTAAAATTTGATTAAAAAAAGCTATTTTTACCTACATTTAATTCATATATATGTATTTCTTTCATTATATTATGAATTATGATAGTGAATAAATGATGATGAATTATGATAGTATATATTTATTTATTTATTAGATATACGTTTAAAAAAATAAACAGTTAACATTTTGAACAACGTACTCAACTACTTTATAAATATTTAAAATTTGTCACATAGTGAAGGAGAAAAATTAAAAAGAACACCTAAGAAATAAAAGTGAAAAATGTCGGTTGTGATGCATCATTGAACTAACTAGAACTAATTTAGAAAAACTAAACAAAAAAAAAAAAGTAAAACTGCTCCGTTCCATCCGACAGGAAGTGAAAGAAAAGAGATGCCGAGGGTCTGAGGTGAATCCTGGAGAACGGGCGATAATGAGGGAAGACAGAATAACAGATGACTGACATTTTGTATTGAATTAAGGTCATCAGAGATCACGGGAGAAAGATGGAGAACAGAAGCAGGCAAGAAGAAAATTAGAACAAACGGGGTTACAAATTGCCTCGATCCGGATACGCCGGCACTTATAAAGTGTAATTGAGGAGTTCTGTTGTTCCTATTAACACTGATACAACTTTATTCATATTCAAAATAATGTAGTGGATGTTCAAGCTAATCATAAAGTACGAGCTGTAAGTAGAGTTGAAAGATGAACCATATTCTCACAATACAATTGTAAAATAATACTTCAAATAAACAGTATACAATATACAGTAAGGATGCTTAGAGGGGACAAAAAAAATGTAATGTATTTATTGTGATACTCTTCACTTATCTTGAGATACTAATATCAGGAGATACATGTAGAAGATATTAGTATATAGCGATAATGCGTATCCTTTTATTAATTTGACCTTTTTACATTTTGACCAGTAGGTGGCAGTAATGAGGTGGACATAGAAGATTGCTTAGTTCTTAGTGGACATTTTAAGTTGCAATAACGACAAGCAAAGCCATCTTTATCTAACAATTATAAGATATAAATATGTGATAAAGAACGTGTACTTTTGCTTTTCTCGGGAGACGACCAATGCTAAAGCAAACACAATCAAATGTGAAAAAATCCACCTTGTGGCTAAATTGTAAAACTACAGCAATGAACCGCATCAACTTAAAATGCTAGTTCTAAGTTTTAACTAAGTCGCTAGCATAAACTGTTTCACTATAAATGAAGTGTAGTTGTGCTTCGAAATTGTGAATATCCTGAGATACAAATAGCATAAGATATGAGTATCACGAGACACCGATATCCCAAGATTGTCACATCTCTGGCTCTGTATGTAGTATATGTTTGTCATATTAAAAATATGAATTATGACACTTTAAATACCAAAAAATACCATAATAGATTGTATAAAAATGAAATAAATTGAAGTAAAAAACACATATTAGTACCTAGCTGAACTTTAGTTTTTTTATTGAATGAAAAATTGCCATTTATTACCTGAATTGAATGGATATATACTTCTTTATTTTCCTCAATACAATATAGAAAAATACATGAAATAACACAAATACCTTCTATTCTATTCACGGTAGGAAGTACTTTCAGAATTACAAACTGGAACATTTCAACGCTAAGTGCAGTTTCTTACTGATTCAGGAATAAAGGGCTACCTTAACTCTTCTTTTCTAAAGAAAAAAAAAAACGTTGACTTTCTGTCTTCATAACTCGTATTGCTCTTTAAAGAAAACCTCCCCCTTTTTTTTTCAATGTGTTTTTTTTTTGCTCTGGGCTTCACCGTATTCATTAGCTCTAAAACTGCAAACACATTCTTAATAATAAGCAGGTTTTATGGGAGGCAATTAATAACGGCCGGATGAATAATACTCACACACTCGCTGCCTCCCGTGACTCTAAAAGCGATTTATGTTCGCAATTCTGAGAGATCATCTGCTTACAGTTCATAATAAAAACAAAGAGCTTTAAATTAAAGCCCCCTATGTTTCCTGTTGTCTTAAAATGGCTGTGCTTTACCTGATGAATTATCTTGCGTTGAATTTTAAAAAAGGCCGTTGGATTCTCTGCGGCGTCAGTGGGAGGGAAGAAGATCTAAAAGTGTAAAACCATAATTCTCAGATGTAAGAAGAAGAAGAAGGTCCTTCAAACGTAGAATCCAGGGGAGGTTGTTTCATTAGCGAGAGGACAAGGCTGATAAGGGAACGGAACCAAAGGATGCTGACAAGGTCTTCACTTCTTCAGTCTTTGAAAGAGACGCTTGATATAAAAGATAATTTTCTCAACTTTTCTACCAGTGCATGGCTTGAAAAATTATAAATGACGACTGTCGGAAAAGGAATTAACAGTTTTGATACTAATGTTTTTTTTTATTTTCCTACTACGAGAAAAAAAAATACAAGTTAAAAATGTGTGTTATTGATTTTTTATTTCATTTTGATTGTTAACAAAATGTAACTGTATTAACATAAACTATGCTTGTAAATTAGCAAGATACTAAATCAAAATTACAACAATTAGTTGTTTTTGTGAAAAGTTTAAAAGCGTTTAATTCATTTGTGAAAAATCAAAAACAGGGAAAAACATTCCATCATTTCATTTGTAACAGTTTGTTTTTCTTATTGCGAAAAATAAACATCATATGTCAGTTAAACACGTTAGCAACACAGCTAGCGCAAACCCCAACTAGTGATTTTAATGTTATTTCCTTACCCATTAAATCATTTTATATCGTATATCAACTTTCAGCTGTAATCACGCCATGCTTCGTTTATACAACGAGACCCTTGGAGGTGGAGACTTCCTGGATTAATGATGCGCAGTGACGAACCTCTATGTTTGACCAATCAAAGCAGAGTGGGTGTGGTTTTGGTAAACATGATTTTAGCTTGAGAAAAACCAAGCGTTCTCAGTGTCAGCGACGTAAGCACATTTTCTAATGTATATATCTTTATTTAAAAGACAGTTTTGTACAAACAGACACATACTGATGAGTACAATAGAGTCCAAGATCTATTTAAGAGTCACTTAAATCAACACATTAGTTGCCATTGAAGTTGAATTAATTTAAAGCTATGCTTGTGAAATTAAACGTTATTTATAGCTACAGGTTTTTGGATTAAATGTGCATGTATCAATAACATTTGCCAAAATGAAGGTGATACGTAAGTGTAGCACATGTTAGCAACATAGCTATTGCTAATTCAAAAGGTCTTGTGATGTCCTTACATTTCCTTAAACCATTTAACCACTTATCTTATATTCTCACTGTGGTTTTTATTTTTTAACTAAATAATAGTGATTATAAATATGTACATTATTCAAGAAAGGTCTGTAAGATAATTGCTTCTGTTTATCTAGTCTATATTTATATATATTTTATAGTATTTCACTGCAAACATTGATAGTACCAAGGTACGCGTAGTAGAGATGTCAACATTAACCATCATTTTCTACACTTCCGGTTCCCGGCTAATGCAGTGGCGCTATATAACCACTAGAGGTTTTATTCCATTTAATATGTATATATTGGTTAGGAAATAAAGACAGAGTGAAAAAAAAACATTTATAATTCCCCAGATCCGGGTGTTACTTTTAAAAAAAGTTGAAAATACATTTTTTTATATCACGCGATAATGCACGAATCTGCGAGATATCGTGGGCAACTCCCGATGTCCGACATAACTGACGTAACGAATACGCATTCAGTGTAATTCAGAGGTAAATCGAGGGATTAACTGGAATTTCTATCCAATGTGCGGCAATAAACCTAAGATATGAGCAACATTGCTACACAAAAACAATAAGAACATCGTCCATAAATACAGCTAGCGACAAATTCCATGACTTTCCTAGAGAACAATGTACAAAATATATTCGTGTTTGCGAGATTGTACTGTTGACACAGCCACTAGTAAAAAAAAAACCTTGAGCTAAGTTTGAAACTTAACTCCCATTATTGTGTTACCAGATATCCAGCGAGTATATCTAAAATAAAATAGTCGAACTCACAAACCGACTCTATCAGCAGCAGCTGTGCAGTCGCACTAATTGCCATGACAGTTTCCTCGCACACACACAAAGACACACAGTCACTTAGGGTGGTTTAATTGGTTGTGAATGTAGTTTCTGAGTGACAGGTGATCTTTCCTAATGACAAGGCTGACGAACCGAAGCACTCGAGGGGAGGATCCCCCCCCCCTCCTCCCTTTGATTGGGTGGGCTGTCAGTGGTGTCGCGTCAATCAATCAACACTGGCTTATTAAAAAAACGTGTCAATTCAATTAGTGCAAGGTGCAGGCAGTTGACAATGTACCGTTGCTACTAAATCTGAAGTACATAAACCATATGTATACCATAAAAGTTTGTGAGCAAAAAAAAAGATTTTCTGATTTATTTTGTTTGGTGTTTTTTTTTTATGCACATGGGGGACTGTGCTGGCGGGGTTGGAGACCCTTAAGTTTTCACAACAATGGCACTACCAACTGTGGGAGGGAGAAAAATAAGTTCAATTATTCATAGGACTGCTTTAAAAGGCAAATCAATAATTCTAAAAAATCATGGCGCCCCCCACGGTGACTACGAAGGATTGCAATGAAAATCTCTTTTGCCTGCGACTAATAGGAAAACCATTCAAAAAAGTTACCGAAACTTTTCTACGAAAGTTTTAGAAAATGTGCCAAAGGGAAAAGGGACAAATGTAAGAATTTTGCTCTCCGTGTTTGCAGACAGTTTACAGGCGGTGGCTTGACCTGCTAATGAATCGAGGCTGATTTCAATCTACAATCATCCAGCCTTCATATACGCTGGATTTACCAGGAGCCAGCGTCAGCTTTCTCTACAGTTCTGACTGGTCTCCTGCCAGACAATCATCATTCCTGGCTCTTTTTTTTCATAAGCCCTGTCTTTAAGTGTACGTACTAACTAGTACACAAATTCTCCACAGATAGTATGTCTCAAATCAAACACTGCCGCTACGCACTAACCGAAAATGATGCGGCAGCTTCTTCTTCTACTACTATTTAACGATGATGGCAACAAGCTGTAGGAACACTATCGACACCTGCTGGCAGCATGTTTTGTTTGGATCAATAAATATGAGAAACTAAATATTCGTTAGATATTTACACCGGTATCAGCACCAAGACGTGTCATCCTCCTACTGCTGGCTGAAAATACACCTGTAAGTATATGCATATATATATATATATATATATATATATATATATATATACAGTATATATATATGACGTAATTTCTTTTTACAATGCAACATAAATTACTTACTTACTTACTTACTTGCATCAACGTCACTAAGATGGCGGCCAATTAGGGTAGAAAGTGTCCCTCGATCCATTATCAGTTTTGTGGGTGTTTTAGTGACAATTTAGTGTGCATGGCGCACCTGCCTTTCGCATACTAAGAATTGGGACGCACTTATGCACTAAAAATACTAATGCTGTGTCTCAAATCGCATACTACTCTTAGTATGCTAGAAGTTAGTATTGATCAGTTTAGTGTACGTACTAACTAGTACGCAAATTCTCCACAGATAGTATGTCTCAAATCAAACACTGCTGCTACACAATAACCAGAAATCACATGACAGCTTCTTCTTCTACTTCTATTTAACGATGTTTCAAGCAGCTGTTTGAACGCTATCGCCGCCACATGCTGGCAGCACGTTTTGCAAGTTTGGAAAAAGAAATGAAGAAAAAATATGAGAATCTAAATAATCGCGAGATATTTAAGCTGGTATCAGCAGCGAAGACGTGTTTATCCTCCTACTGCTGCGGAAAATGCACCTGTAAGTATATGCATATATATGCATTTATATATGACGTAACTTCCGTAAAAAAACGTCACTAAGATGGCGGCTGTTTAGTGTGGTTAGTGTACATCGAACCATGCTCAGTTTTGTGGGCGTGTTAGTACGCCAATTTAGTGTGCATGGCGCACTAAATTTCGCATACTAAGAATTGTGACGCACTAACGCACTAAAAATACTAACTTTTAGTACGCTAGTATGCGATTTGAGACACAGCATAAGTTTAAGTATGCGATTTGAGACACATCACAGGTCTCAGAGAGAGGAATTTTTGCTGCCAACTTGTCATTTAGTGACAGGGTTTTTTTGGACTTTGTTATTTTGTATATTAATACTAAGATGTATTACACCTCATGTCTTCACTTCCACTTCTGGGTCTCCTTCATAAGAGGGTAACGAGATGACTGTCTGGATAAAGGATTATTTTGTGGAATCTTTATTGAGCTCAGGACATATTGCCCAAAAACATCTAGAGGCTTAAAGTGTTCCCTGGAGGCAAAATTACTTTTGCGTAGATATTTACGCCGGTATCAGCACCGAAGACGTGTCATCCTCCTACTGCTGGCCGAAAATACACCTGTAAGTATATGCATATATATGTATATATATATATATATATATATATATATGACGTAACTTCTGTTTACAACGCAACATAAATTACTTACTTACTTGCATCAACATCACTAAAATGGCGGCCGTTTAGGGTAGAAAGTGTCCATCAATCCCTACTCAGTTTTGTGGGTGTTTTAGTGACAATTTAGTGTGCATGGTGCACTACATTTCGCATACTAAGAATTGAGACACACTTATGCACTAAAAATACTAAGATCAAGTACGCAAGTATGCGATTTGAGACACAGTACAGGACTCAGAGAGAGGAATTTTTGCTGCCATCTTGTCATTTAGTTACAGGGTTTTTTTGGACTTTGTTATTTTGTATCTTAATAATAAGATGTATTACACCTCATGTCTTCACTTCCACTTCTGGGTCTCCTTCATAAGAGGGTAACGGGAGGGTAACGAGATGACTGTCTGGATAAAGGATTATTTTGTAGAATCTTTATTGAGCTCAGGACATATTGCCCAAAAACATCTAGAGGCTTAAAGTGTTCCCTGGAGGCAAAATGACTTTTGCATTTATGGAAACAACATTGGCGGTTCTACTTGACATCCACAATGCTAAAATCCTAAGAGAGTCAAATATCACAGAGTTTGTAGTTTTTAAAAAAAACTGTTCATTATGAACATGTTCATGAAAAACAAATGTGTCCTTGTCTCCTCTACAAGCTGAACGGCCTTCGCTTTCCTGATAAAACAAGAGGTAACAGTAGTTAGATGACTGGTTTCCTGTATCCCCCGCTGTCACCTTCAGGCAATTACACCGCATGTGTGTGTGTGTGTTTTTCAGCGGAAGGACTGTAATAAGCACTACTTTGTCTTTCGTGTCCTTGTCCTAGTTTTTCAGCAGGGACTGGGGACGATGCAGTGACAAAACGTGATTAGGAAACAATTATTTTAGCATTTGTGTTGTGCATATAAAGTATACGACCAGGACGGTTGTCACAAACCTTAAGGTACTGAAAGCTTAGGATCTCATTTCTAGGCGGAGGCCACGGTTCTAACCTTGTTAATGATTAAAATTCTAACATTAAATGGTCTTCGTAAATATAAAATAAATGCTTGACGCATCAAGCAGATCCTTACGGACTTCAGGAAATAAGGGACACGGCAGCCGATGTAGATGTTTTCAAGGGATTCGTCACATTTTTCAAGGTCAACATCTGTTTAAAGAAGCCTAACAGGAGGCTCATGTTTACACTTCCGGGGCTATTTATATGAGCGTCAGTACAGTCCAACGTATGTTTAATTCAAATCAATTGCTAAAGCACCGAATGCCATTTAACTTCATGTAAAATATAAAAAAAAACTCAATAAATACTCAATTGTCAAATATTTTTTTATTTAATTTTTTACAACATTTTTAACCACTGTTAGCTTAACCGCTTAAGGTGTCTTGATAAGGTTTTTTTCTGCATATCTTTGATCCAAATTTGATTCATATTTTGGTTTGCATTGTGGAATTTTGAGGGGGTTCGATGTTCATTTGTGTCGAATTGTATATGCCTTATAAAAAAAATTCAATTTATTAAAAGCTATTTAAAAAATGAAGTTGATTTACAAAAATAAAATTCAAACATTAAATGGCTGCTGGCAATCTGCAATCATCCAGCATTCATACACGCTAGATTCACAGGGAACCAGCGTCGGCTTGTTCTACAGTTCTGCCTTGTCTCCTGCCAGACAATCATTATTCCTGGCTCTCTTTTCAACAGCCTTTCATTTTTGTTAGTTATTTTATTCAGATTATTTAATAAATCCTATTTATAAAATAAAGTTGATTTACAAAAACAAAATTCATACATTAAATGGTGGTCCACAGAATATCATCCAGAGGGCTGCGAATTATCCGATGATTTTGTTCTCACCCCATTCCATGCTGCCTGCATTCTCTTCTTCGACGCCTTTAATCTCTGTCATTAAAAGGGATTGGAAGTTTTGCTTCCCTGTTTCAGAATAACATCTAAATATTGTTATTTTGCGTGTTAAATTCGCAACAAAATGTTTACTTGAGTTATTTTTTGCTTCATGACTTCGAGGCAGACTGGAGTGCGGAGATGAATATTCAGCCGGCATTAGAGAAAAACGCTTTCACAAAAGGCACAAATTAGATTTTCTCAAATGTGTGTATGTAGATAACGAAATCCAGTTTTTTTTTGTCAGTTTAATATACGGGAGATACAGAAACCGAGATAAGATGAACCACCGGTAAAATATTGATGTTCTTAAAACATGGAGTCTTTAATTACAGAGTGATAAACATCGCCTTAAAAGAACAAGACGTGCTCTCTGTGAGCGCAGGGTTGTAAATGGATTAATCACTCTAATTAAGGCCATAATTAAGACGTCATAAAACAAAACACTGCTTTTGAGAATTATTCCCAGGAGAGGAAAAAGACAGTTATGAGAGATGATTAAGAGACAAAAGAGCGGGAGCTTACTCATTGCCGGGTGCCCTTAAAATCAATCACGGCTAATGAAAGATTTCGAACGGAGACGCAGAGTTCTTCGCCTCTATTTTAAGAATTTTGGCATTTTCATTTTCATCCGCATGAATGTTTCAGACAAGTCACATCTGTTTTTATCATTGTTGTAGTGGTATTAATAATGGAATGGAACAGGCAGGCACACGCAAAATAGTGCCTCTGAGCAAGACTGGCTCACATGATATACTTTTCAGTTAGATTTCACCCATAACTAGATGTGTAGTTATTCTTCAAAGACGTTTTTTTAGTAGAAATCTGTTGAAAATGTATGTGTTTATTATAGTTTACAGCTTTTGTGAAGTGATGGTTTTCTTGTCCATTCATCCAGATGTCCTGACGCGTCTCTCTTTACATAATCTACTTCTTTAAACATGTATTGTAATAAAATACTGTTATATTATATCAAGTATTGTTATGTAATTAATTAATCTAACTAATCTATATATTTTTTAATCCAACCTTAAACCGTGTGTGTGTCACCTGCCACTACCGACTGTTCTTGCACTATTGTTTGGTAGATTTTTCTATTATTATTCCTATTTTATCCATTTATTAATTCTTATTTTTGTTTTCCATTTTATCTTCTGTTTGTGAAAAAAATAAAAAGTCCTAATTTGTCAGAAGAAAAAAAAGAAAAATGATATTATTAATGTCAACATATACTTGGCAAATTAAGCTGTTTCTGATCCTGAATTGCAAACAAAAGCCCTCAACTGTTTGTTTTTGTTTCATTTAAATTAAGTATTGTTATGTAATGGTTTTTTTTAGTTTCGAACATGCACTTCTAGTCATTTAAATTCAACTGTTTTTGGGACAAGTCAATGTTGTTTCCACCAGTATGTTTGAATTTTTTTTTCTAAATAATGATAAAGTATAAATCTGTTTAAAGAAATACAAAAATAAAAAAGTGCTGACAGTGCTTGCATAAAGAAAAAAAACAAACATATTAATCACTTGACGATTCAAAGTCCACTACAGGGTGTGACTGACCACGACAATTCACGCACAAGTAACAAACTGATTTTACAAAAAAGCAACAAAACAAAAACGCATTAAATGAATTAACACGATCAAAAAATATATAGCAATAACTAAATCTATATAATTAATTAATCACATTTAAAAACTCAAGTGTTCCAGGTGAGAGAAAATACAAGATACAGTAATTTTCCTTACATGTGTAAATATTATTTAATTTCCATTGTTTCAATTATCCATCATGGCCGAAGAATGTCAATAAATGAATACTGAAAGAGGGACAGTCAACGTCATTCCGGGCTGTAAAACGAGCCGACGCTGGTTCCCCGTTAATCCAGCGTCAAGAGTCACAGGCTTATGTTACTTCAGAAAAAAATATCTTCTTTTTACAAAACAAACGTCTTAACGTCTGGTAACACGTTTGACGAAGTCGAATGACGTGACACACACCAAAGATTTCTACCACTGCCTTTCGAACTCCCGCAACATTCCTCTTGCCTTCACCCTGATGAATATATTATTGCTCTATTTTTGGCGAGTCAGTTCCCACACGCGACGCAGATCTCCGCTATCACTTTCAGTTAGATGAACACGAGGTTAGGGAAGGACTGGTGGAGAATTCAAACACCATGATGGGTGACGAGGAGGGAGGGAGAAAGTGGGAGGTAATAAAAAATAAAAAGCTGTAGAGAAAAAGGAAGGGAAAGTGCTGTCTGCCCAATCAGTTTCACTTAAGTTAAAACAGTAGCTGTGGTGAATAGGGAAATAGCTTGTGTTGCAGAGCAATGAACAGCAGGGAAGAAAAAATGGAAATGGTTTCCCAGAGGGTTTTCAATGTTTGTTCCAGGCTAGATTATCGCTGTTCAGATCTGGCTGAACGTAAACATTTTCCAGGACATTAATTCTCATGGGAATGAACTGGGATGTAACAATTATTATACATAACTACATCTGTTTAAGAAAATTGTGTGATTGAAGAATGGTTTAATTATTGTTGAAATTATTTGATCTCATTTTTCAATTGTATGATTACATTTTTAGATTGTTGGGTTATAGTTGAAAACCTTTTGATTCAAGTTATAAAGTGTTTGATTACAATTGAAAATTGTTTGAGTAAAGATAAAAAAAAACTTTTTGATTGGAGTTTTCAATTGTAACAAAACAATAAAAATATTTGATTTCAGAAGAAAATTGTTTGATTACAGTTTGTTTGTTTTTTATTATAGTTAAATTGTTTGATTACAGTTGAAAATTGTTTGATTATAGTTGAAAATTGTTTGATTATGGTTGAAAATTGTTTGATTATAGTTAAATTGTTTGATTACAGTTGAAAATTGTTTGATTATGGTTGAAAATTGTTTGATTATAGTTAAATTGTTTGATTACAGTTGAAAATTGTTTGATTACAGTTGAAAATTGTTTGATTATAGTTGAAAATTGTTTGATTATGGTTGAAAATTGTTTGATTATAGTTAAATTGTTTGATTACAGTTGAAAATTGTTTGATTACAGTTGAAAATTGTTTGATTATAGTTGAAAATTGTTAAATTACAGTTAAAAATTGTTTGATTATAGTTGGAAATTGTTTGATTATAGTTGAAAATTGTTTGATTATAGTTGAAAATTGTTTGATTATAGTTTAATTGTTTGATTATAGTTGAAAATTGTTAAATTACAGTTAAAAATTGTTTGATTATAGTTGGAAATTGTTTGATTATAGTTGAAAATTGTTAAATTACAGTTGAAAATTGTTTGATTATAGTTGAAAATTGTTTGATTATAGTTGAAAATTGTTAAATTACAGTTGACAATTGTTTGATTATAGTTGAAAATTGTTTGATTATAGTTGAAAATTGTTAAATTACAGTTGAAAATTGTTTGATTATAGTTGAAAATTGTTTGATTATAGTTAAATTGTTTGATTATAGTTGAAAATTGTTAAATTACAGTTGAAAATTGTTTGATTATAGTTGAAAATTGTTTGATTAAAGTTTAAAAAAAATGTTGATCACAGTTGAAAATTGTTTGATTATAGTGGAAAATTGTTAAATTACAGTTAAATTGTTTGATTACAGTTTTAATTTGTTAAATTACAGTTTGAGATTATATAATTATTTGTGTGAGATTGTATTACTTTAAAAACTTTTTTTTTATAAAGTCATATACAATTTGGTTTGACGAGGGTATGCAAAGTTTTTGTGCTTTACTAGTTACAGTAATAATAATATACTCCTAAATGTGCTGGTCCACATTTTAACCTTCTAGTACTTTTTATTTATTCCGATTTTTACCAACTATTTAATTTCAGTTTGGGGGTTTACAGTGGCATAGTGGTTCATTCCAGAAGTCATGTTTCTATGGGTTTACTCCAGGAGCTCCGGTTTCCTCCAATGATCCATACCGAGGTTGATTGAGTACCTTTAGTTGTCTATAAAAGTCTAAATGATACAAGTCATCTTGTCTATCAGAATTGATGATCGAGGGGTCGCTTCAGAAGACAAACGTGATCATGGATAGACCTTCTGATGAGAGTCACACTTTCTTCATCACATTTTCATGCTTGTTGCTAAACAAATCATTAAATCACACAAATGCAATCATGGTGTTATGCTGACGCAGCATGTCACCCCTCCTGATGTGAGTTATTAATGGTTATGTTGAGGTTAATATGGTGTATGTAGGTGATTTGGGCTCCCAGGGGAAAGTGGTGAGCATGTGCTTCTATGGCGCGTTCGTAGGAATAACCTGTAAGTAGAGTTTAAACACACAGTGACAGATGCTCACAGCAGGTCATTCCATGAAGTCACCCACGAAGCTGCACATGATGAATGTGTTTTAATGAAGCAAAGTGGAGCCAAGATGTTGCCACAAATAAAAAAAGCAAAAAATCTGTAGGTTTGCTTTGAATGTGTACATATGGGAAAAGTTGGTCAGTGGATGACAAGCTACAGTTTTATTGTTGTGACAGTAGCGCTGTTACCCCCATTGGGACAATCTGACACACAACATACCTCAACACACAGACACACACAAATACATGCAGACGTACTTAATAGTGTGAGGTCATTAGGTCAAGGCTGTTTTGGTCTCATTGGTCTATTGTTTATGTCTTTTCTTGGTTTTATCGGTTAATGGTCTCTGTCTTCTCTTATTCTTAGCTTCAATGGTCTTTGCCTTGCCTTGGTTTTTTTTTTGGTTGGTTGAAGTCTCACTCTACTATTGGTCGCAATTTCAATGGTCCCTGTCTTCCCTTGTTCTTAACGTCCTATGGTCTCTGTCTTCTCTTGTTCTTATAGTCCTATGGTCTCTGTCTTCCCTTGTTCTTAACGTCCTATGGTCTCTCTCTTCTCTTGTTCTTATAGTCCTATGGTCTCTGTCTTCTCTTGGTCTTATCAGTTAATGGTCCCTGTCTTCTCTTGGTCTTTTAGTCCTATGGTCTCTGTCTTCCCTTGGTCTTATCGTCCTATGGTCTCTTTCTTCTCTTGGTCCTATCGTCCTATGGTCTCTGTCTTCTCTTGGTCTTATCGTCCTATGGTCTCTGTCTTCCCTTGGTCTTATCGTCCTATGGTCTCTGTCTTCCCTTGGTCTTATCGTCCTATGGTCTCTGTCTTCTCTTGGTCTTATCGTCCTATGGTCTCTGTCTTCTCTTGGTCTTATCGTCCTATGGTCTCTGTCTTCCCTTGGTCTTATCGTCCTATGGTCTCTGTCTTCTCTTGTTCTTATCGTCCTATGGTCTGTCTTCTCTTGTTCTTATCTACCAATGGTCTCTGTCTTCTCTTGTTCTTATCGTCCTATGGTCCCTGTCTTCTCTTGTTCTTATCTTCCTATGGTCTCTGTCTTCTCTTGTTCTTATCTTCCTATGGTCTCTGTCTTCTCTTGTTCTTATCGGCCTATGGTCCCTGTCTTCTCATGTACTTATCTTCCTATGGTCTCTGTCTTCTCTTGTTCTTATCGTCCTATGGTCTCTGTCTTCTCTTGTTCTTATCGTCCTATGGTCTCTGTCTTCTCTTGTTCTTATCGTCCTATGGTCTCTGTCTTCTCTTGTTCTTATCGGCCTATGGTCTCTGTCTTCTCTTGGTCTTATCGGCCTATGGTCTCTGTCTTTTGGTCTAATCGGTTAATGGTCTCTGTAATCTATTAGTCTCATCGGTCTATGGACTCTTTCTTATCTGTCTTCTCTTGGTTTTATCGTTTAACAGTCTCTGTCTTCCTTTGGTCTATAGTCTCTTGTCTTCTATTGGTCTCATCTGTTTGTGGTCTCTGTCTTCTATTGGTTTAACCCGTAATGGTCTATAGCTTGTGTTTTTTCTGTGTCCACCTAATCTCACACTGTGATATTGCTCTCTAAACACAATCAAACACACGATATTTTTATTTCCACTGATTTAATGACACACATGGAACAAACGTTGGAACACAACCCTACAGTCCTTTCCACAGAGATCAGTTGACAGAAAAGAGTGTTGGCTTTAACTCGAAAAGAGCTAATGTGTGTACGATCTTTTTTTCTGGGTCTGTCTCGATTTGGACAATCATTTGTCTAGGCTCAGTCCGTCTTGTTAGTGTCTCGGCTGAGGCGGCCTTCACTGCAGGTTTAATAATAGCGGTAAAGGTCCGGAATAAATTCTTAGAAATATATTTCAGTAAATCTTCATTCTAACACAAATATTTTCAGGTGGACTTTTGCTTGTTTTATCTGAAAGATTGACTCATCACTTTAATAGAATCGTTGAATTTTCTCTTCCTCCAGAAGAGCTGTTAAGATTCTGCCTTTAGACATTAACCATCTGCTTCAATAATGTCCCCGACTGTCACTGCCACTTCACAGTTTTAATTTATAAATCCAGCTAGAGGACAAAAAAACTTAAACTACAACACAGTGGCTTTAAATCATGAGATGTAGAAGCTATACGGTAACGTTTAGATAAAATTGGGGCACACTAAGCATTACTATCCATGACTTTGTGTACACAAGACTCTGACTGTAAATCCAGGAGGGATAAGTTTCACTCGCTTCTGTTGCCAGCTGCAGTAAAGAGTTTGGCAGAGCCGTCTCAGGTGCTGTCCCATCAAGGATAATTGTGGCTCTTTATCACAGTATAAACCTGATACTATTCCGCGAGTGATTTATGGAAGCCACTTCGGCCAGACCAGACTGGAGTAAAAGATAGAAACTTTATTGGCAGCAAGACTCGCCCGACTCATCCGGTGTTACTTATTTATCACCGAACGGATGATGGAACTGTTGGACAAATAAACAGCTCTCAGGGAGGTTCGGGCAACAGGGTCGTCAAATAATTCTGTTCGTTTATTTTTCGTTTATTGTGTTTTCAGGGTTAAGAATAGCAAGATAAGTGAAGGGATTTTCAAAAGCTTTAAGGGGAAGTAGTGAGAGCAGACATGATGTATGATTTTGAGACAGTAGCTCCGACACCAATTCAGGAAACCAAGTTAGAAAGGGCAACATTTTAAATTATCTGGTTCTCTCAGGATATTGGGATGGCAGGACTTAAATGGTTGAGACACTATTGCAATTTTATTTTTAGTGTCAGTGTGTAGTGTCATTTATTCCGAAGAGGAATCATGGACTTAATTATAAAAAGAAAAATTATAAAATAATATAAAAGTTTAAAAGTCATTACTAAATGATGAAGAAAATAAAAAGGTATCCCAGAATTAACTGGACCCAAGTGTTTTTAGTGACTGGAGGCAGAAAGAAACAAAACAATTTAGATTATTTTTAACATTTAATTAACACACAAAAATAAATCACAAAAAAAAGTTATTACCAAACCAGGAGTAATTACAAAACATAAAACAAAGGAAAAAATCTGAATCAGAAATGCAGAGTAAAACACAGATGCCAGAATAGGAATAATGACAATCTGACACCACGGACTGGAACCACTGGAGCCGCAGGAGCGCTGGGAGCAGATTGGTGTCAATAACATGACATGGGAGAAACGAAGAAAGGGAAAAACAAGTAAATAAAAGCACAGAAATGACAAAAAACGATAAATGAAACAGGAAGCAAACAGAGTTGAACCCTCAAATTTCTCAGATACTAGGAATTGATACTCGTATAGTAACAATGACAAGTGTCAGATAAGGGAGCAAAGAATATGCGACTTTAATTTAAATGCAAGGGGAAGAAGTGAGTGCACAGATGGAGTTCAAGTTGCTCAGGTTATCTTTGGATGTGACTAGAGGGAACAAGATCAGATCGAGTCTCATTTCTAAATCGTGAGCAGGAGGAATTTTGGCATTTGTGTCTTTTTGTAGCGACTAACAAAATCGACTCTTCCTTTGACCATGTATTGTGTTTGTGTAAATTCAGAATCATCTTAATTCAGATTGCTGCTCTGTTAAGTGAACAATACACAGATGTCTGTGGAAGACGTGATATGATCGTAACAGAAATATAAATACAGCCCATTTTTCTTAAATAATTCTGCGATTGGCAGGTTTTAAAAGCCCATTGTTGTGAATGATCATAAGAATATAGGGTTAAATATTGGCTAAAATGAGGAAATTTGAAAAACAAAACAATTTTCTTATGTTTCATAACGATTTTTTTTAATCTCCAGTTTAATCTTAACTATTAAAATTCCACCTGGGCTATAGTTCTATTTTCTACAGAGGCAAAATTAACGGGACGCTGTAATATTTGCTCCGGAACTAGCGAGTCTAGCTACGGCGTTTTGACTGTAAGGGATCCGATGTTATATATATAATATGTTATATATATATATATATATATATATATATATATAACGTCTAATAGAATAGTTACCTCAGAACAGGTGTGTCCAAACTTTTCTGGGTCTATACTGCGTCTATATCTTTATCTAGTTTAACTTTTTCAGATGGAATTAGCATCAACGCTTTTACCTTGTTGTTTTACCTTTGCCCTGTAATAAAGTTGTGAACTTTACATTCTCTCGTTGAAAATTGCAGTTTATAACGGAGAGAACGAGAGTCCCAACCATAATTATTTTAACCTTCGTTCCTGAGGAGTCATTTTCTCTCTCTCTCTCTCTCTGTTTGCATTTCTAGTGGACAAGATCCTCTTCACCTCCGTACATGGTGATCATTGTCTTATAGGTGATGATTTACAAAAATTTCTCTTTACCATGATCTGCTCTCACTTCAAGAGTGATTGACACTTTATGATCAGATCTAAGTTTGTGAATCCAGAGTAGGTTTTTAGTAGCATTTCTGTGCAAATCTACACATAGTCTTACTCACATAAATTAATCAGACCCAGTGTTTGTTGCAAGAATAAATTCCACACTAATAATCAGATCAGATCATTTTTTCATTTAAAATAAATTCAGAAATATCCAGGTCAGTTAAGTTCCCAAACCAAATTGTCCTATACTGTCCCCCTACCCAAAAAAAAGTGCCACGAAAGGAATTTTCTCAAGCCATTTTGGAACAGCAGCTGAAAACATTGGTCAAGATTATTGATTTCCAGGTCATTGAAGTAGCAGAAAGCAGATGTCGGCAGAGATGGGACACACGGGAGGTTGGATTGCAGAGGGAAAATTGGACACGCTATGGTTTCAAGTGCTGACTTTGATGATAACTGAGAGTGATTTGGAGTAATGTTTTTTTTTTTTTTTTTTTCGTGCTGCTCTCAAACTTTCTGTTTATGTGTGTGAGAAGAATATGTTAGCGAAGAGGACGGGGCTGTGGGGTTACAAAGTAGAGTTTAAAGAAGGTAGGTAAGCATCCAAAAGATGCCTCGATATTGACTCGGGATGGTCTTGCACTCATGTTCATTTAGGAAACAAAATCTGTTTTTGAAGTAATTTTCGAAATCATGGTTATCATTTATTCAACTATCACGCACTGACAGCTTTATTTATTCCCTAAAGCAGAGCTGGTTTTAGAGTAAAGCCTCTCCCAGCTGACTGATATGCTGTCTGCATAGTTGATGTGTTCTTAATATTCCCTTCCTTGGTTCAGCCGCACTTCTTTGTTCATATTCCACACTGCTCACACACTTTTAAATAATTAAGGTGCAATAAATCTCACTGTCATATCTTTTTTTTTTTTTCTTTTCCAAGCGAAACTCTTTGCATGCAGGCAGTGTTTGCTGTGGAGAGTATTGGTTGAAGAAGAACAAAATGTACAACAAAAACAAAGATATAATTAAAAGTTTTAAATGTCATTAATATTTTTATCAGGAGATTTATAAAAAACATTACAATGGGATTAAAAATTAAATATAAAATATTCATTTTAAGTGGACAAAAGGTATCAGAGCAGAGTTCATTTGCGGAGGAACACAATTGTTTTAGGACAATAGGTGGCGCTAATGCAGCAAAAGCGAGATGTAAACTGCTGTTTCAGAAGAGTCCATTTATCCGTCATGTACACAACCTCAAGATGGAAAACACACTGTTAAAGAAGGACATGGGGATGTTCCATTAAAACTTTGTATCAATGAATCAATGGTGAAAAGTTGGAGACGGCAGCGTAAAGAGCCGACTAACCGCAAAAAGACGACAAAAGCTTTCAGACAAAATAAAATAACCCAAACTTTAGAATCTCTTCTGTGTGAAAAATGTATGTAATTAAAATAAATAAATGTTTTTCTTAACTATTTAGTTTCGTAAATAGCTCATCTTCCACCTGAGGCTTATAGACATGTGCGGCCTATATTAAGATATTTCTAAATGGTTTTGATGTGGCATAAATGCTCTATAGAGTGGAAATCCGGTAGAGAAAAGCAGAAAATAAAAATAGCCAATCATTTCATCTTTTTATTTAAAGTTGATACAACTGATACATGATGGGATGGTTGGTATACTTTATTTTAAATATAAGATACCATGTTTGCGTGTGCAACTTCATATTAATTTGATAATTGTTGGTTAAGATCCTTAACTCGGTGGGAAAGATGTGGGAAAGATGCATAAAGGCAATAGAAGTGGAAATAACCTCTCAAGGAGATCAACAGAAAGTATTTCTAGGCCTTAAATTGTGTTTAAATGTAGGCAAAATACGCACAATTTTCAATTTAACATTTCCCACATTTGCAGAATCTGGTCCAACAGTTCTTTCCTTTTTCTTTGTCCAACATTTTTTTCTTCCTTTGTTTATTTTTCTACCTACAAACACTGAAACAAAGTGAGCCTGGGCTGTGGAGATAAACCCATAAGGATCAACTTCAAGTATTTAACTGTGAATAGGACATCGGCTGCTGTGAATTCAAGGTAGATGTTGGCATTTTTTTTCTTTTAACACACAACATTCAGGTTTAAAACCCCCAAAAAGATGTGATTTAGTAAATTGAAGAAGGAAAATGTCACGCTTTCCCAACCAATGCGATGTTCTCCCTAACCTTAGTCAAACAAGTAACAATGTGAAATAAATCTGGAAAAAAGTAAAATAAAAAAGTGTATGTTGGTTAAGATGAAGGGGCTCTGGATCGCAGTAAAGGATTCCTTACTTTTATATTATCAGGAGGTATAAAGTGTTGTCTCAAGGATTTTCTAGCAACTTATGTTGACCATTTATTTAATGGTGTTCGGTTAAATCCCCAGGTTGTCACGTTGAAGGACATCTGGTGTCGCCAGTTGACCGCTGTGTGTTGTCGGACTGTGTGTTGAATCCAGAAAACCTCTGCAGGGACTACTCCTACTATATGTTTGCTGAAAAAGCTACTATGCCTCTTCGTCCTTCTTTTTCTTTTCTTTTTTTTCCTTTCAATCATTTCCTGCCACTTCTTCCCGTCTCAGCATGTGTCTCCTCACCTTTATGGCTCTGAGGCTACTTTTAAAATGACATTGCCATTGTGATCTACCCAAGAATCACCATTGATATAAACTAGATTAATTTAAAACTGGTTTCAGTACACATTTATTAATTCATTTATTATTATACTCTTTTTTTTTAAGCCAAAAGATAGTTAACAAAGGTATAAGAAGTAGGTTAGATACATTATATGACGGAAAAACATTCCTTTCATTTGAAAAGAAAAAGAAGTTTTGTCCAAATAACAGATGGAAAATAAACTGAAGTTTATTTCAGAGATTCTTCTCACTTGAACTCGCAGGGTTTCAATCAAAAGCTCAATCAAAAAAATCTCTCTTGGCAGAGGTCTGCAAAGTATAAAGAAAAACACACAATGCCAAAATGAAGAATTGGTAAAAGTTCCAGGAAAGGCTCTTAATAGAATTTTTGTTTTCTTTTCCGCCCGTATTGCTTTAGTGGGAAGCGAGAGAGACATTTGGACATGATTTTGAAATATAGATACAATTTTCAGAGAATGATGAAGCAACAACAGGAAACAATTGAGGTTGGACCAAAAAACGGTATATGGGAAAAAATATTACTCCTTTTTTTTGTGGTATTGATCAACTTGTTTTTAAAAAAAAGTTATATCTCAAATGGATTAAAAACTTTTTTCAATTTAATTTGAAAGGAATCAACTGCAGTGGCTTTCCAGTCATTTAACAACTACTTTTAGGGCAAATTTTGGACCTAATTTAATCCTATTAATGTTCAGATCCATATGTGTCACGAGGCTCAAATCAAAACAGTA
Organism: Callionymus lyra; assembly: GCF_982586985.1. Classification (NCBI taxonomy): domain Eukaryota; kingdom Metazoa; phylum Chordata; class Actinopteri; order Syngnathiformes; family Callionymidae; genus Callionymus; species Callionymus lyra. The sequence goes on along the minus strand of NC_141835.1, from coordinate 10,132,408 downwards.
AAAAATTGTCAATCAAGTCTAGAGGTGTTTATTGGTAAGAATCTTCTACCACACGTATTATATTACAGGGGTAAAGATATGATATATTGTGATACTGTATGAACAAGGATATATTTGTAGTATTGTCGAGTACTTGACTCTGATGTTGCAGAATTTACAGACCACATGACTCTTGACGAAGTCGTAACTGATTTCATTTGTTTTCAAACCAAAATATGTCCAAACATCAGCTTTAAAAGCTGACGGTATCCTCTCGTGCTCAGTCATCGCCTGAAATACGCAGGATTTCATTGTTCATTTAGCTGCAGAGGATGAAATGACATGGACAGTGTGAATTTGTGTTAATTTTAAAACAAATTGTCTATTTTACACACACATTATTAAAGTAAAAACAAAACTATGGTTCGACATAAAATATGATTTGCAAGCCAAATATTACACATAAAGAAAATACCTAAATATGGCTGTATTAATATTTTCTGAAAACCCCTGGACAAGACACTGTGGAACAGCCTTTGTAAGAATGTTTTTTCTAAAGAAAACTGTATTTTCAATTAAAATAAATTAAAGAAAATGCAACATTTTTGCTATCAGAGGTTCCAGAATTCTTCAATTCGTCTCTGGACGCAGCATTTAAGAAGTTATCAAGATCAGAGTTCTGTCAGCAACACTTGAGAAGGAGACATCTGTGCTGACTTGTTTACTCTTGCATCCTCTCTCTCCTCCATCAAGTGAAGTTCAGTGATTGATTCGCCTCCACCAACATGCTTTCTCCCAGGTGGCCGATACTTTTTTTTTTTTTTCCTCTCACTCTGAGTTCCTTCTAAATAACCTTGTCACGCAGACGGAGACCAGGCCATCGTTTTTTGGAGAGATAAGCACTTTTGCAATTCATCTCAATGATGTATTAGGTCAGAGATGTCCCTTGCTAAAACAAATGGTCGGAGCCAATCGTAGCTCGGCAGCATGACTTGGAGGTCAGGGCGAACACAGCAGATGTTAATGTAAGGTCATAGTGCAAAATATGAGCCATCAACCAGCAATCCTTGCTCTTTCTGGATACCTTTTCCCAGCTGATGCCGAGCTCTCCGCAGTAATCTGCATCTCATTGGGACAAGAGACACACTTGTCGCTCCTCTAACATGTCCATTTAATACATTTCCTCACTCTCCACTTTCACCCTTTTGTTATCCACTTCTTCTGCAGGACTGTTTTTTGCCCTTTTGTTTCCCTTTTCTTCTGCTGTGTTTTGCTCAGGATTGTCTGCAAACAAACATTTTGTTCGCCTCAGTAAAAATGTTTTCAAAGCCATTCAAACCTTAGTTTCCTCAATGAATAGATTGATGGTTGGATGGTTGGATAGATTAATCAATACATATATGGATAAATGGATGGATAGAAGGATGGGTTGATGAATGTTAGATATATGGATGGATAGAAGGATAGATAGATGAATGAATGGATGGATGGATAAACAGACGGATGAATAATAAGATGGATGTACGGATGTATAAATTGATTGATGTATAGATGGATGAATTATAAGATGTATGTACAAATGTTTGGATTGTTTGATGGATGGATGGATAGATGAATGATTGCATGAATTGATGGATAGATGTACCGATGTATAGATTGATGTATGGATAGATTGATAGATACAAGAATGATTAGATGGATGGATGAATGATTAGATGTATGTACATATGTATAGATGTTGGATGGATGGATAGCTAGATGATGGATGGATGGACAGACGGACGGATGCATAGATGGATGGATGCATAGATGGATACATATATGAGTTATTAGATGGATGGATAAAAAGATGGATGAATAATTCGATGGATATAAATATGTATTTGATTGATGGATGGATCAATCGATAGATGAATGATTACATGGATGGATGGATTGATAGATATATAAATAATTAGATGGATGTACAAATGTATAGCTCGTTGGATGGATGGATGTAATAATGAATGTATGTGTGGATAGATGGATGGATGGATGATTAGATGGATGTACAGATGTATAGCTCGTTGGATGGATGGATGTAATAATGAATGTATGTGTGGATAGATAGATGGATGGATGATTAGATGGATGTACAAATGTATAGCTCGTTGGATGGATGGATGTAATAATGAATGTATGTGTGGATAGATGGATGGATGGATGGATGATTAGATGGATGGATGGATGTAAAAATGTATGTATGTGTGGATAGATAGATGGATGGATGGTTAGATGGATGTACAGATGTATAGATTGATGGATGGCTGGATGAAAGATGGATGGATGTAAAAATGTATGTATGTGTGGATAGATAGATGGATGGATGGTTAGATGGATGTACAGATGTATAGATTGATGGATGGATGGATGAAAGATGGATGGATGTAAAAATGTATGTATGTGTGGATAGATAGATGGATGGATGATTAGATGGATGTACAGATGTATAGATTGATGGATGGATGGATGAAAGATGGATGGATGTAAAAATGTATGTATGTGTGGATAGATGGATGGATGGATGATTAGATGGATGTACAGATGTATAGATTGATGGATGGATGGATGAAAAATGGATGGATGTAAAAATGTATGTATGTGTGGATAGATAGATGGATGGATGGTTAGATGGATGTACAGATGTATAGATTGATGGATGGATGGCTAGATATATGACTGATTAGATGGATGTACAAATGTATAGATGTTGGATGGATGGATGGATGGATGGATGTACAAATAATGTTCTTGTGTTGATCATCGTTCTCCTTCAAGTGAAGACTTTACAGGACAAATACTAAGGTCAGACATGCAGGACTAAGACATCACTATATTTTAAAAGCTGGGGGCATAAAGACGACAGTTTACATATTGTAATTAAGTCATCATAAATGATAACCCTATTCAATCTTAAAAAAAAACCCGCTAAGTTTGTGTTCCAGTGGCCAAATATCCCACGTCAATAAACGCACCACAGCGGAGTAGCAGAGGAAGCAATAAAACTTCACCAGGCAAAGAGACTTGTAATTGTTTATCGATCCATATCAAGAAGCACAAAGCTTATCTGTGAACAACAACTTATTGCAATAAAGGCCGACAAAGAAGCAACCTCGGGGAGGACGACTCTTCAGGCATACAAAACCGTACAGGCGGGATAATGACAAGGTTATGTCCCTGCTTTTAAAACGTCTTTTTTTTCATCTCTTAACCCAGGATGGCTCGGAGAGAAAGCGAGAGAAAAAAAAAAAAAAAGTGACAACCCGAACCCTCCACACACCTCACACACACACACCTACAAATCAGGTCAGTGGAAAAGCAGTCGCCATGGTAACAAGTGACACCCGATGTAATAACAGCCAAATGTGAAAATAAACAGAAAATGTTTTTCTCTCGTTCAATGCTTTACGTCCGACAAGAGCCGTCGTTGTGGTCGCTGACATTGACTTGTTGTGGTAAATATCTGTAAATCTGTAAGTTTAACTTTTTATATATTCATTGTAAAATATGACATGGACTTTAGTCATGAACATTCTTTTTATTGTTGTTTATTCTCTGCCAAGAAGTTGTTGTTTTTTCGTCTTATTGTTTTTTCTCTTTTTTTTTGCAAATTTGCGAACATGGTGGTGTTTTGAACTTTACCAGACACGGTAAGACTTTCTACAAAATTGAAAAAAAAACAGAAAACACTGAATTAATTCCAATAAATCACATTGCATTTGACTGTGGATAAAATGCTTTAGAAGACCTAATAGTACCATGAATGCATTTGCATTATTACACTTAAATTACCATTTAAAAAGGCATTATTATTAAAGTAACAGTGGCATAACTTAACTGGTTTAAAAATATGTTTTTGGGGTGACGATGGTGATGATGTTAATTAACCAAAAATTCTCATTTTTTACAAACAAAACCCACTCAGCAAAAATGGCTGGACAATAATAAAACGGACAGAAGACTCGATGTAACAAAAAAGACACTTATTTTAAAAGATAAACAACCCTAAAAAACGTAGATATCAGTACAAGATAAACTGAAAGCATGTAGAGAGAGGAAAAATAGTCCAACAAAGATAAATAAGCCAGGGAAACCCAGTGAGACTACAAGGATCAACAGGGAGGTCGAAATTACGATCATTGGAGTTTGGATCTGACACCACGGACTGGAACGTGGTATCTTAAGTAAAGGCTGCTGTGTTGTTGATTACAGTTTAGTTCTAGCTTAGTTTACTTGCCTGTCAAAAGTGGAAGAAGAAACCTGAATGGAAGTGACAAAATAAAAGCATATTAAACTTGGATCTCTGACCCCAGAGAAGCTTCAAAATCAAACTACGGATTGAAAGACATTTGAGTTTTTGTCTTGAAATACTAATTATATTAGTGTCTTAATGAACAAAAGAAAGTAGTCTGTGGAAACAACAGTAAAAATGCCGGGGATGATGTGGAATTTCTTTATTGTACTTGACTTTTGTTGTATTATATAAAACATTATGAGTCGTTACATCTTTTGACTGATGATTTACGTCAAACATACCAGGGTTGTCCGTCAATCATTCCCGGGTGTTGCCATGGCTACCCTATAGGAATATTCCGCAACATCTGCCGTGATTACTTTTGTCTGTGCGAAGGAGAGACGGAGGAGAATGAATGAGCGCTCATTATGTGATCGCTTGCAACTCTAAATATGTATCGCCAAAGGCTGCAATTAAACCTTGTCAACCTTCGCGATGCAATAACGTCAATAGTGTGAATAATCGCGCTCTATAGCACCCGGGCTTCCAGTGCGTATCATCGCCCTCGCAACTCTTTCCGCGGATTATTCCTCCATTCACTGGCGTGTATGGTATAATATCTTATAATCCAATAATACGCCTCGAATCTGATGATGTACTCGCTAATCCGTCTGGAAACGCCTCACAAGTCATTTCCTCTTTCTAATGGCAAAATTTGATACTTAATGGAACATGTTCTTAATAATATTCATCTACTGTTTTCAGTCACATTTATTGTATTTGTACTTGTGGTGTATGTTGGTCTGTTATTATTCTTCCTCCATACAACTGCACAAATCAATTACAGGCTTGGAATGAGGCTGGTTTTTCGGCGGCCACCGCTTGCTGTAAAGCAGGTATGTTATTAAAAACATTTTTTATCGGGTATTGCTCTGCAAACGTTAGTGGGACAAGAAATTTCCATGATGGTCTATAGTTTTATAACGGGTTTTTTTATGGCCTTTGACCAATACTTGCTCCTTATGCCATTCTTGATTGAGGACTAGCAACAAAAAAAAAACAACTTGTACATAATGTTAATGGGCACCTAATGTGCTGATTTAAGTGTCTCTTAAATTGTTCTAGGACCTCTATTATACTCATCAGTATCTTTATTTTTGCACAAAACTCTCATTTAATAATGATATTTACATTAGTTAATACGCTTAAGCCCCGCCCACTTAAAATGCGCTGTTTTGGCTGAGAAGAAGTGTCGTCCAAGCAACCACGCCCACTCTGCTCTGATTGGTCACAAAAACACGAGTTGCATTCAAGGACTCACGTAAATTTCGAACTCACCCCTAAAACTCTCCGTTTTGTACATTAAAAACTAATAATAAAAATAAGGTTTGCTGCTTAATGTACACATTACAAAAACACCTAAAGGCAGAAGTAACTCTCACCTCTCATGTTGACATAAATATTTATTTTGTTTCTTGATTAACATGTAGGTATTTAACTGATTTAGGGCTTCTAGGGGAGGACACCTGCACCAGAGTGACGTCAGAATGTTTAATTTAAACCTTAATCTCGTTTGGCGAGATTTCAGACAGAAGAGAACTTTAGTGAGTAATAACTTCAAAACGTAACAGCGTCATGATGAATGAACTACTGCATTTTGAAGACTTCAACATTTACAAGATTAAGTCAGGAGAGTTGGGTTTTCACATTAGTTGCCCTTTAAGATATTAACTTGACTTGTGTATTTTGCCATTACCATCTTGCTTAGGCCCTCAAAACGAACTTCCTGGTGCTCTAGTGGTAAGCGTACTGAAGTTAGGCACCCAAGGGTGAAATACTTTAAATCTTCATGGGCTATTTTATTGTTACTAATGTTATTTAACCCTTGTCTTATCTCAGGGTCAAGGTGACCCAGAGGCCCCATAAACGAATATGTTTGTAGTATCCCTTGTGTTGTCTCTGGGTCTTGGTGACCTGGAGGCCCAAAAACAAATGTGTTTGTAGTATCCCTTGTGTTGAACGACCTCCCCAGATTTCATCAATTCATACGTAGTGGTGGAGGTTGTTCATGTTGACCCAGAGACAACACAAGGGATGCCACAAACACATTTGTTTTTTGGCCTCCAGGTCAATCTTGAGTTAACACAAGGGTTAAAAGACATGGAATTACCCCCCTTTGGAGGTATACACTGTCTTAGTGACACTAATTGGTGTTAACTACACTGGCGACAAAAAAATACCTCGTGATTTGATACACTTTAATTCATTTTACCAGCTAAATTATGTTGTCAAAATTTCAGTTCCACTACAAATTCCTTTACTGTCACCCACTAATTAATTCCTGGATTGACTCCAGACCAGCAATACTTTCCACTAAGAGCTCCAGCAGATGATTCAATCAATTCCGTGCAACGCGCCCTGTCATGGTAAAGGTCAGGGAGAGTCCATCTTCGATGGTGTGCAGTGAGCGCCGCTACATGCCGTCATTGAAACTGACACGTGAACTTCACGATACCGGGGCATTGACCCCATTTGGGTGTGTAAGGCCCGAAAGACCTGTGGTCACCGAGTTGTCCCCCCCGAGTCGAAATCGATTCGGCCAAGTTAGTACCTCATTTCTGAAGCTGCCTCTGTGTTCGGCAGCAAGACATTGAAGGAGCTAAGGGCAGCACTGGATTCCTGTCATTTTAAATCTAAATATAAAACCCACTGCATCCAATAAACACACTGATGTAAAACATTAACGCGGATCCATCCTTGTAATAAAACCAACTTTGATTCCGTCATGATCAGTGCCAGGTGACAGCTACTCCCCTACTGTGCCACGTAATGAGATCCTGTCCTTAAAAAGTGTCACATCGTCCCTGAGGACCTGCTGCGTTGTCTGATGAAACTTTCATGTCGGAGAAGAAAGGACGGCCCCTCGCATTCTAAAGCATCACTTTCACAACCTGCAGATCAATCATACCCTTGGGCAACGGTAGCAGATCAGGCGGAGAACATCGTGCGATAATCCCTACTGCTAGTTTGTTTTGTTCGCCGGCTTTTCAGGGGCGATCAAAAACCCGTATAATGCCGGAGTGTCCAGCCCTGTTTGTGACCACTTTAAAGCTCTTTTTGTCTGAAACTAAAAGGTAAATGGTGTGTTTGTGGAAGTTTGCTGCATGTTTACTGAAATGCTGTTTATGGTGACGAAAATGTTGGTCCGTTAAACGTAGAATTTGGAGCTCATGGGGTCTTCATCTTTGTCCTGGAAGACAGTTTGTCCGTAGGTAGGTGCCCTACAACGTTCAGTGTGTCCCCCGCCTCTCGCCCCAACAAGCTGGGATAGGCTCCTGTCCCTCTTAAACCCAATAAGGGAATTAGCAGGGTCAACTAATTTTTTGATTTATGTGTGTTTTAAAAATATCTTAGAGTATGTTTCTGTTTGTACAAAAGTCTCTTATAATTTAAAAATTTACATTAGAAAATTAGCTTTAGCCCCAACACTGCCTGGGAATGAAATCGTGTTCACTATAACCACGCCCCCTCTGATTGGTCAAGCATCGAGGTTTGTCAACGTGTGTCCTAAATCCCTGAATTATCCACCTCCAAGGGACTTGTTATATAAACAAAGCGGGGTGTGATTTAGCTGGTAGGAGGAGGAGTGAAGCCCATTTGTACCACATAATGGACTCCGCTCTCGTAACCTCTTGTTCGCCCAGATTTCAGATGGCTAGGAATAAAGTTCTTCATCACATAGCATCGTCAAGATGAGGGACTTACTGTTTCCTGGAGAGGCTGACTTCAACATTTGAAGCATGCAAGTCATTCAGGAGAGTTCAAGTTTGAATTAGGCCTAATTCGTACTATGTATGGCTCTCCTAGCTTCAAATTAGTCTAACTGCAATGTTGTAAAATCTCTGTTTTGCCGTTGCCAATTTTCTGCATGGACGAAACACGAAAATAGGTATTTTTTGTTGGTTTCTCATTCTGTCTTCGTAGTACTTGATATCTATATAAAACACCATCTAAGACCAACTGTCCTTAAGAAGTTTGGTGAAAACTATAGACCTACCTTCTTAACTCGAGATCTATTGTCTTGAAAACAAGGACAACAGCAAGTTGTAACCTGATAAGAGTAGGCGTATCTTGTGATGGTGGACTCTTAAGGAACAATAAAAGAGGTAATTCATATTTTTTACTAGCTTGAGGTGAAGAGGAGAGTGCAGGCAGGGGAGGAATGTTGAAAGTGGAAATACCAGTAGCAAGAGAAAAACCTCCAAAGGCATCCATGTGTACAGTCAAGGAGGACTGACGTTTTCTGTGGAGGCAAAAGAGACAAATAAAAGAGAATTTTCACGGTATGATCTGTCTGTTTGTGGTACTTCTGTTACCTCTAACATCAAAGGTTGAAACTGCAGGGAGAGCAGAGAAGACAAATGATGACACGAGGCGCATTCACACAATCGTACCCGACAGTCGAGACTATAATAATGTTTCTCGGGAGTGTGAGCCGCTGATGGAAGAAAATAGCTTTTCATGCACATAACCTTCACCTTCAATGACGGTCGCTTCACATAAACCGGTCGCCTCGTGTGCATACTGACTGTAAAGGCAGTGCCGCGGTGAAAAAAAACACTCACTCAAGAAAAAGAAAATCAAGATACCGCCACATACGGACACGACAGACGGATTTCTATATGGGATAAACCGTCCTGGAAGAAAGACGGGATGACAAAGAAAGGCTGTCAGGATCTTCCTAATTTGTATGATCGATAACACACTCATGCCCCAGAGAGGCACAGTGAGTGTATCATAATGGCGGAGGTGACGAATGAACCCGTCAGTGCATCTGTTACATGTCACACATTAAAACATGGATAGGGTAGGCACAAGAGCAACACAGAGCTGGCGGCGATATCTCAGCTGCGTAATTACCAGACACATTAATCCTGCACACTTGTGGTGCTACAGGAGCCGGCGACGCTATCGCGGCAGATTGACGTTTCACAATCAACCTAGAAAACCTTACAATTGTTATTCAATTTAAAGTACAAGTTTAAATAAGGGAACGCCGGTGGGGTTGTTTTGTCAAAGGCACTAAGGAAAGGAGGTTTGATTTGGGGACATTAGATACTGCTTTGTAAGGGATTTGTGGGGTCCAGCTTCGACACCAGCATTATCCTTGTGCCAATTCCTAATTCCTTAAGGTAGTATCTTAAGTAAGTAAGTAAGTCATTTTTATTTATATAGCGCTTTTCCAGACCAGGGTCACAAAGCGCCTAAACAATCAAAACAAAACTCAATAAAATATATACTTTAAAGGTCAAGATAACTACGAGAACAACACAGGAGTTCCGGAATATCAAGGAAAAGCCTGAACAAATAAAAATGTCTTAAGATGTTTCTTGAAAGAGTCAGTAGAATCCATCAAGCGCAAAGAGAGAGGAAATCGTTCCAAAGCTTAGGAGCAACAGCCTGAAGCGTGTTCAGGAACCATCAGTAGATACTGATCCACATACCTAAGAGCCCGAGCTGGGGTGTAAGGCTGGATCAGATCACTGATGAAGGTCTGACCATGATATAGATCTGAAAGTAAGAACCAGAATTTAAAAGTTGATCCTGAAAGAAACTGGCAGCCAGTGAAGTGTTTAAAGGATCGGAGAAATGTGAGTTCTTCTACTTGAGCGGGTCAGAATTCTCGCTGCAGAGTTCTGAATCATCTGCAGGCGTGACAGCTCCTTCTTGTTAAGACATGAAAACAAACTGTTGCAATAGTCCAGGCGAGAAGACACAAAACGCATGGATTACAAGCTCCAGATCATGTTCGGTTGATCATGTATGCATCTTACCAGTGGGGACGTCAAGAAATTGGGCGACGTCTCTCTTGATTCAACGAGATGTCGCGGAGATGTCTTTGCAGTTTTGCAGTTTCTAGTAACGTCTTTAGTAGTCGCCAAGTACCTTTTTTAATTTGTCAAGCATTTTTGTGTAGACGTCGCTGCAAGATCTCCTCGCTCTTATTAATCTCAAGAGGGTCACTGAGACGTCGCCGACACCTGAAAGACCTATGAAAACATCTCCAACTAGTCTCTGCAAAAAATGAAAAAATGTTGAATTCCCTGCAACTCCCTGGTGACTTGACTTGTGTCAAGGATACATCGAGAGTCACTGCAACCAGCGGGGACTCAAGTCGCCACCAGGTTCGAGAACTAGTCTCCAGGCCGGTGAGGAAGACCCTGTAGCCAGACTTCACAGTTGGGTAGGTATAAGGTGAATATCAAAGATGGAGGGTTGACATATCGTTGACGGTTTCCATAGCCTCAGGACTGAGGGAGAACAAGGATCTTGCCTGGAGGCAAACCAGTGAGACACCCGGAACTTTGACATTTATTTATGATTTTTTCTGGTATATTAGCTTTTACATGAGATTTTTCGATAACTGGTGAAATATGTGGTTACTGTGGTAAATCTAAATAGTTTGTAGATTCAAAATTGGAGTCGGAAGGACAATAACTTAAAGGACAAGAGCCCCCTAGTGGCTTGAGTAATGCCTCACCTTTTCTCTGATAATGGAATGAAGGGAATGATTAAAATAAAACCGACGACCTAGTGGGGCAACATCCTAATCTAAAAAAAATAAAACCAAATGCGGAAGTGGAAAAAACTGCAGTACACTGAGTGTCCACTTGAGGCTGGCTGCAGAAAGTCCCCCCTGCTGAAAAAATGTTCAGATATGATATAATGTTTAGATAGATAGATAGATAGATAGATAGATAGATAGATAGATAGATAGATAGATAGATAGATAGATAGATAGATAGATAGATAGATAGATAGATAGATTGATACTTTATTCTTTATTATTATTTTATGGACAAGTGGGTATAAACCACTGTAGCCCCAACTAAATAGGCGTGACTTCATCAACCAATCTTAATTCAGATTAATTGACTCCGCCTCTAAACCCGGTAAAACTACATTTCCGAGAAGGTTTCTGCCAGACATATGACATCAGAGATACTACTTCTATATTATATACTTTCTCTTTGATGAACACAAAGGTGTGTGTGTGACAGGTTAATATATCAAAAGTTTATTTTTTGTGTGATCCTCCTAAAAAAGTAACCTCTATTCGATAAACTCATCGATCTCTTGTTTTCCTATTAAGCCATGACCGTGACTTTTAAAGCAACTTCTGCCGGGCTTGAAACTTTGCATCATTTTCTTGGTTTTCCATCCGTATTTTACCCGTGCTGACCTTAAGCCTCTGCCCATCTATTTCTAAATTCCAATGCCTTTAAGTCATTTCTTATCCATTTGACAGAAGTGACCTCCATCTGATTCATCCCACACCTCAATTTCTTCATCTTCTCCTGACCCTCATCTTTAGTTCCCCCCCCTCTCCCTTTCTCCACCTTTATTTTCTGCTCCCTCTTAAAAGCATCTTTCAATGAGACATTTATCCGTCGTCAACAAAGACGTTTGGACTCATCTCTCGTTGAATTCAATTGGGTGTTCATTCCACTTTTATTTCATTTCTTTACTCCCCCTTTTTTTTTCTTGGACACTAATCTGGCCCTATTTTCACCATGCCACAACCCTTCACCCTCTCCGCTGATCCAATCTTTTCTTTCTTATCCGGCTCTTTCACTCGTTCCCCACCATTACCCATCAATCATCACTTCTCGCAATCAATTTAATTTGATCATTTTCTTTTGTCAAAGTCGTTTTACAAGCATAATTACCTTCGCCAGGGAGGTTATAATCTGTCTTGAGTTCCATTTGGATTCGGGAGGTTTATGAAGGTTTCGCCTCTTTTTTACTATCTTGTGATATTTGTATATCTTGATATTTGTATCTTGTGATATTTGTATCTCTTGATACTCATATCTCATGATATTTGTATCTCAAGATATTTGTATCTCTTGATACTCGAATCTCATGATATTTGTATCTCGTGATATTTGTATCTCTTGATACTCGTATCTCGTGATACTCGTATCTCATGATACTCGTATCTCATGATATTTGTATCTCGTGATTTTTGTATCTCTTGATATTTGTATCTCTTGATACTCATATCTCATGATATTTGTATCTCATGATATTTGTATCTTGTGATATTTGTGTCTCTTGATACCCGTATCTCGTGATATTCGTATCTCAAGATATTTGTATCTCTTGATACTCGAATCTCATGATATTTGTATCTCGTGATATTTGTATCTCTTGATACTCATATCTCATGATATTTGTATCTCCTGATACTCATATCTCATGATATTTGTATCTCATGATATTTGTATCTTGTGATATTTGTGTCTCTTGATACCCGTATCTCGTGATATTTCTATCTCTTGATACTTGTATCTCATGATACTCATATCTTGTGATAGTCCTATCTCGTGATACTCTTATCTCATGATATTTGTATCTCGTGATATTTGTATCTCGTGATATTTGTATCTCTTGATACTCGTATCTCATGATATTTGTATCTCTTGATACTCATATCTCATGATATTTGTATCTCATGATATTTGTATCTTGTGATATATGTGTCTCTTGATACCCATATCTCGTGATATTTCTATCTCTTGATATTTCTATCTCTTGATACTTGTATCTCCTGATACTCATATCTCGTGATAGTCCTATCTCGTGATACTCGTATCTCGCGATACTCGTATCTTGTGATACTCGTATCTCGTGATATTCGTATCTCGTGATACTCGTATCTTATGATATTCCTATCTTGTGATATTCGTATCTTGTGGTACTTGTATCTCGTGATATTCGTATCTCTTGATACCTGTATCTCATAATATTTGTATCTTGTTATATTTGTGTCTCTTGATACTTGTATCTCGTGTTATTCGTATCTCATGATATTTGTATCTCGTGATATTTGTGTCTCTTGATATCCGTTTCTCATTGTATTTGTATCTTGTGATATTCCTATCTCGTGATACAAGTATCTCTTGATATTTGTATCTCGTGATATTCGTATCTTGTGATACTCATATCTCATGATATTTGTATCTCTTCATATACGAATCTCGAGATACTGGGATATTGTATAAAAAATAAAAAAAATCCATTTGCCATGAATATATGACACACAAACTTCCAAGTTTCAGATTGTACTTTTAACACAGTTGTCCCCAACCCCTGGTCCGAGGACCAGTACCAGTCCTAAAGGGATTTGTTACCATGACAGATAAAAACAAATATTTATTTAATTCCTGTTCTATTGATTACTACTGTCTTAAAGGTGTTTGGTTTTCAAAAATGATGGCATTTTCCCTGAGGTACCCTTGACACATTTTTTTCATCCAAGTTTAAAAATAAACCTGTAAACTAGTTGAAAAAATGTTCGGTCCCTGAATTTAGTGTCCATTGGTGAAAAAAAAGATCGGGGTCCCCTGCTATAACATGTCACCTGTGATAATATCACCTGGTTTTGCTCCAACTTCCACGTAGCTAGTGGCTAGCTAGAAAGCTAACATTTAAAAGCCATCAAAAATGTGAAAATATGAGGCAGCAAACATCAAGTATCATAAATTCAGATATTTCCAATAAAAAAAAGCCCCACCTGGCGTGAGCTTGTTGTGAGTCAATAAAGCCAACCGAGTCCCGTCCCTCCCTAATCTGTTATGATTCTCTCTTTTCTCTGTCAAGTACATGTATTGTCATGGAGATGTGTGAAGTGAAAAGAATAAGCGAAGCCATTTGGACTCTCCATCGCCCTCGCCGTGTAATTGCCGTCATACACTCGCACTCGGGTGGGATCGTGATCACAGGCAATCATGGACGACCGGCTCCATCTTCATGCCATCACGTCAAGGACACTTAGCTATTTAACCGCACAAAGTCATGGGAGAAAAAAAAATAAATGTGCAGACGGTACAAATGGCTTCATGCCAGTTTTGATTCAGTGTGGAGCTCGATTGTAGAAGTAAATGGACCTTCGACAGAGTCAAGATTTGTTTGGAAATCGTCCAAATTGAAAGTAATGTATGTAAAATATACGTGATATATATTCGAATCTAGTGATATTCGATATCTCAAGATACTGGGATCTTGTGATACTCGTATCTCCTGATATTTGTATCCCTTGATACCCGTATCTTGTTATATTTGTATCCCTTGATATTTGTATCTCTTGATACCCATATCTTGTGATATTTGTATCTTGTAATATTTGTATCCCTTGATATTTGTATCACTTGATACTTGTATCTTGTGATATTTGTATCACTTGATACTTGTATCGCGTGATATTTGTATCTCTTGATACCCATATCTTGTGTAATTCGTATCTCTTGATATTCCTATCTCGTGATATTTGTATCTCTTGATATTCATATCTCGTGATATTTGTATCACTTGATACTTGTATCTCGTGATATTTGTATCACTTGATACTTGTATCTCGTGATATTTGTATCACTTGATACTTGTATCTCGTGATATTTGTATCTCTTGATATTCCTATCTCGTGATATTCTGATCTCGTTATATAAATTCCAATCTAGTGATATTCGAAGTCTTGAGATACTGGGATCTTCTGATACTCGTAACTTGTGATATTTGTATCTTTTGATATTTGTATCTCTTGATACCCATATCTTGTGATATTTGTATCTCTTTATACCTATATCTTGTGATATTTGTATGTCTTTATACCTATATCTTGTGATATTTTTATCTCTTGATACCTGTATCTTGTGATATTTGTATGTCTTGATACCTGTATCTTGTGATATTTGTATCTTTTGATATTTTTATCTCTTGATACCCATATCTTGTGATATGTGTATCTCTTGATACCCATATCTTGTGATATGTTTATCTCTTGATACCTGTATCTTGTGATATTTGTATCTTTTGATATTTGTATCTCTTGATACCCATATCTTGTGATATTTGTATCTCTTTATACCCATATCTCATGATATTTGTATCACTTGATACTTGTATCTCGTGATATTTGTATCTCTTGATACCCGTATCTTGTGATATTTGACACAGGCTGAGTAATACCAATTTACCGCTAACGGCTTTGAGCCGGACTTTTGAAAAATTGGTCAAGAATGTTCTGCGTTAAAAGTACCATTTTTAAACGTCCATATACCAACACTGAGCTAATATTGAGCTTAAAAAAAACTCAATCGAAAGGTGAAACCTGACTTAAGGTACTGTGAAGACTCTCCGGAGAAAATTTGTCCTTATTCTGACCCTCATACTGAACGACCGCGGGCTTCGAAAGGAAGCATCAAGTCCGATTTGCCGCACACTTGTGACATTCTCGCCGACAAAAAAAAACAAACACTAGACGATGTTTAGTCTCATTCGGTTCCAAACTGTTCTTCCAATCTCTGCCAACATCATCAATATTTGCAAAGTAGGACAACACCACGCTTCGTCTCTTGACACCTCCGAGATTTCTTCTTTATATCCAGACACTCGCAGCCCATGGTCGTGTTAAATTGGATCAGCTGTCCCAACATCTGTGCCGCTGCTCCCTATTAGTTCAGTCGGAAGCGTCTGCCGAGGGTGTGTATGAATGTGTCTTTGGGTGGATTTGTGTCTGGATGTGGTAATGGGGAGGAGATGGAACGTCGGGAATCTTCCAGGCGTGAGAGAAGCAATAAAAAGCGAGGAACGAAGAGGATTTCCTCATTTTTGTTTCTGATGAAGATTTTTCTTGTTGTTCTATGAAGGCATTTTTGATTTTTTTAAACCATCTTTCTTGACCTACATAGTCATTATTTAGTCTTTTTATGCTACACATCAATTCACCTTTTTTGAATTTAAACTCTGAGATAAATAAATACAAAAACATTAAATGAAAACACTTCAATGTGCCACTAAAACATGGCAGTTATTGCCATGTGTATCACTCTTTTTTTCATCAAATCAAATAGTCAGGATTTTCTGGAACTCCTGTGTTGTTCTCAGTATTATCTTGATCTTTAAAATATATACTTTTTTGAGTATTGTTTTGTTTGTTAAAGCGCTTTGTGACCCTGGTCTGGAAAAGCGCTATATAAATAAATATTACTTACTTACTTACTTACTTACTCTTGCACTGAAACATCCTGTTTGTGTTTTTATTTTCTTAAAGTGTTACACTGTGTTTGTGTGTCTGCCTTCATGTTCAGAGTTAACTGTGCTCTTGCCTTTGGCAGCTGCTTCACCACCTACACCATCGGTGCCCTTGTACACTTGTATTACTACTTAATTTCAAACGGAAGTCAACTGGACCGTTTTCGACATTACGGTTTTATAATATTTAAAAATATGAGGTAAAGGTTCAACTGTTCGGAGTAGTTTTCTCTGAGCTTTTTTTTTTTTGCACCACGGACTAGTTGGATGAAGGTTTATTTTGAAGCTTTATTTATTCTTATTTTTTTAAATGTAGTCACAACATTTTTTTTAAACTATTTTTCAAACAATTTCCCACTGTAATCAAATAATTTTCAAATTATGAAACAACAAAAATCTCATCATTTTTAACTGGACTTAAAACAACTTGTCAACTAATAAAAAACACATAAACTATAGTTACAAGTATAATTTGAACTGTGATATCCAACCATTTTCAACAATAATCCAACAATGTTCAACGGAAATCAAACAATTTTTAACTATAATCAAACAATTTTAACTGTAATCAGACTTTTCAACTATAATCAAACAATTTTTTCAACTATAATCAAACAATTTTCAACTGAAATAGAACAATTTTCAACTGCAATCCAACAATTTTCAACTATAATCAAACAATTTTCAACTATAATCAAACAATTTTCAACTATAATCAAACAATTTTTAACTATAATCAAACAATTTTCATCTATAATCAACAATTTTCAACTATAATCAAACAATTTTCAACTATAATAAAAGAAATTAAACTATAATCAAACAATTTTCATCTATAATCAACAATTTTCCACTATAATTAAACAATTTTCATCTATAATCAAACAATTTTCAACTACAATCAAACAATTTTCAACTATAATCAAACAATTTTCAACTATAATCAATTTTTTTTTTAACTATAATAAAACTATTTTCATCTATAATCAAGCAGTTTTCAACTATAATCAAACAATTTTCAACTATAATCAAACAATTTTCAACTATAATCAAACAATTTTCATCTATAATCAAACAATTTTCAACTATAATCAAACAATTCTCAACTGTAATCAAACAATTTTCAACTATAATCAAACAATTTTCAACTATAATCAAACAATTTTCAACTATAATCAAACAATTTTCATCTATAATCAAACAATTTTCAACTGTAATCAAACAATTTTCAACTATAATCAAACATTTACAACTATAATCAAACAATTTTCAACTATAATCAAACAATTCTCAACTGTAATCAAACAATTTTCAACTATAATCAAACAATTTTCAACTATAATCAAACAATTTTCATCTATAATCAAACAATTTTCAACTATAATCAAACAATTTTCAACTATAATCAAACAATTTTCAACTGTAATCAAACAATTTTCAACTTTAATCAAACAATTTTCAACTATAATCAATTTTTTTTAACTATAATCAAACAATTTTCAACTATAATCCAACAATTTTCAACTATAATCAAACAATTTTCAACTGTAATCAAACAATTTTCAACTATAATCAAACAATTTTCAACTGTAATCAAACAATTTTCAACTATAATCAAACAATTTTCAACTATAATCAAACAGTTTTCAACTATAATCAAACAATTTTCAACTATAATCAATTTTTTTTAACTATAATCAAACAATTTTCAACTATAATCCAACAATTTTCAACTATAATCAAACAATTTTCAACTATAATCAAACAATTTTCAACTATAATCAAACAATTTTTAACTATAATCAAACAGTTTTCAACTATAATCAAACAATTTTCAACTATAATCAATTTTTTTTAACTATAATCAAACAATTTTCAACTATAATCCAACAATTTTCAACTATAATCAAACAATTTTCAACTATAATCAAACAATTTTCAACTGTAATCAAACAATTTTCAACGATAATCAAACAATTTTCAACTATAATCAATTTTTTTTAAACTATAATCAAACTATTTTCATCTATAATCAAACAGTTTTCAACTATTATCAACAATTTTCAACTATAATCAAACAATTTTCAACTGAAATAGAACAATTTTCAACTGTAATCCAACCATTTTCAAGTCTTATCAAACAATTTACAACTATAATCAAACAATTCTAATTATAATCAAATGTGTTTTTAGCATTCATGAAAACAATTATCAACTTAAACAAAGAAAGTGTCTGGATATGACTTCTGATATGTTCTTAAGGTGTGTATTTTTTAAGATAGTAATAAAAAATACAACAGAAATTAGACTTTTAATTATTCTTTGACTGGTGTGAAGAGATATATTTTTAAATAATAGCTACATTCCTACAGTATTGACTGATCCAACTAACAGAAATAATAATAATGCTGTCAAAATATTGCACTTTGCTTCTTTAAAGAGTTGAAACTGACGTTTGGCTTCAACTTTCCTCTCTGGACCTGCTGCTGATCCTCAAGCGTCTCTGCATTCATGCCTCAGCGAACGTGACGAGGTGATGAAACACTCTTTGAATAAGTGTCACTTTGTGGCAAGAAGGTGAAAAAGGAAGAATGTTCAACGTGATGAAACCGTTTGGAACTCAAAACATTTACTCACCTTTCCAAAAATCTGCAGGCGAGGTCTTTGCAAGTTGACGATTAAAATGTCAGAAATAATCCAGTTGAAACGGAGAATAAAGACAAAGTTAAATGAAGTGAATCTTCGTCACGATGATGGAACAATCAAGTCTATTCATGTCAAGAGCTTTTCTTCTCCTCACTCGAATCTGCACTTTTAATTGTAATTGTTTTAATAATGATTCATTTAAATTGAAACACTTGTCATCATCGTACATTTAATCATTTATTACAGTCTTGTCATCCGTGATTTATATACAATTATACACATTTTATATCCGAATTTATCTATAATACGTACGATATTAAAACATGTTTTTGACGAATTAAATGAAATAATAATAGGATTGAAAATGGAGGTTTAGATTATTTATCCACCTGTTAAATACTTTTTATTATTTCACTGAATATAATTATCTACTTCCTAGTTTATTTATTTTTTACTATGTTTATTTACAACAATATTTCTTCGTACCAGTATGTGTAATCAAATATTTTTTAACTTTAATTTAAAAATTTCAACTATAATCAAACAATTTTCAACTGAAATTCAACAATTTTTAACTATAATCAAACATTTACAACTGTAATTAAACTATTTTTTAACTATAATCAAACAATTTTCAAGTATAATTAAACATTTTTTAACTACAATCAAATAATTTTCAACAATAGTAAAACAATTTCCAACTATTATCAAACAATTTTCATCTATAATCAAACAATTTTAACTTTAATTTAAGATTTCCAACTATTATCAAACAATTTTCATCTATAATTAAACATTTTTTAACAACAATCAAATAATTTTCAACTATAGTTAAACAATTTTCATCTATAATCAAACACTTTTTAAGTTTAATCAAACAATTTTCAACTTTGATTAAAGATTTTTAACTGTAATCAAACATTTTTTGACTTTAATCAAACAAATTTCAACTTTAATTAAACATGTTTTAACTGTAATCAAAGAATTTTAACTTTAATTTAAGATTTCCAACTATTATCAAACAATTTTCATCTATAATTAAACACTTTTTAAGTTTAATCAAACAATTTTCAACTTTGATTAAAGATTTTTAACTGTAATCAAACAATTTTCAACTTTAATTAAAGATTTTTAACTGTAATCAAATCATTTTAACTTTAATTTAAGATTTCCAACTATTATCAAACAATTTTCATCTATAATTAAACATTTTTTAACTACAATCAAATAATTTTCAACTATAGTTAAACAATTTTTTTTTGATTAAAGATTTTTAACTGTAATCAAACATTTTTTGACTTTAATCAAACAATTTTCAACTTTAATTAAAGATTTTTAACTGTAATCAAATAATTGTAACTTTATTTTAAGATTTCCAACTATTATCAAACAATTTTCATCTATACTTTAACATATTTTAACTACAATCAAATAATTTTCAACTTTGATTAGAGATTTTTAACTGTAATCAAACAATTTTCATCTATAATTAAACATATTTTAACTACAATCAAACAATTTTCAACTTTAATTAAAGATTTTCAACTATAATCAAACAATTTTCATCCAAAATCAAACACTTTTTAAGTTTAATCAAACAATTTTCAACTTTGATTAGAGATTTTTAACTGTAATCAAATAATTTAACTTTAATTTAAGATTTCCAACTATTATCAAACAATTTTCATCTATAATTAAACATTTTTTAACTACAATCAAATAATTTTCAACAATAGTAAAACAATGTTCATCTATTATCAAACAATTTTCATCTATAATCAAACAATTTTCAACTTTAATTTAAGATTTCAAACTATTATCAAACAATTTTTATCTATAATTAAACAATTTTAACTTTAATTTAAGATTTCCAACTATTATCAAACAATTGTTATCTATAATTAAACAATTTTAACTTTAATTTAAGATTTCAAACTATTATCAAATAATTTTCAACTATAGTTAAACAATTTTCATCTATTATCAAACAATTTTCATCTATAATCAAACACTTTTTAACTATAATCAAACAATTTTCAACTTTGATTAAACATTTTTTAACTTTAATCAAATAATTTTAACTTTAATTTAAGATTTCCAACTATTATCAAACAATTTTCATCTATAATTAAACATTTTTTAACTACAATCAAATAATTTTCAACTATAGTTAAACAATTTTTGTTTGATTAAAGATTTTTAACTGTAATCAAACAATTTTCAACTTTAATTAAAAATTGTTAACTGTAATTAAATAATTTGTAACTATAATCATTTCAACGATATTTCTTCGTACCAGTGTCATGTGACTTTCTTTGTTCGTGTCACGTGACCTGCAATAACACGAAATGTCACATAAATTACTAAATTGCGTTAAAAACACACAAATGTCTCCTTAATGTAAGAATAATTTGAAGAGAAAATGTAAAATCATGTTTAAATATTTAATAAATAACAGTTTGTTTCCCTATTTAATTTTTTTTTTAACATAATACACGTATTTTATCCAATAAATAAGCGTAAAATAAGAGTATTTATAGCTATAACTTCGAAGGTTATTGAAGTAAAAGGTTTACTTTCGTTCATTAAAGAGCATCTTTCATGAAGTTTGTGTAAATAGATAATCGAGTCTCTCGCTGCAAAGATGTTTCTTAACTGCTGTAACATCCTCTGTATCACCAGCCACCACTTCTGTCCTCCTTTCTTTCTCTTCATCCCTTTTTTTTCTCTCCCTCTTTCATATCCCTGTCTGTCAACGTGAGGGGGAACACTGCCCCCTATCTGTCAAATAGATAAATCCTCATTAAAGAAAAACACCTAAATTGTTAATGATACATTAATTTATGTATTTATAAATATACGTATACGGCACTTTACAATCATTATGGACTATTAAAACTGTTTTTAAGCATCCATAGTTGCCAATCTCATAATAATATGTTTAGAAATAATTTAAAAAAAAACGTTAAAAACTCAAAGATAAATATATTTTCACCACAATTTTACAGTAATTGTGTATATTTTAAGTTGTTTGTGTTCTATAGTTTAAATTCACATGTCAGATGTTAAAGAAATGTTTATAATACAGATTTAAAAAGGCATTTGGGGTGTTTAAATTATGTTTTATTTTGAAATATATACAGGATCAACGTCCTATAGTGTGTTTTATGATGTATATTAAGTATATTTTTTTTAATTCAAAATAAAATGTATTTTCGAGCTAAAATGTAAAAAGTAACAAGATTAAAAATGAATAAAGTGTGTTTTGCTTTAAAAATATACAGGATGCATATATTCAGATGAATAGAAAAAAACTATGTGTATGGTATTGTGTATATTTAGTATTTTTTAATTTGAATAACTTGTATTCCCAGTGATTTCAAGATAAAATGAAGCTACAATACACTTGTTGTTTTTTGATTTAAAATTAAATTTATTTTAAAGGGAAAAAATAAGAAGTAGTAGGATTTGAAAGAAAATTAATTATAATCAAATGTGTTTTGTTCTAAAAAAATAAAATAAACATCATGTCCTTGATTTCTCAGATATCACCGGAAAAAAACAACTAATAATAAATCAAATTAGTGCAGTTCGGCATGTTCTGTTCCAGAAATGTTATGACCCTTATTAAGTGTGAATCATTGGTTTATTATGCATTAATTCTATTTTCTGTTTGGCAAAAAATACTTTCAGTTGGAGAAAATTTGGTAAAAATAAAAAAAAACAATATGACCAAGAATACTTCCAGTTGGAGAATGTTGGTTAAAAAAAAACACAAAAAATGATACAATAAGGACCAAAGATACTTCCTGTTGGAGAAAGTTTGGTAAAAAGGACAATACAATAGAACCAAGGATATTTCCTGTTGGAGAAAGTTTGGTCAAAATGACAATACAATAGGACCAAAGATACTTCCTGTTGGAGAAAGTCTGGTCAAAATGACAATACAATAGGACCAAAGATACTTCCTGTTGGAGAAAGTTTGGTAAAAAGGACAATACAATAGGACCAAGGATACTTCCTGTTAGAGAACGTTTGGTAAAAATGACAATACAATAGGATAAAGGATACTTCCTGTTGGAGAAAGTTTGGTAAAAAGGACAATACAATAGGACCAAAGATACTTCCTGTTAGAGAACGTTTGGTAAAAATGACAATACAATAGGATAAAGGATACTTCCTGTTGGAGAAAGTTTGGTCAAAATGACAATACAATAGAACCAAAGATACTTCCTGTTGGAGAAAGTTTGGTCAAAATGACAATACAATAGGACCAAAGATACTTCCTGTTGGAGAAAGTTTGGTAAAAAGGACAATACAATAGGACCAAGGATACTTCCTGTTAGAGAACGTTTGGTAAAAATGACAATACAATAGGACCAAAGATACTTCCTGTTGGAGAAAGTTTGCTAAAAATGACATACAATAGGACCAAGGATACTTCCTGTTGGAGAAAGTTTGGTAAAAATGACAATACAATAGGACAAAGGATACTTCCAGTTGGAGAAAGTTTGGTAAAAAGGACAATACAATAGGACCAAGGATACTTCCTGTTGGAGAAAGTTTGGTAAAAATGACAATACAATAGGACCAAGGATACTTCCTGTTGGAGAAAGTTTGGTAAAAAGGACAATACAATAGGAAAAAGGATACTTCCAGTTGGAGAAAGATTGGTAAAAATGACAATACAATAGGACCAAAGATACTTCCTGTTGGAGAAAGATTGGTAAAAATGACAATACAATAGGACCAAGGATACTTCCTGTTGGAGAAAGTTTGGTAAAAAGGACAATACAATAGGAAAAAGGATACTTCCTGTTGGAGAAAGTTTGTTAAAAATGACAATACAATAGGACCAAGGATACTTCCTGTTGGAGAAAGTTTGTTAAAAATGACAATAAAATAGGACCAAAGATACTTCCTGTTGGAGAAAGTTTGGTAAAAAGGACAATACAATAGGACCAAGGATACTTCCTGTTGGAGAAAGTTTGGTAAAAATGACAATACAATAGGACCAAGGATACTTCCTGTTGGAGAAAGTTTGGTAAAAAGGACAATACAATAGGAAAAAGGATACTTCCAGTTGGAGAAAGATTGGTAAAAATGACAATACAATAGGACCAAAGATACTTCCTGTTGGAGAAAGTTTGGTAAAAATGACAATACAATAGGACCAAGGATACTTCCTGTTGGAGAAAGTTTGGTAAAAAGGACAATACAATAGGAAAAAGGATACTTCCTGTTGGAGAAAGATTGGTAAAAATGACAATACAATAGGACCAAGGATACTTCCTGTTGGAGAAAGTTTGGTAAAAAGGACAATACAATAGGACAAAGGATACTTCCAGTTGGAGAAAGTTTGGTAAAAAGGACAATACAATAGGACCAAGGATACTTCCTGTTGGAGAAAGTTTGGTAAAAATGACAATACAATAGGACCAAGGATACTTCCTGTTGGAGAAAGTTTGGTAAAAAGGACAATACAATAGGAAAAAGGATACTTCCAGTTGGAGAAAGTTTGGTAAAAAGGACAATACAATAGGACCAAGGATACTTCCTGTTGGAGAAAGTTTGGTAAAAATGACAATACAATAGGACCAAGGATACTTCCTGTTGGAGAAAGTTTGGTAAAAAGGACAATACAATAGGAAAAAGGATACTTCCAGTTGGAGAAAGATTGGTAAAAATGACAATACAATAGGACCAAAGATACTTCCTGTTGGAGAAAGATTGGTAAAAATGACAATACAATAGGACCAAGGATACTTCCTGTTGGAGAAAGTTTGGTAAAAAGGACAATACAATAGGACCAAGGATACTTCCTGTTGGAGAAAGTTTGGTAAAAAGGACAATACAATAGGAAAAAGGATACTTCCAGTTGGAGAAAGATTGGTAAAAATGACAATACAATAGGACCAAAGATACTTCCTGTTGGAGAAAGATTGGTAAAAATGACAATACAATAGGACCAAGGATACTTCCTGTTGGAGAAAGTTTGGTAAAAAGGACAATACAATAGGAAAAAGGATACTTCCTGTTGGAGAAAGTTTGTTAAAAATGACAATACAATAGGACCAAGGATACTTCCTGTTGGAGAAAGTTTGTTAAAAATGACAATAAAATAGGACCAAAGATACTTCCTGTTGGAGAAAGTTTGGTAAAAAGGACAATACAATAGGACCAAGGATACTTCCTGTTGGAGAAAGTTTGGTAAAAATGACAATACAATAGGACCAAGGATACTTCCTGTTGGAGAAAGTTTGGTAAAAAGGACAATACAATAGGAAAAAGGATACTTCCAGTTGGAGAAAGATTGGTAAAAATGACAATACAATAGGACCAAAGATACTTCCTGTTGGAGAAAGTTTGGTAAAAATGACAATACAATAGGACCAAGGATACTTCCTGTTGGAGAAAGTTTGGTAAAAAGGACAATACAATAGGAAAAAGGATACTTCCTGTTGGAGAAAGATTGGTAAAAATGACAATACAATAGGACCAAGGATACTTCCTGTTGGAGAAAGTTTGGTAAAAAGGACAATACAATAGGAAAAAAGGATACTTCCTGTTGGAGAAAGTTTGGTAAAAAGGACAATACAATAGGACCAAGGATACTTCCTGTTGGAGAAAGTTTGGTAAAAATGACAATACAATAGGACAAAGGATACTTCCTGTTGGAGAAAGTTTGGTAAAAAGGACAATACAATAGGGCCAAGGATACTTCCTGTTGGAGAACGTTTGGTAAAAAGGACAATACAATAGGACAAAGGATACTTCCTGTTGGAGAAAGTTTGGTAAAAATGACAATACAATAGGACAAAGGATACTTCCTGTTGGAGAAAGTTTAGTAAAAAAAAAAAAAACAATACAATAGGACCAAAGATACTTCCTGTTGGAGAAAGTTTGGTAAAAATGACAATACAATAGGACCAAGGATACTTCCTGTTGGAGAAAGTTTGGTAAAAAGGACAATACAATAGGAAAAAGGATACTTCCTGTTGGAGAAAGATTGGTAAAAATGACAATACAATAGGACCAAGGATACTTCCTGTTGGAGAAAGTTTGGTAAAAAGGACAATACAATAGGAAAAAAGGATACTTCCTGTTGGAGAAAGTTTGGTCAAAATAACAATACAATAGGACCAAAGAAACTTCCTGTTGGAGAAAGTTTGGTAAAAATGACAATACAATAGGACCAAGGATACTTCCTGTTGGAGAAAGTTTGGTAAAAATGACAATACAATAGGACAAAGGATACTTCCTGTTGGAGAAAGTTTGGTCAAAATGACAATACAATAGAACCAAAGATACTTCCTGTTGGAGAAAGTTTGGTCAAAATGACAATACAATAGGACCAAAGATACTTCCTGTTGGAGAAAGTTTGGTAAAAAGGACAATACAATAGGACCAAGGATACTTCCTGTTAGAGAACGTTTGGTAAAAATGACAATACAATAGGACCAAAGATACTTCCTGTTGGAGAAAGTTTGCTAAAAATGACATACAATAGGACCAAGGATACTTCCTGTTGGAGAAAGTTTGGTAAAAATGACAATACAATAGGACAAAGGATACTTCCAGTTGGAGAAAGTTTGGTAAAAAGGACAATACAATAGGACCAAGGATACTTCCTGTTGGAGAAAGTTTGGTAAAAATGACAATACAATAGGACCAAGGATACTTCCTGTTGGAGAAAGTTTGGTAAAAAGGACAATACAATAGGAAAAAGGATACTTCCAGTTGGAGAAAGATTGGTAAAAATGACAATACAATAGGACCAAAGATACTTCCTGTTGGAGAAAGATTGGTAAAAATGACAATACAATAGGACCAAGGATACTTCCTGTTGGAGAAAGTTTGGTAAAAAGGACAATACAATAGGAAAAAGGATACTTCCTGTTGGAGAAAGTTTGTTAAAAATGACAATACAATAGGACCAAGGATACTTCCTGTTGGAGAAAGTTTGTTAAAAATGACAATAAAATAGGACCAAAGATACTTCCTGTTGGAGAAAGTTTGGTAAAAAGGACAATACAATAGGACCAAGGATACTTCCTGTTGGAGAAAGTTTGGTAAAAATGACAATACAATAGGACCAAGGATACTTCCTGTTGGAGAAAGTTTGGTAAAAAGGACAATACAATAGGAAAAAGGATACTTCCAGTTGGAGAAAGATTGGTAAAAATGACAATACAATAGGACCAAAGATACTTCCTGTTGGAGAAAGTTTGGTAAAAATGACAATACAATAGGACCAAGGATACTTCCTGTTGGAGAAAGTTTGGTAAAAAGGACAATACAATAGGAAAAAGGATACTTCCTGTTGGAGAAAGATTGGTAAAAATGACAATACAATAGGACCAAGGATACTTCCTGTTGGAGAAAGTTTGGTAAAAAGGACAATACAATAGGAAAAAAGGATACTTCCTGTTGGAGAAAGTTTGGTAAAAAGGACAATACAATAGGACCAAGGATACTTCCTGTTGGAGAAAGTTTGGTAAAAATGACAATACAATAGGACAAAGGATACTTCCTGTTGGAGAAAGTTTGGTAAAAAGGACAATACAATAGGGCCAAGGATACTTCCTGTTGGAGAACGTTTGGTAAAAAGGACAATACAATAGGACAAAGGATACTTCCTGTTGGAGAAAGTTTGGTAAAAATGACAATACAATAGGACAAAGGATACTTCCTGTTGGAGAAAGTTTAGTAAAAAAAAAAAAAACAATACAATAGGACCAAAGATACTTCCTGTTGGAGAAAGTTTGGTAAAAATGACAATACAATAGGACCAAGGATACTTCCTGTTGGAGAAAGTTTGGTAAAAAGGACAATACAATAGGAAAAAGGATACTTCCTGTTGGAGAAAGATTGGTAAAAATGACAATACAATAGGACCAAGGATACTTCCTGTTGGAGAAAGTTTGGTAAAAAGGACAATACAATAGGAAAAAAGGATACTTCCTGTTGGAGAAAGTTTGGTCAAAATAACAATACAATAGGACCAAAGAAACTTCCTGTTGGAGAAAGTTTGGTAAAAATGACAATACAATAGGACCAAGGATACTTCCTGTTGGAGAAAGTTTGGTAAAAATGACAATACAATAGGACAAAGGATACTTCCTGTTGGAGAAAGTTTGGTAAAAAGGACAATACAATAGGGCCAAGGATACTTCCTGTTGGAGAAAGTTTGGTAAAAAGGACAATACAATAGGACAAAGGATACTTCCTGTTGGAGAAAGTTTGGTCAAAATAACAATACAATAGGACCAAAGAAACTTCCTGTTGGAGAAAGTTTAGTAAAAAAAAAAAAAACAATACAATAGGACCAAAGATACTTCCTGTTGGAGAAAGTTTGGTAAGAAAAACAAAAAAAGACAATACAATATGACCAAGCTTCCCTATTGATAAATATACATTGTGTTCGGCTAAAATAGTGAAAATAGTGAGTTCTACACTCCTTTAAATGACCTGAAGAGCATCCCAGCTACCAAGGGTGAGGGCGAGGGACACCCTGGACAGATCACCAATTGAGAAATGGGGAAAAAAAACAGTCGTACAGTACGAAGAAGCTTTATAAAAAGTATTATTAAAGTAGTTTTAACACCACAGAAGTAAGACACCGAAGAATAAGAGTTTTTATTTCCTACAGAAGCTCTGAACACTGGCTGGAAATGATTTTTTTGTCCCACATAGAAGGGAAATAATCGGGGTCAAGAGACTTGTAGGGGTGCTCGGGGGGGGAGGGATAAGAAGTGTTCCTGGAAGAAATTAGTTGGGAGTCACTCAGGGAGTTGAATCCTGTGAGGTGGGGGATGTCATTTTGCCATGGAGGGGCCTGAGGGAGTCGCACTGGGAGAGAGAACCTGTAAGACGCTGCCGAGGGACAAATTCTCGGGGGTGAACAGTGATGGACCTCACTAAGCTGTGTGCACAGCAGAGTGGTTTGATGGGAGCTGCCCTGGAGGTGGTTTATAGGAGTTCTTCTGACCATGTCCATCTGAAAACCATCATAAATTAGATTTTAAAATTATAGTTTGATAGTGGGAGCAGGTTATGCTGAATTTACAGAATTATAAACTGTTTTTAAATGAGTAAATCACCTGTTGCTGAACTTTATGTGTTATTTCGAGAGAAACACCTGTTTGTTATGAGACCAATAGTGTGAGAAAATGATAATATGTTGCTTATTTTGAAGTAAGAATTGATACATAAGATCCATATATCGAGAGAATATATCCTTGTGGGAGTCTAGTGTATATTTGGTGTTTTTTAATTAAAAATAAAACGTATACTACAGGATCAAAATAATAAAAAAAAAAATAGGATTTAAAAGAAAATAAATTATATTCAAGTGTAAAAATTAAACTTATTTAATTATTATTAATATTTTTTGTTTGTTTCAAAGTGGAAACCAAATAAAACATTTTAAAATAAAGTAACATGTATATATATAATTTCCCTATTAAGGGAAACCAAACAAAAATACAATAAAAACCTAATTTAATTTATTTAATGATTGTGATAAAAGTGTATAAATGAAACATTTTTATTATTATTATTATTTGTGTTTGTTTCAAAGGGGAAACCAAATAAAACAATTAAAAAAAATAGTCACATCTATATATATATCATTTCCCCATTAAGGGAAAACAAATAAAAATAAAATAACGAATTTTATTTTATGTTTTTAATGATTTTAACATTTTAAATGTGATTTTTGCCCTATTTCACCTAATGAAGGAAGATCAACTAGTTCGACCAGAAGTCATCCGACCACTAGGGGGCCACCCGGTTGTTCGTACCTCATTAAATTCCCTAAATTTTACTTAGGTATTTCTGTATTGTTTAATGATCGTAAGATCGATCTACATGTACTTGTTTACGTGTTGTTTCATTGCGATGTTTTGATTGCGATAATTAAAATATATATATTTGAAAATAATACATTTTCTGTCATAATCGTGCAGCGTTAATTTACACTAAAACAAACAAAGACACGGTAACTCTTCAGATGACGCCGTGCGTGGAACTCT
Source organism: Callionymus lyra (assembly GCF_982586985.1). Lineage (NCBI taxonomy): Eukaryota > Metazoa > Chordata > Actinopteri > Syngnathiformes > Callionymidae > Callionymus > Callionymus lyra. The sequence goes on along the minus strand of NC_141835.1, from coordinate 10,102,378 downwards.
CACTAATGGTTTCCACGAGCACATGTTCATTAAGTCGCGAGCGAGCGACGCAGACGGCTGTCAGTTGTGATTCAGTCGTAATCTCGCTAATAATCTCGCGCGTTGGAAAACGACAAGAGTTCATTAGAACTGTTGGCGACGGAAACACTCCCACACACTCCGGCGTCGTGACGATCCATCTGCCGCTCCTTATCCCCTGCTTCCCTTTTGTCTTTCATCACACCTGTCATCCCCCCATCCATCACTTCCGCTCCACGTACTCATCGGCTCACTCTTACTCCAGCACTTCGCCGTTCTCCGTTCTCCGCCAATATCTTTCGCTGTCCCCGTTTTCCCCTCACCCCATCCGTCATCCTCCCCTCGCTCTCCTCCGTACCCCCCGGGCTCATCCCTCCGTCTTCCCTCCGTCATGCTCGGATTTTGACGCTTTCCTCAAAACCGCTAAAGGGACTCGTGCTTTTAATCAGTTCAGAGGAGTCTGGAGTCGCTCATGGCACCTTCCTCGCCACTAATATTTGTTAGAAAAACATACAGCGATGTTGCATTTACGCACATTTTCAAGTTATCCTCACTCGGCCAAAGTTTATCTTTTCGAGACGATTCCAATGGCGTTTTAAAAATAAAGAATGAGGACTTAAAATTTGTGTGACTGCCGGTACAGTAGCCCCTACAAATCCAGCAGCAGGACTCCCTCCCGAATAGTGATGGTCTGATGAAGCTTCATAAAGCAGTGCCATTATTTTCAGAGTCCACTAGATGGCGGTCTCTGCGCTATTTTTCCTTTGTTTTCAACAACTGTTCTAACGAAACATCACATTATTTTTAAACTGATGGCGCCACCTACTGATCCCAAAACCAAATGACACTGTTTCATGAAGCTTCATCAGCACATCACTACCTCCAAATACAGAGTAGATTCCATTTAGTTATTTATTAACTATTAATTATTACGAAGTATTTCATATAATGTGGCCCATAATCCCTGTTATAAATTGATTATTTGAACCAAAGAATGTAAAATACACAAAAAATGAAAATAAAATATTTAACAGAAGGTTTTCATTACAATATGGAATGTTATTGAAGCTAGTTTCTAAAAACTGAAAACTGTTTTTTTCCTTTTTTTATCCGTGAAGATGTTCTTGGATTAGATTAGATTAGATTAATCGATCCCTCTGGAGATCTCCTTCAGTTAATTTGATTTCCAGTTCAGAGTAGAAATTAGAAGGTTCAGCAGTTTCATAAAAGCGAGTACAAGAACAAATACCAAATAAAACGAACAAAGAGCAAAGACGTAACAAAGTGTACATTAAAAGAACAAAGTTAAAATACATAATAAAGTGTACATTTTTTTTTAAAAACGCAGACATTACAAAGAGTAATTTTAAAGAAAAATGTGCAAAGACATAAAGTGTCAATTTAAAGAACAACGTCCAAAGACATGAAGTGTCAATTTAAAGAACAAAGCACACTGAGATTACAAAGGGTATATTAAAAGAACAAAGAGTAAATTAATAGACCAAAGCGTAAATTAAAAGGACAACATGCAAAGACATGAAGTATAAAATTAAAGAACAAAGGGCAAAGACATAAGTAGGTAATGGTTATTTATATATAGTGTAAATTAAAAGAACAAAGTTCAATAACTTAACAAAATGCAAATATAGAGGGATTAGATCAAAGGAAATAACACAAAGACCTTAAAGGATACAAACATAGTATAACATCATGATCAATCCATCATCATTCTTATTGTTCTTAAGGTATAAAGCTTTATATTATTTACTTATGAGTGAGATGTGATCAGGAAATGTGGACGTTGCAGACAAAAAATGTGTTCCCGCATCCCCTGTTCAATTCAATGTACGATGCTATTTTTTTGTAGTAAAGTAAAAAATACAAAACAAAGAGAATATATGTAGCTACAGTCGGTTGAGTCGGAAAAGTAAGTCGGAATTTCCTTTCAGAAAAATACTTGGAGATGTTTTTTTCACATTTTTCAAGTCTCAACCAAAACCAGTGACGTGGGAGGAGAACTTACATTAGTCAGTCCAACCACGCTTCCAAAAAACACTTTTTAGAAGCTAAAAAAACACTAAATAATCCAATGGTTGTGAGTTCTAATGTCAAAGATTTAACACCTCAGTTCTTGTTATTGTTGAGCGTTACTGTGAGAAATCACGTTGTATTTTAGTTGTTATGCCTTTTTAAACTGTTATTACACAGTCAAATAAAATCGAGTGAAGTAAGTAAGTAAGTAAGTAATATTTATTTATATAGCGCTTTTCCAGACCAGGGTCACAAAGCGCTTTAACAATCAAAACAATACTCAAAAAAGTATATACTTTAAAGATCAAGATAATACTGAGAACAACACAGGAGTTCCAGAAAATCAAGGAAAAGCCTGAACAAATAGAAACTTAAGATGTTTCTTAAAGGAGTCAGTAGATCCATCAAGCGCAAGATATAAAAAAATGCAGTTACAATTACTTTTTAAAAACAATTTTAGAGCCAAAGAATCTAAAATGAATCAAAGTCGGCCTCATTTAATTGTCTTTAAACACAGTCTCGTGAGTTTCCGTTCAATCTTGGATTAAACCGCCAATAACTCACTAGTTGTGATGAAAATATCTTTTTTAATTAAGCTTTTCTCTCTCCAAACAAGTACTTCTGTGTCTTCAGACGGGATTAAATTAAACCGTGTTGGAGGACAAAAAGAAACTGTCGAACGCAGATGTAGCTCAGGGCGATTTTTAAGGGGCAACATTCGATTAAAAAGCAATGAATTCTGGCACAAACGTTTTAATAAACGCCGACATTTTCAAGCGCAAACTTTTCCCCCCCGGAGGCCGTTTTTTTCTCGATTCCAACGATCCGTCTTGTCAAGTGCGACACACTGGCTGGTCGTTGGATAATAACCACTTAATAATTACAGCTTATCGTTGATTAAAAGGAGTCACAAATAGTTTTTTTTTTTTTTCTCACTTCAAGCCGACCCTTGAATGACGTGTAAATAACTGTGGATGCAGTTCATCGTGTCGTTGAAATGACTTTAATTGACTCCAACGAAGTGACCCTTAAATGGTCGTCGCTCGTGTGAAGGAGGGAAACAAGAAGGAAGGGTGTTAATGAGAATAAAGAGATGATTGATGTGCGAAGCTGGAGGAAGAATTCCAACTGGTTTATCCTCACGAACGGGAAGATCAAATGAGTCGCATTATGTCGTCTCGTATTAAGTCGTTTTTTTATTTTACGAGATTCACTTTATTCTCCCTTTGATCTGAAGTGAGACATAAAGTTTTCTCATGACTTTAGAGTCTGTTTTAGCTCTTTAAGTCTTGTGTGTTAGTTAGTTATTTGGAATGACGCGATTAATCGCGATTAATTAATCCGACGGTGACAGTTCATTTGATCGCGATTCATTCATCAGACTCACAATTAATCAGACTCGCAATTCATCACACTTAATTTAATCACAATTAATTCATCAGTATCATAATTAATCGGACTTAAAAGTAATGGCACTTAATTTATTGCGATTAATTAACCAGACTCACAATTAATCACACTCGCAATTCATCACACTTAATTTAATCACAATTAATTCATCAGACTCGTAATTAATCCGACTTAAAAGTAATGACACTTAATTTAATTACGATTAACTAACCAGACTCACAATTAATCCAATTTGCAATTCATCACACTTAATTTAATCATGATTAATTTATCAGGCTCTTAATAAATCAAGATTACACAATCAGCCTCATAATTAATCAGACTTTATCTAATCGGGATTAATTAATCAGACTCGTAATTAATCAAACTTGATTTAATCGTGATTAATTAATCGGACTAGTAATTAATCAGACTCGTTATGAATTCGACTCATAATTAATCATGCTTAATTTAATAACGATTAAATAATCGGACTCGTATATTCCTCAGACTCGTAATAAATGAAACTAACAATTAATCCCACCTAATTTAATCTTGATTATTTAATCATATTCATAAATAATCAGACTCGTAATTAATCACACTTATTATTTATAAATTACTGTTAATTTAACCGCGAATAATTGATCAGGTTCACAATTAATCACACTCGTAATTAATCTCACTCGTAATTAATCTCACTCGTAATTAATCACACTCGTAATTAATCACACCTAATTTAATCGTGATTAATTTAACTGTAAATAATTGATCAGGTTCACAATTAATCTCACTCGTAATTAATCTCACTCGTAATTAATCACACCTCATTTAATCGTGATTAATTTATCAGACTCATAATTAATCAGACTTATTATTAATTACTGTTAATTTAACTGCAAATAATTGATCAGGTTCACAATTAATCTCACTCGTAATTAATCTCACTCGTAATTAATCACACTCGTAATTAATCACACCTAATTTAATCGTGATTAATTTATCAGACTCATAATTCATCAGACTTATTATTAATTACTGTTAATTTAACTGCAAATAATTGATCAGGTTCACAATTAATCACACTCGTAATTAATCTCACTCGTAATTAATCACACTCGTAATTAATCACACCTAATTTAATCGTGATTAATTTATCAGACTCATAATTCATCAGACTTATTATTAATTACTGTTAATTTAACTGCGAATAATTGATCAGGTTCACAATTGATCCAACTCGTAATTAATCTCACTCGTAATTAATCTCACTCGTAATTAACCACACCTAATTTAATCGTGATTATTTTATCAGACTCATAATTAATCAGACTTATTATTAATTACTGTTAATTTAACTGCGAATAATTGATCAGGTTCACAATTGATCCAACTCGTAATTAATCTCACTCGTAATTAATCACACCTAATTTAATCGTGATTAATTTATCAGACTCATAATTAATCAGACTTATTATTAATTACTGTTCATTTAACTGCGAATAATTGATCAGGTTCACAATTGATCCAACTCGTAATTAATCTCACTCGTAATTAATCACACCTAATTTAATCGTGATTAATTTATCAGACTCATAATTAATCAGACTTATTATTAATTACTGTTAATTTAACTGCAAATAATTGATCAGGTTCACATTAATCACACTCGTAATTAATCTCACTTGTAATTAATCACACCTAATTTAATGGTGATTATTTTATCAGACTCATATTTAATCACACTTAATAAAATAGCATTTGTAATTGGTGTTTATTTATTTTAATTGTGCTGAACTAATTTTTAATCTATAAATTTACACTTTCTTTTTATGTTTTCATTTTAATCTTTTTTATTTATGTATTTTTTTAATTTATTTTGGGGAGTTAAACAGATCAGTAGACGTTGATTATTAAAATTTAAATAAATGTAGTATTATTTATACGAACGATTAACCCTTATTAATCAGATGAATTAATTACAGGTCATTATTAATTAATCTTTCAATGACTTTAATGTCTTGACGGAATAACTATGATCTCAAAGTTAGATCTCAGGAATAATTTGATGCTTTTACGAAGGAAAAAGTAGATACTTTTCTAAAAATGCTCGTTCATAGACTTGTTCCCATCATGACTCCACGTGTGACCCCAGAAAAACAGATTTCATTTTTCACCCCTGAAAGGTACAAATGCGAGCCTCCATGAACCCCATCAGCTCCGCTCGTCCGTGTCGTCGTTTTCCAAAAAAGCACATTTGTGCGTTCATGTAAAAAACGAGTGTCGTGTAATAGCATCTGTTATCAGTCGCTGAACAAGCAAAAAACACGCGCGGCTGAAATGATGACTTTGATGTTTGTAAAAGCAGAAACGCAGAAACACATGAATGTGTAAACAGAATCTACACTGTCGTCCAAAAAAGCAAAGCAGGCATATAAAAAGTAAGACCAGTGGGCTATTTGTGGCCCTTGAGTAGACATTCTAAGGCCTGCTTTTTCTTTCTTTTTTAGAAACTATTCAACCAGAGAAAGAACACATTTTTTTAAATAGTAAACTGGAAACATTGAAGTGTGACAAAAGATTGTTATGAAAATTTATGATCATGTGAGTAAACAACAACCACGAAGATAAGATAAGTCTTTTGCCTTAATATTGAAACATTTTTCCTCATTAAAAAGTTCTGAAGTTTGTTTTGAACTGGCTGAGGTTGTCAATGTTTTTTTGTTTTTTGTTTTTTTTTTGTACTTTCAGCCCCTCACTGACAAAATAAAATGTATTAGTTTATTTGTAAATTATATATGTATTTATTAATTTATTTGTTATTTGTTGTTTTTTCATCTAGTCTCGTTTCATCTAATCTTATTTTATTTCATTTAATTTCATCTCGTCTCATCTTATCTTATTCTGTTTTATTTCATCTCGTCTTGTCTCGACTCGTTTCATCTTATCTTATTTTGTTTCATTTAATTTCATCTCGTCTCGTCTTGTATCTTCATCTTATCTTATCTTATCCTATTTTTTTTCATTTCGTCTCCTCTCATTTTATCTTATCTTATCTTATTTTGATTCATTTCATCTCGTCTCGTCCCGTTTCATCTTCTTATTTTGTTTCATTTAATTTCATCTCGTCTCGTCTCGTTTCATCTTATCTTATCTCATCCTATTTGTTTAAATTAATCTTGTCTCGTTTAATCTTATCTTATCTTATTTTGTTTCATTTAATTTCATCTCGTCTGGTCTTGTATCTTCATCTTTTCTTGTCTTATCCTATTTTTTTTCATTTCGTCTCCTCTCATTTTATCTTATCTTATCTTATTTTGAGTCATTTCATGTCGTCTCGTCCCGTTTCATCTTCTTATTTTGTTTAATTTAATTTCATCTCATCTCGTCTCGTTTCATCTTATCTTGTCTTATACTATTTTTTTTCATTTCGTCTCCTCTCATTTTATCTTACCTTATCTTATTTTGAGTCATTTCATCTCGTCTCGTCCCGTTTCATCTTCTTATTTTGTTTCATTTAATTTCATCTCGTCTCGTCTCGTTTCATCTTATCTTATCTCATCCTATTTTGTTTAAATGTATCTTGTCTCATTTAATCTTATCTTATCTTATTTTGTTTCATTTAATTTCATCTCATCTCGTCTTGTATCTTCATCTTTTCTTGTCTTATCCTATTTTTTTCATTTCGTCCCCTCTCATTTTATCTTATCTTATCTTATTTTGAGTCATTTCATGTCGTCTCGTCCCGTTTCATCTTCTTATTTTGTTTAATTTAATTCATCTCGTCTCGTCTCGTTTCATCTTATCTTATCCTATTTTTTTTTCATTTCGTCTCCTCTCATTTTATCTTATCTTATCTTATTTTGAGTCATTTCATCTCGTATCGTCCCGTTTCATCTTCTTATTTTGTTTCATTTAATTTCATCTCATCTCGTCTCGTTTCATCTTATCTTATCTCATCCTATTTGTTTAAATTAATCTTGTCTCGTTTCATCTTATCTTATCTTATTTTGTTTCATATAATTTCATCTCGTCTCGTCTTGTATCTTCATCTTATCTTGTCTTATCCTATTTTTTTTAATTTCGTCTCCTCTCATTTTATCTTATCTTATCTTGAGTCATTTCATCTCGTCCCGTTTCATCTTCTTATTTTGTTTCATTTAATTTCATCTCGTCTCGTCTCGTTTCATCTTATCTTATCTCATCCTATTTTGTTTAAATTAATCTCGTCTCGTTTAATCTTATTTTATCTTATTTTGTTTCATTTAATTTCATCTCGTCTCGTCTTGTATCTTCATCTTATCTTATCTTATCGTATTTTTTTTCATTTCGTCTCCTCTCATTTTATCTTATCTTATCTTATTTTGAGTCATTTCATCTCGTCCCGTTTCATCTTCTTATTTTGTTTCATTTAATTTCATCTCATCTCGTCTCGTTTCATCTTATCTTATCTCATCCTATTTTGTTTAAATGAATCTCCTCTCGTTTCACCTTATCTTATCTTATTTTGTTTCATTTCATTTTGTTTCATCTCATCTTATCTTATTTTATGTTATTCCAATTCATTTCATTTCATCTCGTCTCGTTTCATCTTATCTTATCTTATCTTGTTTCATTTAATCTTTACTTATTTTATTTTGTTTCATTTCACCTTGTCTTGTCTTTTCTTGTCTTGTTTCATTTTGTTTCATTTCATTTTATCACAATTATTTTTTTAATGTTTTGGTCAAAACCAACTGTATCACCAGAATAAACCTTTGTAGTTCTTCTGGAATGTCAAAGTCTGGACCAGATCTTAGAAACCTCCATTCGTCCTGAACCCTTATTTCAAATGTTGACTCTGTATATGCAATATATCCTCCTCCTCGTCACCTTCACTCGCGGCACAACGGTAAATAAATATAAATATTATTATGAAAGGAAAGAGATGAAAAAACAAATGTCATATTGTCAACGCTCTCCGCTTCCATCCACCTATTATCGCAGGTGACTTGTTTACCGAAGGTTTCCCACATCTGCTGCGTGGACTAATGAGTCCTGCCGAGGCCCACGTTCCAAATCCGCCTCGCCGCGGCTGCACAGCCGTCATCGCGCCGTAGCTTCCAGCCAGACGCAGCTGCTGCAACATCTCCGGCCCAAAAAAAAGTCTGGCAAAAAAAAAACCCTTCGGTCGTCGTCTTGGCCCTGAAGTCTCTTCACACTTCACTTGTGTTTCTCTGGCCATCGATTTGTGCAGATGTGCGGCGTGATGAAGGCGAACAGCCTTGTGGGAGAGTAGATTAAAGATGTGGACGGACAAGGCCGGTGTCAAGCGAGGGACAAAAGAACAGTCTGTCTGCGGGAAAAAATAAACTAAACGTCTCATGAGTTCAGGAGCTCGTTTTATTAGACATTTTAGAAGCTACGGTTAATATTCCTGGTGCGTTTTACCGTCGGTAACATTCGTAGAAACATTTCAAAACACATCCATAATTTAGTTCTACAGCTGCTGCGAAACACCTGCTGCGTTTAAACCTGTGGCAGGTAGATCCAGTCCAAACAAACGGAAGATGGAAAACTCTTTAACATCTGGAAAATTTGTATTTATTGCATTTTAATTCAATTACCTTGGTTTAAATAAGATTTTTCATTTTTAATATATGTATTTTCACTTTTATTACACAGATATTTTATGATAAAAAGTAAAAGTAGTGAAGATTGACTAATGTTTGATAAGAGAAAAATGAAAAATCAATCCTAGCTTATTGACAAAAAACACAAATTGCAAATTTCAAGCAATTTTTCGTTAATTTTGAAGTATTAAATATATAAAGTGGGATCTCACAGGTGTTTTTCTTTATTCCTTTATTTTCAAGTGTTTGATTCTCAATATTTTTCAACACCAGTTAACAAGTTACATCCCTTTTTTTTGCTATATATGCTAAACATTAACCTCTGCTTTATCGTGGAATAAGTATTTTATTTATTTTTCTTTATTAATTGTTTAATTTAAATAAAAAGTTTCAAGTCATTGTTTTACTTTTATTTCCAACAGTAATCTCACCTTTATGATCAATATAAAAAATAAAAATAATAATAACAATAATATTTCTGACCAAAAACAAGTTATTTATTTATTTATATGTATTTTCTTTCGTTTTTTAACAATTTAAATTCAAATATTTTTCAAGTTACATTAATTTTTCTATTTACGCCAAAGAATAACCACACTTTATGATAATTTAAAAAAAAAGTTATAACTAATTATAGTCGTTTTTCTGACTCAAAATAAGTTATTTTTTCTTTTCTTTTATTTTCTTTCTTTCTCTATTTTATTAGTTAATTTTGGATCTTTAAAAAAAAAGGGTTTCTTTGAACTTTTATATGTCAAACAGTGAACTACACTTTATGATCTATATTTAATTTTTATTTTTTATGGGAAATTTGGGAATATTTTAGTCACTAGTACAAAATGTCGTATGTCAAACATTAACCCGACATTTAAATCAACCATTTTTAATTATTATTATCAACACGGTTACGCAAATGAATTTTCTTATATTGTAGAAATGATTATAGTCAGTTGCACAGAGTAGTTATTATAAAGTAATCCAGTTTTTATCTTTTTTCTTCTCAAAAAGTTGGAGAAATCAACGTTTTATATCCTTTTTTTTGCTCAAAAACCAAAATATAAAACAGGTTTTATTTCAATTTAAAAGCAGCATTTCCTCGGCAGCAGCAATATTTCATCACATTCTCCTGGAGGCTTGAGTCGTGTCACGCCTGAGTCAGCACTAGTTCTCAAGGATTTAAAAAACATCAATCAGAACTTGTCAGGTAAGACACTGGACTGCATAGAGAAACAAAAATGTCACTACTGTAACATTTTTAGAAATTAAATAAATAACCTCTGCCACCCCTAGTGGACGAAATAAACACCAAATGAGGCATAACAGTTCTGATTCTGATTCTAAGTTCTGCTTCTTAAAGTGGAAATGTACTGACTTTAGATTCCACTCTTACAAAGATGAAATTGTTACGGGGGTTAAATGTTTAAAAATCTAAATTCTTAAAAGAGCAAATCAATTAAATTGTGTTGTAAATGGTTTGAAACCCTGGCTCCTGCAAAGATTTGAGTAATTCCATTTGCTGTTTGCAGGACATAAATCCTGATATTTTTTGTATAGAATATAAATTAAACTTGATTTCTTGAAATATATGAAGTACAGTGTGGATAACGTATATTTAATAATAAAAATAAGTTTAAAATAAACTTAATTTGATTTTTGGCTTTCCGGATTGGGTCCGTTTTTTCCGTGTTCTTAGTGAAAATAACTTGAATTTACATTAAAAATATGTTTTCAAATGACATCATTTATTTAGGAATGAACAGTTTTCACATTTTTAAACATTTGTTCACAGATTTGAAAGACAAGGAAATAGTATGGATACACATTTCTTTGGTTTCGTAGAGGCTCCGCTTTGACCGTCACGTATCAATCCATGAAATCCATCAGATACAAAACATAAAAGAGCAGAAGGGATTAAAAAAATGGACGATTCATACTTTTCATACCGATTTTCAACAAATGATTAAACAAAAAATGAGTCTTCTCTTAAGATGTCGTTTTGTCTAATATCACGTCGTTATCACATGCATTTCCTGTTCTACGCTATCTGATGTAGTTTTGTCTGGGGACTTTTATTTTGAAGGTTGACAAAGTTCGATCTGACGGAGGTTTGTCTGAGGCCGTTTAGTCTGAGGCTGCTTCGTCTGACGGAGGTTTTTCTGAGGCTGCTTCGTCTGACGGATGAAGCCGTTTGGTCTGGTACCTGACGATGTCCTAAAATGTACACCGTACACTACGGTTGCCACGGGCGTCAAACTCCAGCTGCTGCGACTGCGTCGCTCACTGGTCGGCAAAACTGGTTTTCCACCAAAAACCCATAGAGACGGACCATTTTCCGGAAGCTGTTAAAGAAAAACTGTGTTATTTAAGACACGTAAAACCTTGATAAACGACCGAAATTCTGATAAACAGTTTCTACCTCAACATGAATCTCGATAATAAACCTTCATTATTCATTCACGACCATAAAGGTAAGGTAAGGTAAAACTTTATTGATCCCTTAGGAGGTCTCCTTCGGGAAATTGTTTTTTTTCCAATAGCCAGCAATTTTTCATAAACAATAAAAAATAATACATAAAAAATAAAATAAGAAGAAGAACATAAAGAGAAAGAACAAGATGACACAATCTAAGTCTAAAGATAAAGACAAAGAACATAGGTCAAAGAAAAACAACAAAGACAAAGGATACAAAGACTAACATAGACCAGAACATCCAGATACTTTCACTCCACTCCTGCCCCCGAACTCAGAATTGTACAATTTAATAGCCCGAGGGATGAATGAGTCCCTGAGTCTATTTGTTTTGCACCTGGGTAGGAGCATTCGTGCACTCATTCTGCTTCTCTGCTCACTGTTGTTCAGAGGATGACTATCATCATCCATGATGGACAGTAGTTTGTTCAATGATCTCCTCTCAGCAACTGTCACCAGTGAGTCCAGCTTCATTCCAACCACAGAACCAGCCCTCCTGATCAACCTGTCCAACCTGTTGACACTCCTCTTGGACACATTTCCACCCCAACACACCACAGCATAGAACATGACACTGGCCACCACAGACTGGTAGAAGAAAGAAGAGTAGAAAAAACCTGGTAAAGAAGAGTAGAAAAACATCCGCCGTTGTGTTGTGACATTGAGCTATCCAGTATGTTCAACATCCAGATGGTCTTTTTATTTCTCGTTGGTTAACTTCTGTGATGAAAAACGACTAACACCCAGTGGAAAAATCTGTTCACAAGAGAGTTCATTTTACTGTTTAGTCGTGTGTATGATTTGTTTTCTCTCTCTTCGTGATGGATTATCCCGCTCTCCAGTATTGCAATATTCTGTTATACAAAAAGAAAATGGTCCTAGACCTTAAAAAAAAGAAGAAAAAAAAAAAGACATTTTCTGGTCCAAAAGAGAAGCGATTAATAAAGGAAGCTTCATTATCCCTCTGGGACTCGGAGTAGACTTGGAGAAGAAGTGATTGAAGTGTGTTAAGAATCTTATCAGCTGGATTTTCGCTGGAGGTTTTTCATGTAGACTTTTCTGCCGGGAACGCTCCTCACGAGGACCCGGAGAGATAATTAGTGAGCGTCAAGCCTCGATGAGTCTTAGAAAAAAAGGAAAATTCTCTACTGAAGAATAAATGGATGATAAGAAAGAGCAGAAAAATACCTAAATGTAGACATATTTTGATTTAATATGAGGTCGAATTAACTGATAACATCACTTTTTTTCAAGTTGTCTTTATATTTGAAGTCATCCTATCTGTCCAATTAATGTTTTTATATTTTAAAAACATTTTAAATGAACAATGTCCAATTAATTTATTCTTTTTATGTTTTTTTGCAAGTAGAAAAGTTTTCCGTACTCCAACATTAGCAATGTTATTAAGATGAAAAAGCCTTTATTTCTATAATTATATTCAATGCGGAAGATTCAATATTGCGTCTGTTATTTCAGATTAAATATAAATTTACATTCCACTTACTTTAACGCGGAAGGATTCAGAAAACTAACCAAACAAGTCATGGCGCCCCCTATCCTTCTGGAGGACACATAACAAAGTCATCATACATAATGTGGTAATGTACGATACTACATTATGTCCAATTTTCCTCAAAGGAAAATAAGGTAGTGAATTTCCCTTGAAGTTTATTCCCTTGAGGAAGTTAAATACCTTTAGGAAGTTAAATGTTCCTTTAGGAAGTTAAATGTTCCTTTAGGAAGTTTCATTTGCTTTCGAAAGTTAAATTGCATTAAGAAAGTAAATGTAGCTTTAGAAAGTTAAATTGCCTTTAGGAAGTTAAATGTCCTTCAGAAAGATGAATTCCCTTTAAAACATTTAATTCCCTTTAGAAAGTTGAATTTTCCTTTAGAAAGTTAAATGTTCCTTTATGAAGTTTAATTCCCTTTGGAAAGTTTAATTTCTTAAGGAAGTTTTAATTCCCTTTAGGAAGTTAAATTCCCCTCTAGGAAGTTTAGTTTCCTTTAGGAAATACTTTTCCTTTAGGAAGTTAAATTCGCTTTAGGAGTAAATTCCCCTCTAGGAAGTTAAATTCCCTTTAGGAAGTAAATTTCCCTTGAAGAAGTTGTATTCCCTTTAGGGGGAAATTTTCCTTGAGGAACTGCTGTTCCCTTTAGGAAGTGTACGTCCCTTTAGGAAGTTACATTTCCCTTTAGGAAGTAAAGTTCCCTTTAGGAGGTTAAATTTCCCTTTAGGAAGTTAAGTTCCCTTTAGGAACTGTAAGTCCCTTTAGGAAGTTAAATTCCTTTTAGGAAGTAAATTTCACTTTAGGAAGTTGAATTCCCTTTAGGGGGTTTAGTTACATTTAGGAAGTTAAATTCCCATTTAGGAAATACTTTTCCTTTAGGAAGTTAAATTAGCTTTAGGGAGTGTAAGCCCCTTTAGGAAGATAACGTCCCTTCAGGAAATAAATTTCCCTTTAGGAAGTTAAATTCCCTTTAGGAGGAAATTTCCCTTGAGGAAGTGCAGTTCCCTTTAGGAAGTAAATTCCCCTTTAGGAAGTTAAATTACCTTTAGGAATTAAATTTCCCTTGAGGAAGTGCAGTTCCCTTTAGGAAGTAAATTTCCCTTTAGGAAGTTCAATTACCTTTAGGAAGTAAATTTCCCTTGAGGAAGTGCAGTTCCATTTAGGAAGTAAATTTCCCTTTACGAAGTAAATTTCCCTTTAGGAAGTTAAATTACCTTTAGGAAGTACATTTTCCTTGAGGAAGTTAAATTTCCCTTTAGGAAGTTAAATAACCTTTAGGAAGTAAATTTCCCTTGAGGAAGTGCAGTTCCCTTTAGGAGGTTAAATTTCACTTTAGGAAGTTGAATTCCCTTTAGGGGGTTTAGTTACATTTAGGAAGTTAAATTCCCTTTTAGGAAATACTTTTCCTTTAGGAAGTTAAATTCGCTTTAGGAGTAAATTTCCCTTTAGGAAGTTTAGTTACCTTTAGGGAGTGTAAGCCCCTTTAGGAAGATAAAGTCCCTTCAGGAAGTAAATTTCCCTTTAGGAAGTTAAATTCCCTTTAGGAGGAAATTTCCCTTGAGGAAGTGAAGTTCCCTTTAGGAAGTAAATTTCCCTTTACGAAGTTAAATTACCTTTAGGAAGTAAATTTCCCTTGAGGAAGTTCAGTTCCCTTTACGAAGTGTAAGTCCCTTTAGGAAGTTAAATTCCCTTTAGAATGTAAATTTTCCTTTAGGAAGTTGAATTTCCCTTTAGGAAGATAAATTTACTTTAGGAAGTGAAATTCCCTAAGGAAGTTAAATTCCCTTTAGTAAGTTAAATTCCTTCCCTAATGTGGAAGTGGAGAGGTCCCGACTTGCTGTCCACGAGTCACATTCAAAACAGATTTCTCTGGATTCCTTCACCCAAAAAAACCCACCCGGAAGCCCCAATAACGCCCACGTTCACTGCGGCTCTCGTTTCCCCTCAGTCATCAAATAAAGTTCCTCTACAGACGTGGGTGAGAGACGATGAAGTGGGCACGACTTCTCCCGTCAGGCACATCTCAAACCCCCCTCCTCGTCTAGTTAGTAGCCTCAGTGACAGTGTAATCCCTGCTCCCCTCTTTTGTCCGTCACCCACTGACGGAACAGAATCATCTCTGCTGCCAACACTCTGGACCAGACGGGCCTGGAGACCCACTGCACATTTAATGCCAGGATTTTCAAAACTGTGTGGAGAGACCAGTGCAGAGATCAACACTATATTCTCGCAATGTATGTATGCAGCGAGAATTCTGACCCGCTCAAGTAGAAGAACTCACATTTCTCCTATCCTTAAAACTCTTCACTGGCTTCCAGTTTCATTCAGGATCAACTTTAAAATTCCCTTTAGGAAGTAAATTCCCTTTAAGAAGTTGTATTCCCTTTAGGAGGAAATTTTCCTTGAGGAAGTTCCGTTCCCTTTAGGAAGTGTAAGTCCCTTTAGGATGTTACATTTCCCTTTAGAAAGTAAAGTTCCCGTTAGGAGGTTAAATTTCCCTTTAGGGAGTTAAGTTCCCTTTAGGAATTGTAAGTCCCTTTAGGAAGTAAATTCCCTTTAGGAAGTAAATTTCACTTTAGGAAGTTAAATTCCCTTTAGGAAGTAAATTTCACTTTAGGAAGTTGAATTCCCTTTAGGGGGTTTAGTAACATTTAGGAAGTTAAATTCCCTTTTAGGAAATACTTTTCCTTTAGGAAGTTAAATTCGCTTTAGGAGTAAATTTCCCTTTAGGAAGTTTAGTTACCTTTAGGGAGTGTAAGCCCCTTTAGGAAGATAAAGTCCCTTCAGGAAATAAATTTCCCTTTAGGAAGTTAAATTCCCTTTAGGAGGAAATTTCCCTTGAGGAAGTGCAGTTCCCTTTAGGAAGTAAATTTCCCTTTACGAAGTCAATTTCCCTTTAGGAAGTTAAATTACCTTTAGGAAGTAAATTTCCCTTGAGGAAGTGCAGTTCAATTTAGGAAGTAAATTTCCCTTTACGAAGTAAATTTCCCTTTAGGAGGTTAAATTACCTTTAGGAAGTACATTTTCGTTGAGGAAGTCAAAAACTCCTGTTGTGTTGTCAGTTTTATCTTGCCCTTTAAAGTATATACTTTATTAGATATTGTTTTGATTGTTTAAGCGCTTTGTGACCCTGGTCTGGAAAAGCCCTATACAAATAAAAATTACTTACTTACTTACTTACTTACTATATAGTGTGTATATACATGTTTAAAAGGGGGGTTTGTGTGCGATAACTTTGTAGTTAATCTGTTAGTATTACTTTTAAAAAACGTTTCTTAGCGAAACATCTATAATTAAACATCACACAATGTTATCATACGCGGCAGAAAAAAAAAAGGTGTTGCAAACAATTTTTCAAGCTCTAGGAAACCCGTAAAAACCAATAGTGAGCGGAGCAGGAGACGAGCTGAGGTTATGACAGGAACAGATAAGGGACAAGCAGGTACAGAAGGTTCGACAAAAGTGAAGCAGGAAGAGGCGACAGTCGGTTGATAAATACGACGGCACAGATTTATTTATTTTCTGACTCCGACAATATGACAGAGATAGAGGGAGAGCCACAGAGATGAAAATAGAAAAGTATATAAGCGCAACAACTTCGATTTGAGGATTAATTCCCTTTAAGAAGTGTAATTCCTTGAGGAAGTTAAATCTCTTTCAGGAAGTTTAATTCCCTTTAAGAAGTTTAATTTGTTAAGGAAGTTTAATTCCCTTTAAGAAGTTTAATTTGTTAAGGATGTTTAATTCCCTTTAGGAAGTTTAATCTCTTTTAGGAAGTTTAATTCCCTTTAAGAAGTTTAATTTGTTAAGGTAGTTTAATTCCCTTTAAGAAGTTAAATTCGTTAAGGAAGTTTAATTCCCTTTAAGAAGTTTAATTCCTTGAGGAAGTTAAATCTCTTTCAGGAAGTTTAATTCCCTTTAAGAAGTTTAATTTGTTAAGGAAGTTTAATTCCCTTTAAGAAGTTTAATTCCTTAAGGAAGTTAAATCTCTTTCAGGAAGTTTAACTCTCTTTAAGAAGTTTAATTTGTTAATGAAGTTTAACTCCCTTTAGGAAGTTTAATTCCCTTTAAGAAGTTTAATTCCTTAAGGAAGTTAAATCTCTTTCAGGAAGTTGAATTCCCTTTAAGAAGTTTAATTCTCTAAGTAAGTTAAATCTCCTTAATGACGTTTAATTCCCTTTAGGAAGTTTAATTTGTTAAGGAAGTTGAATTCCTTAAGGAAGTTAAATCTCTTTCAGGAAGTTTAACTCTTTTTAAGAAGTTTAATTTGTTAGTGAAGTTTTACTCCCTTTAGGAAGTTTAATACCCTTTAAGAAGTTTAATTCCTTAAGGAAGTTAAATCTCTTTTAGGAAGTTTAATTCCCTTTAAGAAGTTTAATTCTCTAAGTAAGTTAAATCTCCTTAATGACGTTTAATTCCCTTTAGGTCGTTTAATTCCCTTTAAGAAGTTTAATTTGTTAAGGAAGTTTAATTCCTTAAGGAAGTTAAATCTCTTTCAGGAAGTTTAACTCTTTTTAAGAAGTTTAATTTGTTAATGAAGTTTAACTCCCTTTAGGAAGTTTAATACCCTTTAAGAAGTTTAATTCCTTAAGGAAGTTAAATCTCTTTTAGGAAGTTTAATTCCCTTTAAGAAGTTTAATTCTCTAAGTAAGTTAAATCTCCTTAATGAAGTTTAATTCCCTTTAGGAAGTTTAATTCCCTTTAAGTAAGTTAAATCTCCTTAATGACGTTTAATTCCCTTTAGGAAGTTTAATTCCCTTTAAGAAGTTTAATTTGTTAAGGAAATTTAATTCCCTTTAAGAAGATTAATTCCTTAAGGAAGTTAAATTCCCTTTAGGAAGTTTAATTCCCTTTAAGAAGTTTAATTCCTTGAGGAAGTTAAATCTCTTTCAGGAAGTTTAACTCTCTTTAAGAAGTTTAATTTGTTAATGAAGTTTAACTCCCTTTAGGAAGTTTAATTCCCTTTAAGAAGTTTAATTCCTTAAGGAAGTTAAATCTCTTTCAGGAAGTTTAATTCCCTTTAAGAAGTTTAATTCTCTAAGTAAGTTAAATCTCCTTAATGACGTTTAATTCCCTTTAGGTCGTTTAATTCCCTTTAAGAAGTTTAATTCCTTAAGGAAGTTAAATCTCCTTTAGGAAGTTTACTTTCCTTTTAAGAAGTTAAATACCTTTATGAAGAATATTTCCCTTAAGGAAGTAAAATTCCCTTTTAGGAAGTACATTTCCCTTTAGGAAGTAAAATTCCCTTGAGGAAGTAAAATTCCCTTTACTAAGTAATGTTCCCTTAGGGAGTACATTTCCCTTTAGGAAGTAAAATTCCCTTAAGGAAGTAACATTCCCTTTAGGTAGTAAAGTTTCCTTAGGAAGTTAAATACCTTTAGGAAGTTTAATTCCCTTTAAGAAGTTTAATTCCTTGAGGAAGTTAAATCTCTTTCAGGAAGTTTAATTCTCTAAGTAAATTAAATCTCCTTAATGACGTTTAATTCCCTTTAGGAAGTTTAATTCCCTTTAAGAAGTTTAATTCCTTAAGGAAGTTAAATCTCTTTCAGAAAGTTTAATTCTCTAAGTAAGTTAAATCTCCTTAATGACGTTTAATTGACTTTAGGAAGTTTAATTCCCTCTAAGAAGTTTAATTTGTTAAGGAAGTTAAATCTCCTTTAGGTCGTTTAATTCCATTTAAGAAGTTTAATTCCTTAAGGAAGTTAAATCTCATTTAGGAAGTTTACTTTCCTTTTAAGAAGTTAGATACCTTTATGAAGAATATTTCCCTTTAGGAAGTAAAATTCCCTTGAGGAAGTAAAATTCCCTTTAGGAAGTAAAGTTCCCTTAGGAAGTAGATTTCCCTTGAGGAAGTAAAATTCCCTTTAGGAAGTAAAGTTCCCTTAGGAAGTAGATTTCCCTTTAGGAATTACAATTCCCTTTAGGAAGTTATATATAGGAAGTTTAATTCCCTTTAGGAAGTCAAAAGAGATAGAGGGAGAGCTACTGAGATATAAATAGAAAAGTATAAAAGCGGAACAACTTCCATTTAAGGATGATTGTCCCTGGATTCTGTTTGTGGCTAGAAAAAGATGGATTTAAAGCTCATTGCCAGGAATTTACACTGACAGAAAACTCTAACGACTGGATGATAAAAACACCATTTTTTTCTCTTTATTAAGCATCAGAAACCACTTTAGAAACACTTGATCTGATCAATAACTACTATTATCAATAGGAAATGAGTGTAAAAAACACGGCATCTTTAGCGTGAGGACGGGAGTCAGGCTTCCTGACGTTTGACATTTCCACTGACAACACCTGACAGAAGTGCGCTGAAAGGACACGTTGCCCAGAAACCCGAACCTGCTGATGCCAAAACCAAACATCTTACATTCTCGCGACGTGTGAACAGAGTGGAAATGTCAACTGCCCATGGGCAGCGGGAGGGAATTCTCTAAGCTCTCTGTAAACGCTTCGGAATTGTGGCCATGAAAGTCGATGGCTAACGATTGAAATGACTCGCTGGAGACGAAAAAAAAAAAAAACAAGGTTGTCAATCTAGTATTTATTAAGATCGATCCGTGCTTTTGTTTACCAGAGACGCACTTCTTGTATTTATCGGATCGGCTCAACTATGTCCAGAGACGATACCGTTGGCTGCTCTGTGTAAAGATTTGGCCCCGGTGTTGATGCTCTCCGATGACGGTAATTGGGGAGAGATTTCTGACTCCGGGAAAACTGGATCTCATTCAACGGCCGTTTCCTTTCATCAACGAACCAATTCCAGTTTAAATATGCGCCACTTAACCAGGACCTCAAGATGACTGGCGACCTGCCGGTACAACGGTAAAGCTCAGACATGAAATAGGAGTACATTCCTTTCATAGGTAGAGTTATAAGTAAAAAATAATGAGTTGACTTATGAACCGATGAACCAAAGTAGTTCAACGTAAACTTAGTGTGTTTAAGAAGCAGCTTGTGTTGTGGGAGGAGGGTCCGGAAAGAAGGAGAAGACCACGGAATAAACAGGGTGAGTTGGTTCTTTTTTGAAGAGATTTCGTTGATTTTCATTTATTGACCAAACACCATCGTCGCAATTTCAGATTCACGACTTGAAAAGACCTGTGCTGTGTCTCAAATCGCATACTAGCGTACTAAAAGTTAGTATTTTTAGTGCGTTAGTGCGTCTCAATTCTTAGTACGCCAATTTAGTGCGCCATGCACACTAAATTGGCGTACTAACACGCCCACAAAACTGAGCATGGTTCGATGGACACTAAACACACTAAACAGCCGCCATCTTAGTGACATTTTAAACAGAAGTTACGTCATATATAAATGCATATATATTCATATACTTACAGGTGCATTTTCAGCAGCAGTAGGAGGATAAACACGTCTTCGCTGCTGATACCAGCTTAAATATCTCGCGATTATTAAGATTCTCATGTTCTCATTTATTTATTTTTCCAAAGTTGCAATACCTGCTGCCAGCAGGTGTCGGCGATAGCGTTCAAACAGCTGGTTGAAACATCGTTAAATAGAAGTAGAAGAAGAAGCTGTCATGTGATCTCCGGTTAGTGTGTAGCAGCAGAGTTTGATTTGAGACATACTATCTGTGGAGAATTTGCGTACTAGTTAGTACGTACACTAAACTGATACATACTAACTTCTAGCATACTAAGAGTAGTATGTGATTTGAGACACAGCACTGTACTATGGGCAATCCCTGATGGGCGTTACTTACCGATGTAAACATGATTTCTCCGCAATTGTACCGTTAGCTCTATTCAAGTTACCAGCCCTGACCCACTCCCAACGAAAATATACCGAAAACAGGAAGTTGTGGCACGCACCTTTTCCTTGACCGTTGTGTGACTGTTTATGGAAAGCCAAGTGAGGATTTCTTCCATATCCTTGATATCACATGGCAAAAACACAAACTAGTTCACTAGTCTAATGCTGACATGTTAACTAGTTGAGTCTAAATTAAGTCCACTAGTGAACTTGTCATGTAGTTTTACATGACTAGTGAAGGTTAAAAAAAACATACTAGTTGACTAGTGAAGGCTAGTTTGATCCAATATGTTTATTAGTGAAATAGTGAACATTTCACAGTACAACATGTTAACTAGTTAACTAAAGCATCCACTTGTTAACATTTTGGACCTCACTAGTGTAAGGAAATGACAACTTTACTGTAATCGATCATCTAGATTTAACACACATTTCAAATAGTCACTTGATTAACTGATAATCTTTCATATTTAATTCATATTAAATAATCATTGTCTTGCATTGCATTCACTGACTGCAACAACTCACAGGCCGAGGTCAAACAAAGCCTTTCACACACTTGGAAAGATTAAACGATCCCAGATTCCCAGCAAGTCTGTGGGAACCTGTTTGAGAACTCACACTGAAAGACACAACAGGCCAGCAAGCCGCTGGGAATAGTTTCTCTCTAGAAGACAACAACTTTTGGTAAATTTCCACGGCGGCCATCTTAGAATCAAGTGTTTACAGTTACTGACCAATCCTACATGTACAATTGACTAGAGGCGTTAACCTGAATATTCTCGATAAAAGATCCACCATTTTGTGAGATCTTTGCGTTCTGGCATTCGAAGACGTCTGCGATAGATCTCTCTGCTTGCTAGCGCCCGTGTTCACGTAAGTTTGTCTCTGACTTTTGCATAATTCACTAAATGAGCATTTTTCTTAAACTCATCCATGTGTCTGTCCTTCATTTTCCATCACCACGTACGAGGCTGGGGAGGGGTTGGTTCACCGGAACACAAAATCCCCACCCTAGTTAACTAGTACAGTCAGAACACTTAGTACTAGTAAGCATGTAGACCGTTTGTCTATTAATAGTTCACTAGTTTACTAGTAAGCCCATTTTTAGCTGAACTAGTTAACTAGTCTTACTGTTACTAGTTTACATGTTGGGGTCAGCTAGTTCACTAGCAAGGCCAAACAAACTTAAACTAGTTCACTAGTAGGCATGTTGATCTTCACTAGTTTACGAGTATGTCTTTTTGTAACCTTCACTAGTGAACTAGTCATGTAAAACTACATGATAAGTTCACTAGTGGACTTAATTTAGGCTTAACTAGTTAACATGTCAGAGTTTTTGGGACCAACTAGTGAACTAGTGTGTGTTTTTGCCCTGTGATATCAAGAATATGGAATAAATCTTCACTTGGCTTTCCATAGACTGTTGTCTTTTGGTGTAAATAGATAGATAGATGGATGGATCGATGAATAGATGGATGGATGGATGGATGGATGGATGGATGGATGGATGGATGGATCGATGAATAGATGGATGGATGGATGGATGGATGGATACAATACTAGTGATGAAGGTTCATGAAGCAGTTTTGAACAACTCAGATTATTTTTAAACTGATGGCGCCACCTACTGACCCGAAAACCACATGACACTGTTACATGAAGCTTTATCAGTCAATCACTAGTAAATATATATATCATATTTATATGATTATTTCGCAAAGTATGATCTTTAAGCGACCGTGTAACTCTACTCTTTTTTTATCCACTAGAATCTTTTTGTGAACCGGGAAAGCATCCGTGTACTAGTTGTCTTTTCTGTCGCTAACCATGTTTTTTCGGTAAAAATTAAACATGAGGTAGATTTTATGGGGGGGCTGATTGACTTAGTTGATACTATACATATTAGCAAAACCTTAAATTCTGCAAAAATTAATGTATAAGAATTATTTTAATTCTCAGTCAATTGTTTTTTTTTAAAAAAGTGGATTTTGTGTGTGTTAAAGTTGTATTAAAGGTTTTAGTTACGCTTTAGTGACGCATCTTTAATTTAACATTTAACAACATTTTATCATACGACGCGAATGAACGGATGTCGGAATATAAAATAAAATAAGTGCCAATTGTTGCTGCTTTTAACGGAACGCTTGGGTCGGCATTGACTTATGACACTAGCCTTAAATCCGATATATCGCAATCCACCGTTGACCCAATGTTAGACATTTACTGAGTGTATTAGGTCCAGTTTTCCACAAACATTTTCCTGGATCAGGTTGGGAAGACAATAAGGAAGAACATCCCGACACGGTTCTCTGGTTTATTTCACGAAAACACCCGCGGTCTTCAAAAGACCTGATTTATTTTAATAGCCACAAAAATATTGTCCAAAAATAAAGCGTTTGTCTGTTCCATGAAAGCGACGGACCACGGAGGAGAAACAGGGGGAGCTATTATAGAATGGATTCAGTGCAGTTGGTAAAATTGATGGATTGTGTCCCGCTCGGTGGGACCAATATCAGTGCAGCAGCAAAAAGGTCCATGTGGTACAGAATCCAGTCCAAAGCCGACACTGACACTAATTGGATGTAGTGGATGTGCCAAAGTACACAACTGGGGCAGACTTGTGTTTTTGTCTGGGTCTGTCAGAGGGTTTATTATGAGGACAGCACTTTGAAGCCATTTTTCATTTATCGAACCGAGATTAAAATAAAAAAAAGATGACGACGTGGAGTTGTCTCATCGTGTGAGTGTCTCGAGACAGACCAGTAGAACGGTCCAGTAAGGGGATCACATGACTCTCTGATAGATGCGTGGTCGGGAATATGTTCTCTGTTATTTAATGTTCTCTTTTATGCAGATGATACTAAGAATGAAACCGTGTTAGTCTTACTTTGTTTTTAATCTTTTGTTTCTTCATGTTTTTAAACACAAAGTGTGAATTTCCTTTTTGCATAATCAACATTCTCCTCTGTTTTTACGGTTTTAAATTGTTGGATTAAAGTTGAAAATTGTTTATTTAGTTAGAAAAAAGTTTAATTAAAGGTAAAAAAAAGTTTGATTTCATTTGAAAAGTTTATTTTTTGTTGACAACATTTGATCATAGTTGACAAAAGTTTGATAACATTTGAAAATTGTTTGATTACAGTTGAAAAAAGTTTGATTATAGTTGAAAATTGTTTGATTACAGTTGAAAAAAGTTTCACTATAGTTGAAAATTGATTGAATACAGATGAAAAATGTTTGATTATCGTTGGAAAAAGTCTTGTTACAGTTGAAAATTGCTTGATTATAGTTGAAAAAAGTTTGATTATAGTTGAAAATTGTTTGATTACAGTTGAAAAAAGTTTGATTATAGTTGAAAATAGTTTGATTATAGTTGAAAATTGTTTGATTACAGTTGAAAAAAGTTTGATTATAGTTGAAAATAGTTTGATTATAGTTGAAAATTGTTTGATTACAGTTGAAAAAGTTTGATTATAGTTGAAAATTGTTTAGTTATAGTTGAAAATTGTTTAAATTAGTTCAATATCATTCGATTCCAGTTGAAAATTGTTTGATTACAATTAATAAAGTTCGATTATAGTCGGAAATTGATTGAATACAGATGAAAAAATGTTGATTATCGTTGGAAAAAGTTTTATTACAGTTAAAAATTCCTTGATTACAGTTGAAAAAGGTTGGATTACAGTTTTTTATTTCATTTGAAAAGTTTGATTTTAGTTGAAAGCGTTTGATTATAGTTGACAAAAGTTTGATTACAGTTAAAAATGTTGACTATAGTTGAAAATTGATTTATTACAGTTGAAAAAAGTTGGATTACAGTAAAAGAAAGAAGTGAGAAAGTGGAACATTTGTACATTTTAATATGTATTTACATTATTGAGTATTGTTTTGATTGTTTAAGCGCTTTGTAACCCTGGTCTGGAAAAGCGCTATACAAATAAAAATGACTTACTTACTTACTTACTTACATAGCTATTACATTATAAAACCAATGTTTATTTGTATACATGAACATTGATTTTTATATGTAAATGTTCTTTTGTGTTTTTTTGCGAAAGTATATAGAGGTTTTGAATCTGCAGGCAAGCATGTTACCTTAGACTTCCATGGACTTCATCCTCTTACCTCCTGGTTCTGGTCCAAAGAACAGAATGAGAATCTCCCTGCAAGAACAGGAATAAGAAAGATTATTTTGGGATGTTGATCTCGCTTTTTTGAGAGTGTAGACTCTGGAAATGGGTTAAAAAAGCACACCTGGAAACCCAAAAATATATGCATGACTTCCCCTGAAAACTCCATATTCTTCACCAGACTCAGAAAAGGAACATGGATTTGAGGTTCGAACACGCCGGTGATGTCATATGGAGTCCCCTGCTGACTCAGTGTCGGCATCAGTCTGCTCCGCTTGTCAGCCCTCGGGGGGGAAGGAAAAAAAAAACTGGTGGGAAACAGAGTCGGGAAGTGAAAGACAAGCGAAAGCGAGCGCCGTCTATCCAGGACGAACATCTCTCTTCATCCATCCCCGACTCCTTCTCACTGTCACTTTCACTTTCCCTTCGCCGTCTGCTCCGCTGTGTTAAATCGCGTGAAGTTATGCGAATGTTCTCGAGGAGGCTTTTAATAATAGATGGAGGGGGAAACTTAATTTTCCCACAGAAGCCTTCAGAATACTTCAGTGTAATGAGGAGGGAAACATTTGGCAGGATCACAAGAACATTTCTAAAATCTGGGATGTTGTCTTCTTTTCTTTCTTCCTCAAGTGAAAAAAGCTCATTAGCTGTCCTTGTGTTTCAAGATGTGCCTCTTTTTTTTTCAATATATATTAATTTGCAGGAGATTTTTGTGTGAAAAATGATTTATTATCGTCATTTTATTCACAAAAAATGGGTTGAAAATAATTCACCAATCATACACTTTGTTGGAGTACCCCTTCAGATACATGTTAAAATACACGAGAATTAAATACACTTTGTTGTAGTAACCTTTCAAATACATGATAAAATACACAATAATTAAATACACTTATCTGTAGTAATCGTACACATATATGTTCAAATACATGTTAAAGTACACTTGACTTGAATACACTTTGTTGTAGTAACCCTTCAAATACATGTTAAAATACATGAGAATTAAATACACTTTGTTGTAGAAACCGTTCAAATACATGTTAAAATACACAAGAATTAAATACATTATTTTGTAGTAATTTACATACATTTTCAAATACACTTGACTTGAATACACTTTGCTGTAGTTACCTTTCAAATACAAGTTAAAATACACGAGAATTAAATACACTATGTTGTAGTAATCATACACATAAATGTTCAAATACACTTGACTTGAATACACTTTGTTGTAGTAACCCTTCAAATACATGTTAAAATACTCTTCACTTGAATACACTTTTCTTTCTTCCTCAAGTGAAAAAAGCTCATTAGCTGTCCTTATGTTTCAAGATGTGCCTCTTTTTTTTTTTCAATATATATTAATTTGCAGGAGATTTTGTGTGAAAAATGATTTATTATCGTCATTTTATTCACAAAAAATGGGTCGAAAATAATTCACCAATCATGAGCAAAAAAGCTTTTTTTTTTTGCCAAGAAGAAAATCTGAATCTGCGATCTGCTATAGCTTCCTTCGAAAGCCGACCTGTACGCCTCTCTTTTTGTGTGTCTAATGCATCCTTTTGCCTTTAATGTCTCTGCGATCTTATCTTTAATCTCCATGCTCCGAAGCCTCAAGAGATTCTGTCTTCCCAGTGTAGTTTTCGGTGCTTTGGAGGAGCCGTTATTTCCGAAGCTTTATTGTCTTTTGATCAGTTCAATGTCTTCTTTTCTCCCTCTTTCATGTTCTCCTTTGTCCTGTTTTTTTATTCCCTCCTCCTATGATGTTTTAAGATCATAGATAGTATATGTTCAAATAGCTCAAAAGCAGATTTCAGGAACTGTTGATGAAAGGTCTAGAAATGGATGAATGCGTCTAGATTTCCATCTGGATCCAAGAATCTTTTGAAGTAATTGTCACTCTCTATTATATGTTTATCAAGTGTTGTGCAGGCGAGTTCTGAAACAACTCTTGTCAAATGCTCATTTGAATTTAACCTACGAAAAATATCAATGACATTTCAAATATACCAAGTAAGGATGCACCAAATTTTTCGGCCAAAACGCTTTTATCACCGGAAGAACTCCGAAACAGGATGTAGTCTGTGTAGGCAAAAAACACAGAGTTTACACAGATGCGTACTTGACTTTGTGAGTCTGTACATTCACCAAGAACAAAACATTATTATTATCCTTTTAATTACATTGAATTTAATATTATAGATTATTGAAGTACTGTCAGTGCCAAATACATATTTTTTAAATTGGTAATTATTATTTGAAGCAGTTTTCAATACCACAATTTAATAAAGGTGTGTTAAAAAACACAAGACTTGAATACACTTTGTTGGAGTACCCCTTCAGATACATGTTAAAATACACGAGAATTAAATACACTTTGTTGTAGTAACCTTTCAAATACATGATAAAATACACAATAATTAAATACACTTATCTGTAGTAATCGTACACATATATGTTCAAATACATGTTAAAATACACTTGACTTGAATACACTTTGTTGTAGTAACCCTTCAAATACATGTTAAAATACATGAGAATTAAATACACTTTGTTGTAGAAACCGTTCAAATACATGTTAAAATACACGAGAATTAAATACATTATTTGTAGTAATTTACATACATTTTCAAATACACTTGACTTGAATACACTTTGTTGTAGTTACCTTTCAAATACATGTTAAAATACACGAGAATTAAATACACTATGTTGTAGTAATCATACACATAAATGTTCAAATACACTTGACTTGAATACACTTTGTTGTAGTAACCCTTCAAATACATGTTAAAATACATGAGAATTAAATACACTTTGTTGTAGAAACCGTTCAAATACATGTTAAAATACACGAGAATTAAATACATTATTTGTAGTAATTTACATACATTTTCAAATACACTTGACTTGAATACACTTTGTTGTAGTTACCTTTCAAATACATGTTAAAATACACGAGAATTAAATACACTATGTTGTAGTAATCATACACATAAATGTTCAAATACACTTGACTTGAATACACTTTGTTGTAGTAACCCTTCAAATACATGTTAAAATACATGAGAATTAAATACACTTTGTTGTAGAAACCGTTCAAATACATGTTAAAATACACGAGAATTAAATACATTATTTGTAGTAATTTACATACATTTTCAAATACACTTGACTTGAATACACTTTGTTGTAGTTACCTTTCAAATACATGTTAAAATACACGAGAATTAAATACACTATGTTGTAGTAATCATACACATAAATGTTCAAATACACTTGACTTGAATACACTTTGTTGTAGTAACCCTTCAAATACATGTTAAAATACATGAGAATTAAATACACTTTGTTGTAGAAACCGTTCAAATACATGTTAAAATACACGAGAATTAAATACATTATTTGTAGTAATTTACATACATTTTCAAATACACTTGACTTGAATACACTTTGTTGTAGTTACCTTTCAAATACATGTTAAAATACACGAGAATTAAATACACTATGTTGTAGTAATCATACACATAAATGTTCAAATACACTTGACTTGAATACACTTTGTTGTAGTAACCCTTCAAATACATGTTAAAATACACTTCACTTGAATACACTTTGTTGTAGTTACCCTTCAAATACATGTTAAAATACACGAGAATTAAATATACTATTGTGTAGTAATCGTACACATAAATGTTAAAATACCCTTGACTTGAATACACTTTGTTGTAGTAACCCTTCAAATACATGTTAAAATACACTTCACTTGAATACACTTTGTTGTAGTTACCCTTCAAATACATGTTAAAATACACAAGAATTAAATACACTATTGTGTAGTAATCGTACACATAAATGTTCAAATACACTTGACTTGAATACACTTTGTTGTAGTAACCCTTCGAATACATGTTAAAATACATCACTTGAATACACTTTGTTGTAGTTACCCTTCAAATACATGTTAAAATACATGAGAATTAATTACAATTTGTTGTAGTAACCCTTCAAATACATCTTAAAATACACAATAATTAAATACACTTTTTTGTAGTAATAGTACACAAAAATGTTGAAATACACTTGACTCAAATACACTTTGTTGTAGTAACCCTACACATAGAGTAGATGTTAAAATACATGATACTTGAAGACACTTTTTGTAGTACGTAACATCCCTAATATCCAGATATATCGATGAATTCAACAACTTTAGGGCCAAAAATCAAGCTGCTTGGGAGAGTTCTGCACTCTCAGAGTGCTTTTTCCCTCATTGGTTATGTTAGGAACCAACTCGTGTTTGCCCGGAGACTTCTGCCCGAGGCAGTGCTCGTCAGATCCAGTCCTTCAGCCGACAATAGACTCTCAAAACTGCCCACCGCTGTCTTATCCGAGCCCCCTGATATCTCCAATGCTGTCCACACGAGGTGAAAAACCCTCAACACTGTCTTCTGGGAGAAGCCATGTCTCCGACTTCTACCCACTCACTCCTGTGAGCACAACCGTCTCAGACCTTCTCTGGCCACACGGCCATGTCAGGAAGTCGATTTTTGGTTTTTCACAGCTTTATATTTTGATGTTGAGTTTCAATGCTGGTCTAGAAAATAACAATATATGTCATTATTAAAAGCAAAACTTTAATTTTAAATTATTCAACCTTTTTTTTGGTAGTTTTCTCAAGTGTAAGACTATTGTTTTGTCGCAACAAGTGTAATAAATTCACTGTGAGTACGAATCAATCATTAAAATTGGACTTGTTTAATGTTCCGGCTCATATCAACCAGTGTTACACAAGCAGGCATGGAACCAGATGAACTCATTACCAACAACAGCAGGTTGTTAAAGAGCCTGCAGACGCTGCAGCTGGAAGGTTGGATCCAAGAAAAAAAGAGGATCTCAAATATATTTTTATAGACGGTCCAATTAAAGACAAAAAAACCCTACATCTGCCGTCGGTATGGTCCAAAGCAACAGATCATTTGAGAACAGAAAGCCTTAAAAATCTTCTGTCTGATAAATGATGATCTCATTATTGAGACTTAGGGGGGGAAATATCTGGGATCATATCCAGCAAGATCTTCCCTCAACAAATGATCTTTCAAATTATTTTTAAGAGCTGTTAAGTATCGCAAGGATTATCTTAATGAGCAGAACCAAATCCAAAACCTGTTTTTTGATATATATCTCCAGCCAGGTTCGTATTTCAAGCTGTTCCCTTTTATTGGACGGAGATTTTCTGTGAAAAGATGTCAACAGTCATGGAAAAATGGTTAGATCAACAATTAGTGGCCACTCTTATGTGTTTCATGAAACTTACAGACAGAGAAATGGAAGCTTGAATGGATGATAGATGGATGGACGAATAGATGGGTGATCAAATTCATGGATTAATGAATGGCTGAGGAGATTGAAGAAAGGATGAATGGGTTATCAGTGGAATGGGTGGGTGACTGATTGGGTGATTAAATGGATGGATGGATGGACGGACGGACAGGAGGATGGAAGGACGGATGAAATAATGAATTAACTCATTTATGAAAGGATGGACGGACAGGTAGAGGGATGGAAGAACAAATGGTTGGATGTATGGAAGAATGGGAGAACAGATGGATGATCGGTTGGGTCAATGATTAAATAGACAGACTAGAGGACTTATGGATGGACGGATGGACGGATGGACGGATGGACGGATGGACGGATGGACGGATGGACGGATGGATGGATGGTTGAATGATTGAATGATTGAATAATTGGATGGATAGACGGACAGGTAGATTGACGGATGGATGGATAGAAGGATGGATGGATTAATAATTGGATGGATGCAAGGATGGATAAATAGATGGATGGATGGATAGATGGATGAGTAGATGGATGGATGGATGGATATATGAATGAATAGATGGATAGATGGATAGATGGATGGATAGATGGATGGATGGATGGATGGATGGATGGATGGATGGATGGATGGATGGATGGATGGATGGATGGATGGATGGATGGATGGATGGATGGATGGATGGATGGATGGATGGATGGATGGATGGGTTTTATCACTTGTTGTTTTAATGCTGGTGGTTGCATTAATCCATCTATTGATGGATGGATGAATGAGTGATTGAATGAATGAATGGATGGATTGATGGATGGATGGACAGATAGGTGGATTGACATATGGATAGAAAGATGGATGAACTAATAATTGGATGGATGGATAAATAGATGGATGAATAGATGGAGGTCTAGAAAGGCGCTATATAAATAGAGATTATTATTATTATTATTATTATTATTATTATTAATAGATGGATGGATGGATGGATGGATGGATGGATGGATGGATGGATGGATGGATGGATGGATGGATGGAAAGATGGATGGATGGATGGAAAGATGGATGGATGGATGGATGGATGGAAGAATAGCACTTGTTAATGCTGGTGGTTGCATTAGTCATTTAATCAGCAGATAATAGTTACATGTATTTGTATTTTACTCTCTGAATTTTAAGTTAATATATGACTAAAAAGAGAGAGAAAGTTAAAACTATACTGATCATATAAATGTAGCAGCTCTGAGACATAAAAACAGATTCAGGTTCCTGTCAAGCATTCGTCCGTCACAAATGTCATGCTCACTGTTTTCAGATAAATAACCAACGAGCAAGGTTGTGTCCGAGGGCTTTGAACTGCACCTGTTTTATATCGGGTTTCTTCACATGATCAAAACCAATTCCATCACTTTTGCTCAGTTGAGCAGACGTGTCATCTCCGGGCCAGCAACAAATAACATGCCAGGTCGTCTCTTCGCTCTCCGAGTCCATGTGTCTGATCTCTGTGTGACGCTTGTTTGTATCAACAATAGATCTGGAACGATCGGTCAAAACTCGGATTGCTTGGCGTGACCTTCACATAAAAACAGCAAAAATAGAGCGCAACTGGTGAAAACAAATCCAACGTTAAGTGAAAACGTGTCCGACCATAACGTTAAATTTGAAAGAATCTGTTCTCATATAGGGTTTGTGTTTTATAAATTTTAGCTAATTGACACGCTTTTTATTTCAGTATCCATCAGCAGAAAAACAGGATTTTGTGACTTCAACATCTTAACCTTCTGGAAAATAAATAAATGACTCTTTCAAATTTGAACACAGTATTTTTATCCCTCTATAATTTAAGACATCTCGGCTAGTTTTTGGAAAGTCACGTTACACTGAAAATTACATTTGAGCCAATTTCCCATCCTCACTACAACCTTTGTCACTGGGGCAAAAAAAAAATCCGCACAACCATCAGCACAAATACACAAAGAGACGTTTCAAATGTCTTCCTCTCCAAGATGCAGTAAGTCCCTCATCACGACCATGTTTTGAACTTATTACTTTATAAAGTTCTCCCCCGTCTGAAATCTGGGCGAACAAAAGGTTACGAGAGCATATTATGGCGTAATAACGGCTTCACTCCTCCTCCAGTCAGTTGTAATCACGCCCCCGCTTTGTTTATAGAGCGAGTCCCTTGGAGGTGGACACTTCCGATGATTGATGACGGACAGTGACAAACCTTGATGTTCGACCAATCCCAGCATAGTGGGCGTCGTTAAGGTAAACAAGATTTAATCTCCAGGGAACCAAACTGTTTTCTAATAAGATCATTTTTTTATGTAAATATTTCAATGAAAACAGCGATAAGTTGTCCTTTAAACACTGAACTTTTAGAATGTACACCTGGTCACAGTTTTTATCATTTGAAATACACAAATATAAAGATATGAAACCGTGTCCGTGCCTTTAAACGTCTTCTTTCTTGCACCATTACCATGTTTTTTTTTTCATTTTTATGACCGAAACCTCCGTATTTCCTAGTGTCAGGGCAATAGCACGGAGAGGAATCACCTGCAGGCGAACACATATCGCGACTCCACACCTTGAAATTATGTGCCGAGCACATGCCCACGGGTGACGGAGCCACTTCTCATTCCGAGGCGAGCAGATGTGTCCAAATCCTCCGAAATCACCGTCAGCATCTGCGCTCGACCGAACAGGATAAAAAAAACAAAAACGGAAAGAGCGACAAATAAATGTTTTGTGTAAAAGGTGGTGCTGCAAATAAATGAATCAGACATTTTTTTCAGGGGGAAACTTTGATTTCACGCTACTTGAAGTTGACGTAGAGAGCTAGCTTGAATGCTACAAGAAGATGTTTAAAGATGTAGGTCATTTTTTAAATTAAAGGTGGGAAGATTTTTAGTATTTTGCGTCTTCTCTGCTGTGTCGTCTTTTAAAATAATCATGTAATATACAGCGATTTTTGTTTTTCATGTAATTTTGTTTATCGTTACAAAGTCCATAGTAGTAACTTTAAAAATATATGTTTTTGTGTTGATACAACATGAATACATATATTTTTAACATAAATAACATAAATATGTAGCTTTTTACTATAATTACCCCAGTTTGGTATGTATGCCGTGTCATTTGAAATGGACTCCTTGGCAGAGGTATCGCTGTTTTGGTGCATTTTCTTTTCATAATTTGATGCATTTTTACTTGTTTTGAAACGTTCATTTTCAACTACTTTTTGACAACAACTTCCTCATCCGACCTCTAGAGGGAGTCCAGTCAGTCAATCCCAGTGGCCAGAGGTGAGAGTAAGATCTTAAATCCCGACTTGTAATTCCAAAACTCATCCATCCGTTCATCCATCCATCCATCTGTCCATTCATCCATCAATCCATGTTTCTGTCAATGCATACATCTTTCCATCCGTCCGTCTGTCAGTCCATTCATTCATCCATCCTTCCGTCTGTCCATCCAACTTCCATCTACCTATCTGTCCGTCCAACCATCCATCCATTCGTCCATCCACCCATCCGTCCCTCCATCCAACCATCCATCCATCCATCCATCCATCCATCCATTCGTCCATCCACCCATCCGTCCATCAATCCATCCAACCATCCATCCATCCATCCATCCATCCATCCACCCATCCGTCCGTCCATCCAACCATCCCTCTACCGATTAGTCCATCCACCCATTCGTCCATCCATCCAACCATCCATCCAGATGCCATCCACCCATTAGTCCGTCCATCCGCCCATCCATCCAACCATCCATCTATTCGTCCATCCGCCCATCCGTCCATCCATCCATTCATCTGTCCACTTTGACTCCATCTACTTCAAGCAATACATTCAAATGAAACCATCCAACTCCCTCTCCATCCTCCCATCACTTCAGAACAAGATCCAAAGATACGCCAAAGAAAGTTGATCCGAACGGCACAATTAAGAAGCAATACTTTTATGGAACAGGCTTCCACCTTCACCCCGACTGTGAGTCTCTACGATTTGAATCTTCATAATGCATTGTTTGATCTCGCACGCGCTTGAAAAGAAACGGTTCAAAACATTCCGACCCAGTAGGAAATACGATCCGACATCAGCCTTAGCCGTAAAACCTCTGCGAACCCTCGCATTCTCTCCGCCGGTTTGGGAGACCCACATCTGACACGCACCATGTAGAGGGAAATGCTCTCACAGCAGGGGGTAAGAAGTGAGGATAAAGCACGCCGAGATGGTAATTGTGAGAAAAAAGAGACAAAAGGTGAAGCGCTCGGCGA
The DNA here is from genome assembly GCF_982586985.1 of Callionymus lyra. Lineage (NCBI taxonomy): Eukaryota > Metazoa > Chordata > Actinopteri > Syngnathiformes > Callionymidae > Callionymus > Callionymus lyra. Next base: position 10,067,815 of record NC_141835.1, on the reverse strand, counting down.
AAAGACGATCTAAGAGAGAAAAAAAATAATAATAATCCACGCTGCTGCCCCTAATTTGTTGCTTTTCACAGGCTTTTTGAATCTTTTAAACAGCAGGGATCATAGGAGGAGAAAAGTTAACGTCCGTAGCATGTTGAGGAGAATAATGAGTTGACGGTGCAAATACAATTAAAGACACCTTATCACACTATCACTTCATTATCTCAAAGATGGAGGTAAGCAGGGATGGATGGATGGATGGATGGATGGATGGATGGATGGATGGACGGATGGACGGATGGACGGATGGATGGATGGATGGATGGATGGATGGATGGATGGATGGATGGACGGACAAATGAATGATTGGATGGAGAGACATATTAATGATTCGATGGAAGGATAGATGGATGGATGGATGGATGGATGGATAGATGAATGAATGGATGGATGGATAAATTAATCAATGGATAAACGGATAGATGAATGATTGAATGAATGGGTGGATGGAAGGACTGATGGACTGACGAATAAATTATGGATGGATGGATGGATGGATGGATGGATGGATGGATGGATGGATGGATGGATGGATGGATGGATGGATGGATGGATGGATGGATGGATGGATGGATGGATGGATGGATGGATGGATGGATGGATTAATAAATTATTGGGTGGATGGACGGACAGATGAATGAATGGATTGATGGATGGACGGATAGGTGGATTGATGGATGGATACATAAACAGAACACTCAGGTTAATGGATGGATGGATGAATGGATGGATTGAGGGACCAGTAGATGGATGGATGGATGGATGGATGGATGGATGGATGGATAAATAAATTAATGGGTGGATGGACGGACAGATGAATAAATGGATTGATGGATGGACGGATATGTGGATTGATGGATGGATACATAAACAGAACACTCAGGTTAATGGATGGATGGATGAATGGATGGATGGATTGAGGGACCGGTAGATGGATGGATGGATGGATGAATGGATCGAGGGACAGGTAGATGGATGGATGGATGGATGGATGGATGGATGAATGGATCAAGGGACAGGTGGATGGATGGATGGATGGATGGATGGATGGATGGATGGATGGATGGATGGATGGATGGATGGATGGATGGATGGATGGATGGATGGATGGATGGATGGATGGATGGATGGATGGATGGATGGATGGATGGAAGGATGGACCAACAGGTGAATGAATGGATGGATGGATGGATGGATGGACCAACAGGTGAATGAATGGATGGATGGATGGATGGACAGACAGTTGAATGAATGGATGGATAGATGGATGTTCAAACAGGTGGATGGACTGATTGATGAATAAATGAATGTGCAGACAGTTGAATGGACGAGCGAACGAGCGAGTGAAGGGATGGATGGACGTACAGGTAGATGGATGGTCAACTTCACAAGTGTATTTGTGTTAAATAGTTGAAATGTTAAAATTGAATTTGGTTACAAAACTATGTATCACTAAGTCCTTGTACTGACATTCATTTTCTACTCCCTGCTGAGGTGAATCTCAGAATAGGTTGAAAGAAAAACTACACTTCCCAGAGTTCACCAGCAGCAGCAAACTGACGACCAGTTATTGTCAGTGATTTGAAGCAGCTGTGGAGGCGAAGGAGGGATTCAGTCGATCAGGCGAACAATCTCCAGAGAGAAGGTTCAGTCCAAACACAACAATGGTCAGTGAAATATTTTATCTACTTTAATTCTCTTTGAAATTTAGTTTAATATGTTCAAGTTCGGGTTTAACTGCGCTGTACAATAAGGAACACATTGCAGCAGTGATTTAGTTTTGAATCGGTTCGTTTTCCTACAACGTTTCATTTTAAGTTGAGACATTAGAAGTAGACGATACAAAAAGATAGTACAAAGTGAAAAGTTTACAATAAATTTAAAAATAAAATGAGATCTTCTTTATACTATTTACCATATTTAATAGGGTTACATTTTTCAAATTAATTTAAAAGGTTTGATTCAAATGTTTGAATTAAATAAAAATGCCTTAAAAATGTACTATTAAAAATACAACTTTTGAGGTATACAACTTAATTTACTAACCCAACCATTCAATTGACAAAGGGTTGAGATTATTTTCCGAGTAATAGTTTCAGACATAAATGCATGTCTATATGATGATCTCGAACGACGCCCATTTTTGTTCGTCCTCCTGTAAACATCCAAATACCTCCATACTGCTCGTCTGTAGCGTCCATCTTGTATTGAAGCCTCGACATTAGTGCTGTGTCTCAAATCGCATACTACTCTTAGTATGCTAGAAGTTAGTATGCATCAGGATAGTGTACGTACTAACTAGTACGCAAATTCTCCACAGATAGTATGTCTCAAATCAAACTCTGCTGCTACACACTAACAGGAAATCACATGACAGCTTCTTCTTCTACTTCTATTTAACGATGTTTCAACCAGCTGTTTGAACGCTATCGCCGACACCTGCTGGCAGCACATTTTGCAACTTTGGAAAAAGAAATAAAGAAAAAATATGAGAATCTAAATAATCGCGAGATATTTAAGCTGGTATCAGCAGCGAAGATGTGTTTATCCTTCTACTGCTGCGGAAAATGCACCTGTAAGTATATTAATATATATGCATTTATATATGACGTAACTTCCGTTTAAAACGTCACTAAGATGGCGGCTGTTTAGGGTGGTTAGTGTACATCGAACCATGCTCAGTTTTGTGGGCGTGTTAGTACGCCAATTTAGTGTGCATGGCGCACTAAATTTCGCATACTAAGAATTGAGACGCACTAACGCAATAAAAATACTAACTTTTAGTACGCTAGTATGCGATTTGAGACACAGCATAGGAATTGTTTGTAGCGGAAGCTAAGAGGCTAAAATGCTACACAAACAGTTTCTATTTCCTCTCTGTGAAATAGGAGCTATTTTAATGGATGTTGTTGTTTGTTTGTTTTTTAAGGATTGATATTAATAGGTAAAATAAACTTAGGGCAAAAATATTAACTGGCAACAAAGGCTTTGAAGGAAGACCGCGTTCCTTGTAATGCTTTGCTAGTCCACACTAAATGTCGATGTGAAGATTCCCTCCAGAGAAAAGAAAAACTTTAAGAAACCCGGCTTTTTCTTTATTTAAAAATAAAATTGGACTCAGGACTACTTGAATATATACTAGATTAGATACTTTATTAATCCCTCTGGAGATCCATTGAGAAATTTCCAGTACACGGCAGACAATAGAAGGTATAGCAAGTTTTTTAAAAGCAAGAATAAAGTGGAAATTTAATAAAATAAGAGCAAAAAAATAATAAAGTGCAAATATAAAGGGAATAGATCAAAGCAAATAACACATCACAGGAAATTACTCAAAGGAAGTAACAGAAAGATTAAAGGAGGTAACTCAAAAATCATAGAAAGTAACATAAAGACCATAGGGTAACAAAAAGATCAGAGAAAATGACACAAAGGTCAAAGGAAGTACCACAAAGATTAAAGGACGCAACACAAAGATCAAAGAAGGTAACATAAAGACCATAGGGTAACAAAAAGATCAGAGAAAATGACACAAAGGTCAAGGGAAGTACCACAAAGATTAAAGGATTTACCACAAAGATTAAAGGATTTACCACAAAGATTAAAGGAAGCAACACAGAGATTAAAGGACTTAACACAAATATTAATGGAAGCAACACAAAGATTAAAGCAAGTACCACAAAGATCATGGGTTAACACAAATATCAGAGGAAATGACACGGGTCAAAGGAAAAAACACAGGATTGTACTTTAATGATGATAGATGGATAAATAGATGGATAGACAGACGATAGATTCATAAAACAAGAACAAAGTTCAATAAAAAAAGTGCACGATCTCACAATCTAAAGATAAAGAACATATAACAAAGTAAAAGGATAGAAAGATTAACATAGAATAGAATCATCTTTTCAGTCTTTCCTCAAAACTCAGAATTAAACAATCTAATAGCACGAGGAATGAATGAGTCCCTGAGTCTACTAGTGTTTCATCTGGACTATATATATATATTTTATATATGCTATAGTTTGCTTTACCCCTGACCTTGAATTGAACTGAAGTGTTGACACAAAAGAGTAGAATCCGCCCGATTCACACTCTGACGCGCTGATAGATCCATCAGTAATAAGATAATTGGATTCAATTAACCGAGAGAAGTAAACCCGGCACAGTCGGCATTTGAGAGATTTAATAATTAACCACTGTGGCACAAATCGCTTCAGATCGGAGAGAGGAGGAGGAATTCCAGATTAGTGTGAGTACCTTTGAGTACAAAGTGCCGACGTGTTCGTTGTGGCCTTGCACGTGTGTTGAGGCATAATTTGTGGTTAATTATTCAGCCCCACGGAGGGGCCTTCATTTTTCCGAAGCAGTGTCTAAATTAGTCGTGGCGTTAACTCGCATCACCTCCGAGTCAGACGAGCGCCGACGCTAATGCATGGTAATATAAACGATAACATTCAGGTGCGGATCATTTTTAACAGTGTTGTGGTTACATGGGATGTTTACTGATTAGCTCTGGTGGTTTTTAAACACCACCACCTGCTGTTGAAAAACATAAGATGTAGAATAGTAATCGCCCTCGTCTTTTCACCGACGACCAGTTTTTTATTGGACCAACTTTGGATGAAAAACGGCAAAGATTTTAGAATTTTTGGGGGGGTTTTTTTGGTTATTTTCCCTGATAAATATTCTTTAAATACATTTGGAAAAATGATAGTCATGATAAGAACTCTACTCAGAAATTGTTAGTTTTTCCTCAAATTATACGGACAGTACTAAACTCAGTCTATTACAAGTGAGATTAGTTCTATTAGTTTAATTTTAGGGCAAAAAATTGTCTGTCTGTTACAAAGGAAAAACATTTTTTCCTAAAATTATACTGACAGAACCCAACTCATTCTATTACAAGTGACACATTTTTGCCCAAAAATGATACTGACAGAACTTAACTCAGTCAATCAGCATAATTTTAGGGCAAAAGTGTGTCGATCTATTACAAGCGAGTTCATTTATTAATTCATTTTGTGTCCGTTACAAGTGAAAACATGTTTGCCATGAAATTATACTGACAGAACTCAACTCATTCTATTACAAGTGACACATTTTTGCCCAGAAATGATACTGACAGAACTTAACTCAGTCAATCAGCATAATTTTAGGGCAAAAGTGTGTCGATCTATTACAAGCGAGTTAATTTATTAATTAATTTTGTGTCCGTTACAAGTGAAAACATGTTTGCCCTCAAATTATACTGACAGAACTCAACTCATTCTATTACAAGTGACACATTTTTGCCCTAAAATGATACTGACAGAACCTAACTCAGTCAATCAGTATAATTTTAGGGCAAAAGTGTGTCAGTCTATTACAAGCGAGTTAAATTATTAATTCATTTTGTGTCCGTTACAAGTGAAAACATGTTTGCCATGAAATTATACTGACAGAACTCAACTCATTCTATTACAAGTGACACATTTTTGCCCAAAAATGATACTGACAGAACTTAACTCAGTCAATCAGTATAATTTTAGGGCAAAAGTGTGTCGATCTATTACAAGCGAGTTCATTTATCAATTCATTTTGTGTCTGTTACAAGTGAAAACATGTTTGCCCTCAAATTATACTGACAGAACTCAACTCAGAATATCAGCATAATTTGAGGGATAAAAAGGTGTCACTTGTTAAAGAATGAGTTGAGTTCTGTCAGTATAATTTTAGGGCAAAAATGTGTCAGACTCTGGTACAAATGAAAACATTTGTTCCTTAATTTATACTGACTGAACTCAACCCGTTCTATTACAAGTGACACATTTGTGCCCTAAAATCATACTGACAGAACTTATCTGACTTGTAATAGACCGAGTTGGGTTCTGTCAGTATACTTTTAGGGGGAAATGTGTCACCTCTAATAGACTGAATTGAGTTCTGTCAGTATAATTTTAGGGCAAAAGTATGTCAGAGTCGATTACTGGTGACACAATTTTTTCCCAAAATTATACTGACAGAACCCCAATCCCAAAAATAACTATGGCAACAAGTTTGAAGTCATTTAGAAAAAAAAACTGTATTATATAAGTTTTTGGACAAATTATTCTTCAGGCATTGTTTCAAAAGTATCAGACGAAACCTATTAAATAAAAAAATATATTTTTCAGGTATTTTTAGAGATTAAAATTGAATATACATTTGCATTCTTTAATAAAAAACAATGTTAATACCTTTTCTCACAGAATACAATAAAGTCACATCACAAGTCCTGAAAATTTCCAAAAATGAGTTGGTAACAAGTAACTAAAAATATTGTCATTGACATTTTTAAAAAAAAGTCATTTGACATTTTGGGAAGATTATTCCTCTTCGTTTACGTTAGTTTCTCCAGAATAAGAATAAGTCTCAGGTGTCTCCGCACAGATGAAGTCGGTGGGCTTTTTTTCTTTCTCTCCGACTCCTTCTTTTTCATCATCCGTCAACTGATCCGGGGGCTCGACTCTCGCTCCGAGACGAGATGGGAGTGGGAGACGAGGAGACAAGGAGACAGTGATGAATACAGAAAAGATGGACCTCCACTACACCATACATTAACTCGCCGGCTGGAATGATGAGATTGTAATTGGGTTCGAGCGAAAAGCGGGCGATTGCGGAGCCCAAAGATGGATTAATAACGTAAAGGGCGCCAATCAAAAAGGGCGCCGATAATCGATTCACGCGTGAATTATCCATTTTATTTATTTTCTTAAATCTCCGTCTAAATGTAGGCTAATTACAACAAAATGTTTTTTATTTAGTCATGAATTTTAGAGTCATTTGTTCCGGTTGTGACATTTAAAAAACAAAAAAAAGATTATTTTACAGGGTTTGCTTCTATTTAGCATTTATCCGCCTTTTCTTAACATATTCTTTTTCCGGCCCTTATGAATACATTCATGTGGCTTATTCTCACATGCTCGTCCCTCTGCATAAAACATCATGTAAATGTAAATGTATTTATTTGTCACTGCATGAATGTTTCCAAAGACGTTCAGCGAAGAGAGAATGAACCAATAAAGAGCTCAGTATAGTCAAACAAGCTTTTCTAAAAAGAAAAATGTATTTACATATAGATGGACAATTGTTGGATTGTTTTCTAAATAAATAAATAAAGTGACGAGTTGTTTAAATGGTGACGTCGCAAAGGAGGACGTGAGAAATTCATACATTAATTGTGAGGGTATTACTACGACAAACCGTTCTTAACTTCATCTTACCTCAAGGGAAAAACTTGATTGATTTGGGGATTTTGAAGGATGCCCGGGGCCAAATGGAGCGGTTTAAATTCTTGTAGCGTGTAAAAGTAATGAAAGGTTGAAATTGTCAAAATGTTGTATTTTTTTTTCAATCATTTATATCTTAAAAGTTTGTATTTGTTTTAATTTTAAAATTTCCAGTAATTTTATTTTTCAAAGTGAATAAAAAAGAAAATAAAGACTCTACAGGTGGTGAAGATACTATATATATATTTTTTTTTAATTATTTGAGAGATTCCTCTTTTACTTGCATGGCTTTTATCTTTTTTTTATTGTTCATGATCGATACATTCAAAAGTAGCTTAAAGAAACGACAACAAAAATACTGCATCACATTAACAACATAAAATTGACTTGGTCTGCAGAGAAAGGGAATGTCTCAAATGTCTCAAAAGGACACATAATGGGTAATCTCGGATAAGCCTTACCTTTTGTTTTCTTCATTTGCTAGTCATCTCTTATTCGTTCTACTTTATTTTTTTTGTTCCGGTTGTGTACATTGTTCTTGTTTATTGGATAATTAATAACTCACGGTTGAGTATAAAGATGCAACCGAAACAGTCGTTACTTAAAGTGAAATTGGATCTTCTACAAGAAGGTTCTGTATAAATCTCTCCTTGTACAAGTAAATGAGTTACTTTAAACCAATCTTGGTCTCCGTTCGTTGAGTTTAATTTCTAAGTCAGTTTGCTAACCTGACAAAAAACTTTCTGACCTACTTCTTAACCTACTTTTACTTCTTTTTTTTTTGGTCCACTAAAAAAATAACATTACAATTCTACTCATGCTTGTATTTTGTTTGACAAAATAACGTCCCTATACTGGAACCAACCACCAGGTCCGGTACTACTGGTTTTATCGGGAGGTCAGTCCGTTAAAATAATGCCAACATTATCTAGTCCATGGTGCATAAAATGTCGGAGACCTGGAGAAGTGGAATATCTATCTACTGTATCAAGTACATATATCTACACCACTTGTCAAAATAAAGCATGAAAAATGTATTTCCTTAACAGTGAAGAGAATCCCATATATTATTTATGTTTGTCTTGACATTCTAACCTTTTTTTTTTGTCAAAGAAAAAAAAAATTGCCAGAAGGAAACCTTAGTTTATGCCTTGGTTAACGGTTCGATAATAAAAAGTAGAAGAAAACAACACTTGAAGAGTTGTGTTTTCTTTAGTCGTCCAATGGACACCGAAAAGTAAAGTGTGATGAACTATCTTTAAAATTGGATGGTTTTTTTTGTTTTATACCTTTCGCAGGCAAAACCCACACTACCATGAGGAAGTTGAGAAAAACAGAATGTGATAGAATGAAAAAAAAGGATGGGCACTGGTGAGCAGATAAGAGCGAGGAGGAAAAGATAAAGAAGGAGGGGGTACAGGGGGATTTCAAGACTAATAACCGACTTGAGAAGGATGAAGGAGGAGAGGATAAAGGCCAGAGCAGGGGGCAAGATGATAAAGTGAGAGAGGGACGATGTTCGGAGAGAAAACACTGCCAGGAAATAGAGAGAACAAGGAAATGGGTAGGGGGACAGGGAGGGCGAGTAACGCTAAGCTGATTTCCGACTGATGGATCTCGTCCACACGGCTCTGACACCCACACGGTGTCGGCTCACGCCACACTGAGGGACAGAGATAAATTAAGTGAAACTGCTTTTACCCCAAGGAACCCGTTTTATCTTCTACGCTACATCAATTCACACACAACAGGCCATGAAAAAAGCAACAACAGCCAGCTTGTGTCCATATGAGGACAGAGACCTTTATGGTCTAAGCTTGTTCTGAGGCAGTTGTGTTTTGAATAATAAAAATAAGTCATTGAGGGGATTTGGCAATATTTTTATGGGGGGTTGGAATCGGACTTCATACCAAGAAAAATACCTGAGATTAATGGTGTTCTTAACTACTGAATTATGTGGGAATGAAACGTATATGATGCTTTTTAATCCCTATTATTGTAAATTAGCCTTTACAAATACAGGGTCACAACACGCTTTAACAATTAAAAACACTTCACAGTCACTATACCCCATCAAACGCAGAGAGAGAGTAAGATAGTTCCAAAGCTTAGGAGCAACAGTCTAGAAGGATTTCTCTCCTCTGGTCCAGAAGCGTGTTCAGTACATTCTGATCCACAGACCTCAGAGCCCGAGCTGGGGTGTAAGTCTGGATCAGATCACTGATGGAAGGTCTGACCATGAATAGATCTGAAAGTAAGAACCAGAATTTAAAAATACGTAGATCCTGAAAGAAACTGGCAGCCAGTGAAGAGTTTTAAGGATCGGGGGAAATGTGAGTTCTTCTACTGGAGCAGGTCAGAATTCTCGCTGCAGAGTTTTGTATCAACTTCAGGCGAGACAGATCCTTCTTGTTAAGCCAAGAATATTAAAACAATTGAAAAAGATTGATAAACAAAAGTAATAACAAAATTACATCCGACTTAATAACTTGTTCCAATTGGCGAAAATTGCTGTTAAGTTTCGGCGATAGTGTTCCAACTAACGGTTGCAATCAGCGTTAAAAAGTAGTAGAAAAAGCTTTTGAGTCATTTCTACACAAGTGTGTAACGACAGTGTTTGATTTGAGATGTTAAAGTTTGCGCACTGGCCAAGTAAGTGCACTATCTTAGTGTGTACTATAAACCAGTGTACTTGGAGAGGTGTCTATTTCTTTGTCGAGGCTTTTGTTAGGGGTTTTTGTGTTCCGGTGAACCGACCCCTCCCCAGCCTCGTATGTGGTGGTGGAATGAAGGACAGACACATGGATGAGTTTAAGAAAAATGCTCTTTTAGTGAATTAAAAAAAAGTCAGAGACAAACTTACGTGAACACGGGCGCTAGCAAGCAGAGAGATCTATCGCAGACGTCTTCGAATGCCAGAACGCAAAGATCAGACAAAATGGTGGATCTTTATAGTAGAATATTCAGGTTAACGCCTCTAGTCAAATGTGAATGTAGGATTGGTCAGTAACTGTAAACACTTGATTCTAAGATGGCCGTCGCACGTGATCGTAGTGGAAACTTACCGAAGGTTTGTTGTTTTCTAGAGAGAGTTTGTTCCCAGCAACTTACTGGACTGTTGTGTCTTTCAGTGCGAGTTCTCAAACAGGTTCAAACTGAATTCCTGGTATCTGGGATTGTTTAATCTTTCTGTGTGTGTGTGAGGCTTTCTGACCTCGGCCTTGTGTTGCAGTCAGTGAATGCAATGCAAGAATAGGATTATTTAATATGAATTAAATATGAAAGATTATCAGTTAATCAAGTGACTATTTGAAATGTGTGTTAAATCTAGATGATTGATTACAGTAAAGTTGTCATTTCCTTACAAATATAAGATGGACATGGCAGGCGATAAGTATGGAGGCATTTGAATGATTTGGAGTTGGTCTTTTGGAGTTGGTGACTGTTATATGGACATGGATTTTTGCCTATAACGGAACGGATTTCTCTGAAAATATAGTCGACATGAGGGTGAGTAGAAAATTTGTTTTATTTTTGGGTGAACTATCAGTTTAAAGAAACTTGTGTAATGGGCTATTAAAAATATTAAATTACTGTATAAATATTTTACTGATTTTAAATTTCCCAAAAAACTAAATCACGACTATCTTAAATAACCCCAGAACTCCACTCAAAAGTGGTTTTCCTAGTAGAAGAAACCATTCTACTCCCAGGCCGAGTGAATCAAAGGGCCACAGCAGTCTCCTCGATATCCATCTTCATCACCGGCCACGTGACCGATGACACACCGGCTACCTGGTGCGCTCAGAGGCTCTGACACGAGCGTGGGCGTGCGAAATGAGAATCCGTCACAGAGGGATGCCAACAGAGAGCGTAAATGCTCGGCTGTCTTTATTGTGTCGCCCAAGAACAATAAGGCCAAACACTTTACACCCCAGGTGGACACAAACACACCCACGCAGTAGTGATCTTACATCTCAAGCAGCTTACTCTTGGACTTTTGACACCTTTTGTTTTTGACATTTTATCAATATAGGATGCATTTAAACAACTATTTCTATTGTTAAAGTGACTGTCCTGTTTCCTGTTTATTTCAAAAATGATGTTTGACCCTCTTGAAGAAGTGTAAAAGGCAAAAATCTTTGATCAATTTTGTTTTCTTTTAATAGGAAAATGTCATTTTTTACAGAGAAAATCGTCAGAAGTGAATTGCTTACTGTGTTAACTTATTGTCAGAGTTTCGATCCAACAATTTTGTTTTGGAAGTACAAGAATGCAGTCTTTCCTCTCTCTCGACAAACAAAAACTTTTTCAAAGTCTGACACAGACTGTTTACTCGACAACTCCTTTTAATTAAAAGGCAACAGGAAGGTGCAAACTATCTTCTCAAACACCTTCACGTAAATGAAAATAATCGTATTTTTCTTGACCACACTCTCATCCAGTAGGTGGCGCTAATGCAGCCTTGAGTTCCTAACTGCAAATTAAGAAGAAGAACATCTTAACCATTAGAAATACAAATCTTAAGTCTCTGTCAGTAAACGATTTGGGAAATCAGCGCGATCCAGGAAAGCATGCGCAGAGACATATTTCGAGCCTTGTTTTTACAGCAAGTAAATTCGGACAAAAATATAGTGTTGCATTCAAAATACATAACTTTATTTATATAGCCGGTGACAAAGCGTCTCTTCGAGTCTCAAAGCTACGATTTTATGAAAGTTAAAAGGTAAATAATCCTGTCTATACCATCTATTGGTTGAAATGAGACGTTCAATCCTTAGCTTTATAATTAAAATTATGTTTTTCAATGCAACACACATGGATTGCTGATGATTTTCCAGATCGTTCACTGACACTATTATACAGTACTACGCTTTTTGTCCGTATCGGTTTTCCATAAAAACATGGCGACTGAAACCTATTGCGCATGTATTCCCGGATCGTGCCGGTTTTCTCAGATCTTGTACTGACGGCATCTTCATACTCTTGACAAACTTCCTGTCAAAGTCTGACACGGACTGTTATCTTTCTTGGTTGTTTTACAAACGATCATTCATCCAGTAGAAAACAGAGAAAGTTTAAAACGATCCTCTTAGGAAAGCATTTTAATCAAGGTAACAATGTGATAAATTATTTTCAAGACAATAAAAACTAACAAAAATAAGTAGAAATCATCTTGTCTTACTGCTTAATCCACTAACATTCCAATCCAGTAGGTGGCGGTAATGCCGTGTCAAGTTTCTAGCTGCAAATCAAGAAGAAGAATATCTTAAACATAAGTCTCACTTTTACGTTATTGTATCCGTTAATTCTTTTTCTACCACTTGTTTCCTTTTTTAGAGCTGGATACTGTCTATCCCAGCTGCCTAGGGCAAGAGGCTTGGGGCACCGTGAACGGATTGCCAGGATACCGCAGATAGAGTCGAGGAACCAATCACAAAAAAACCCTACAGATCATTTTAAAGTGCTCACTTTACTGATGTTTTTGGACTTTTTCGCCACTCGGTCTCGATCCATATTTCTTTATTTGGCTCAAAATGAAGTGAAAACACAAACGCACATATTGGGATTAATAAACTCACTCGCCAATTAAATGTTGCCGACTTTAGTTGGCGCTGAAGTCGATATACTTTTTGCTGGTAATTGCTTTTCTTCGCTAATCTGTAATTAGCCTTTTTTTTTTGTCTTGAAAAGTACTCAAAATGAACAGACTCCATAGAAATAAAGACTTGAGGCCATATTGTCCAACAACACACTCTTAAAGGAAGCCACAAATTTGGACACGTTTTAGACAAAAATAAACCATGGAGTTGGTTTGATTTGATGATTCGCTCATCAGCCGTTTGTCTGAAACGACTCTCCGTCGACGTCGTGCGCCCAAGGCAAGTGTTTACATCGCTCAAATTGCGTGTCTAGTTTTTTGACAACGGAACGACTGACGGACACAAAAAACAAAACCATACATGTTTTTCTCATTAAACTACGAATGCGGTGATTGGATTTGCAAATTTGACAGCTACTCTAAAGGAAAAGAGAGAGGTTGTTGTGAAAACGTTTGTAGCTCCGAGCGAAGTACGAGTTGTATAAAAACAAGCCTTTTAAAAAAAAAAATTGTAGTTATTAATGTGGATGAATCGAGCCCAGATTCTTTGTCTGATGATGGATGGATTTGTAGCCTTGCAAAGAACACGCCAGAGTTTCTCAACCACGATAATAGAAAACAGAATGCAGCCAAGTGTTGTAGGAATCAGGGAATCTTGGCACTAACAAGAAAAATGTTCATTGGTCTGTGCTGTGTCTCAAATCGCATACTAGCGTACTAAAAGTTAGTATTTTAAGTGTGTCTCAATTCTTAGTATGCGAAATTTAGTGCGCCATGCACACTAAATTGGCGTACTAACACGCCCACAAAACTGAGCATGGTTCGATGGACACTAACCACACTAAACAGCCGCCATCTTAGTGACGTTTTAAACGGAAGTTACGTCATATATAAATGCATATATATGCATATACTTACAGATGTTTTACATTTTCCGCAGCAGTAGAAGGATAAACACGTCTTCGCTGCTGATACCAGCTTAAATATCTCGCGATTATTTAGATTCTCATATTTTTTCTTTATTTATTTTTCCAAACTTGCAAAACGTGCTGCCAGCAGGTGGCGGCGATAGCGTTCCAACAGCTGGTTGTAACATCGTTAAATAGAAGTAGAAGAAGAAGCTGTCATGTGATTTCCGGTTAGTGTGTAGCAGCAGAGTTTGATTTGAGACATACTATCTGTGGAGAATTTGCGTACTAGTTAGTACGTACATTAAACTGATGCATACTAACTTCTAGCATACTAAGAGTAGTATGTGATTTGAGACACAGCACCGGTCTGGATTTTTTTATTCCTACTGGAATTAAATAAAAACTACCCTTCGAAATCCAAGACTTTTGTCACTACAGACTTCAGGTTCACCCTCCAGTTTACTTCCACTGCGGTGATTTGTCATCTACGTTGATGGATTCTCAAACAAATATCGGTGTAAGAGAATTATGATTTGAAAGAATCTTCCTTTTTTATCGTCCCGGGAGACTCGAGTGCTCGTCTGGAAAGCCTGTTTATCACCCGGCAGCAGTCACAAGTGCAACTCGCTCCCCGGAGAGCCAAAATAAAGTCAACACACCACTTCTGTCTGGAAAAAAATACAGTCTAAACCGGTTCCGAGGGCAAATATATTCCCTATCCGTGAATTTATTTCGGAGCTTCTTTATTTAAAAAATTGAGATGTTCTGAATGTTCCGGCTGACGAAAATCAGGACCTGAGCCAAAAGACTGGAGCACAGAGTACCGCTCTTATTTCTCCAGAGTTATTGACAGTGAGGTTTGTTTTTTTTAAATCATCGCTAAAAGTAGCATTTTTTAATACGAGCTCGACAGAAGAAGTTGAGGAGGAAATAGTTGTATTTACCTCTGACTGATGCATGAACTGAATGAATTAAAGTGCAGCCAGAAGGTGTTTTTGACTTTGGTTGGAGTACTTTTGATCGGCAGGGCATGAATAATAATCATCTTGAAATATGGGTCATAAATATAATGACCAGAAACCACATTTTCAATATAGAGATGAAAGGAATCATTTGCTATATGAAGTATTAACAATATAGGAGTTTTGATTTGATTGAAGGTTCGTCATAAACCAAAATGAAAACCAAAAAAATCTAATCATATGTTTCTTGTCACAGTTTTCTGAAAGTTTCCTTTAAATAGTATCCAAACTTTTGGAGTTTATTTTGTAGAAAAGTCAGTACAGTAAAATACTGTATGATTTTTTTAGGGATATGATGCGATTGTGTCAATGGTATTTAATATATCATCCATATATCTAGCTGCCATACCAAGTTAGTAAAAATTGAAAGATCAATTCTAAAACGAATAGGAAGTCGATGTAGCTGAACTTTGGTCGAAGTAAATTGCACCTGATGGAAAATTATTATACAAATTGTGATGTTTTTCTTCATAATACTGTTAAAAAAAAATGATATACAGTATTTTTTGGCTTTAAATGGTATATTATATCTTCCCTTAGTTCAATAATGGTTGACGGTTCAAAAAATGTATTTAAAATAACTGACTGAGGATGAGAGGATACAGTCGAATCGAGCAGCTTTTAAGGCTGATGTTTGGGGATATTTTGGTTTCAAAACAAATGTACTTTGTGCTTGGACGCTGTACTCGGACAATACTCCAAATATGTCCTTGTTCATACAGTATCGCAATATAGCGCCTCCTTGTCTCTGTATCTGTGATAAGTATTGTATCGACAGATTCTTGCCAATGTTTGAGAGGTTTGAAAATTGAATGTTAACCAGTGCCTCCGATGCATTGCGATGGTGATCAGATTTAATGCCAGTATTACTTTTACGGAGTAACGTTTAGATAAAATTGCAAAAAGAAATGTATACGAAAAATATATCCTTACATAATGCAGGGGAAAGTTGGGATTGTTTTTCTGTAACAAGATGTGGCCATACAGAGTTTGGTTTACTCACTGTTGCTAGTTTACAGGCTAATCTTTACAGACTTAACTTGACCAAAATGAGTATTTTGATGAGACAGGCTAATGTTACTTTGCCTCATTTTCAAAATAAAACAACAGACAGGCAGTAATGGTCTCAGCCGGTACCAGAACCCCAGCCTGATGGTTGGGAATCAGGAGTGAGGGCCCACGGGGAAGTGGGTAAATCAAATATTGAGGGTAACTGGTGACTGATGGATGGTTGATTATGTGACTCGGAATGTCCCTCGGACACTTCCTGATGACGCTCTCAACTCAATTCAGCTCCTTGTTTACGACCAGGACGTGCTTAATGGATTATTCTGTGGTCCAATCCCCCAAAGATCTATAGGAGATTATTGAGAAGAAAGTTTGGGCTTATAACCAGTTCTTGGATGAATGTAGGGATGGATGTTTTGCTTTTAAGAATCCAAAATTCGGGTTAAAATGTTTTTGTTTTCAAAGATGTGACAATGTTTTGCATGTTATGATTTTGAATAACAGACAAGTTTACCTTTGCTGTGTCTCAAATCGCATACTACTCTTAGTATGCTAGAAGTTAGTATGCATCAGTTTAGTGTACATACTAACTAGTACGCAAATTCTCCACAGATAGTATGTCTCAAATCAAACTCTGCTGCTACACACTAACCAGAAATCACATGACAGCTTCTTCTTCTACTTCTATTTAACGATGTTTCAACCAGCTGTTTGAACGCTATCGCCACCTGCTGGCAGCACGTATTGCAACTTTAGAAAAAGAAATAAAGAAAAAATATGAGAATCTAAATAATCGCGAGATATTTAAGCTGGTATCAGCAGCGAAGATGTGTTTATCCTTCTACTGCTGCGGAAAATGCACCTGTAAGTATATGAATATATATGCATTTATATATGAAGTAACTTCCGTTTAAAACGTCACTAAAATGGCGGCTGTTTAGTATGGTTAGTGTCCATCGAACCATGCTAGTTTTGTGGGCGTGTTAGTACGCCAATTTAGTATGCATGGCGCACTAAATTTCGCGTACTAAGAATTGAGACGCACTAACGCACTAAAAATACTAACTTTTAGTGCGCTAGTATGCGATTTGAGACACAGCACTTGTGTTCTCTCTTTACTACTCAAAGAGTTTCCAGTAAATAAGCCGTTCTTATCTAAATAATCAGCAAGTAAGTCAGTGAAGTCTCTGTCCCTTGTAATTTCCTTTAAAAATTAATTTATCAGGGATTTATCTCCGCTAGCAGAGCGTTTGCAACCCATATCTTTTTGTAATTTGCAGTTTTTTCCTCACCACTTCCTAACGTGGCGATGAGTCTCTGGTGGTCGGTCGAGGTCGAGAGGAGCTGCTGGTGAGTGGTTTCTGTTGATCCTCGGCTGCAGCTGCAGTGGAACGTTTCGGCCGGTTCGTTCACCACATGCAATTGAAACAGCCGTGCGACAAAGCATTGGGAAAATCAACCCAAAAGCATCTCTGGTTCTGCTCCACTAAACATCGGCCTATTTTAAGGCAACACGGAGCAGCTGGTCTTCTTTTGAATAAACCGTCTTGTGGTTCATCTTTACGCATCTTTATTCACAATACAAACAGTGTCGTAATCATTATGAAGGAAATACGTGACAGAGTGTCCCTCCTTCTTTTTGGATATTTGAGTTTCCAAAAAACAATTATGTTAATTATACATAATTCCGATTTCACTTTTTCTCTTTGTCGATAATAAGTCCTCTTCACTCCGGCTCTAATGATTCAGCGCACACAGCAGTGATGGATGGTTTCGAGGATAATTCTTTGGTCGTTATCCGTGTCCTAAATTTATTTTTCACTGCGACACAACTTTCTCTGTTTGAGTAACAAGCGAGGAGGAGTTGCCACTCTCCACCACTGCCAACAAATCCCATTTGTATTCTCTGTTTTGCCTCGTATGCTGTGACAGTCGAGTTAGGCATTGGCTGACGAGTTCTTTTGGTATCACACCTAGAGCCGGACCCAAAAAATCCAATTGTCATAGGTGGGAAGGAAAATGTTTTTTTGTGTTAAGTTCTTGTTGGTTTTTGTGAAGTTACAGAAAGTTTTTTTTATGTTATGTGTTATAGGTCATCATGGGTTCATATCAAAGTTGCAGGGCAGTAGATACAGCAATTAGCACCCTATCTTTCCTCTCCCCGACTACATTGTCATGATCTGGATCTTATAATCCATGTGTTTGTTTCTTCTCGTTTGGACTATTGTAACAGTTTATTTTCATGTCTAAACAAGAAGGATCTGTCTCGCCTGCAGTTAATACAAAACTCTGCAGCAAGAATTCTGACCCGCTCTAGTAGGAGAACTCACATTTCTCCGATCCTTAAAACTCTTCACTGGCTGCCAGTTTCTTTCAGGATCAACTTTAAAATTCTGGTTCTTACTTTCAGATCTATTCATGGTCAGACCTTCCATCAGTGATCTGATCCAGATTCACACCCCAGCTCGGGCTCTGAGGTCTGTGGATCAGAATCTACTGATGGTTCCTGAACACGGTTCAGGACCAGAGGAGAGAAATCCTTCCAGGCTGTTGCTCCTAAGCTTTCGAACGATTGTCCTCTGACTCCTTCAAGAAGCATCTTATGACGTCTTTACTTTTACAGTCTTTTTCTTAATTTTCTTGTTGCTGCTGTGTTTGTCTCTATGTTGTGTTGACCTTATCCTTCACCTTTATTGTTTTTAAATTTGTATGTATTTTAATCTGTGTATTGTTTTGTTGTTAAAGCGCCCTGTGACCCTGGTCTGTGAAAGGCGCTTCACAAATAAAACATACTTATTTCCTCACTCTTCCCAAGGGACCCTGAGGTGTTTCTATGGCTAACGAGAGACCTAGTCCCTCAACCATGGCACTGGTCTATCCATGATCCTCCTGCCTGGTATGTACGATCTAAGCCTAAACTCATTTAAAGCAACTTGATCACCTCAGATACATGTTCACATTGGCCATGAAGGGTAAATAACAATCACAAAAGAACACCCGTTGAGGAAAAAAAACATGGTTTATCCCAAATATAAAAGCACAATCATTAAACCAAAACACACCACATTACCCTGAACCAGAATAGATTAATTACACATCCATCTTTCATAATGTTTACCACCTTTTAGAGTGTTGAATTCTTAAAATATATGTTTCCCATCTCTGCTGTGAATACAACGCTGTGCAAGAGTGACAACCAGAAAGAGATTATTTTTCTATTATTGTACTCAATGCTTAAATATTTAATATTTTTCATTTCACTTTTTTTCATCGGTGTAACCAACATAATACCCACGGCTATATACATCAACTCTTCTTTCCAATGTGGACTTATTTCCTGCCAAATTATCATCAAATATGTTACATAAATGCGTCACTAGCTTGTGTGATATACAACCAAACATCATGAAAAAATCCCAGCTGGCATGAGATCCAAGCTAATCGTTTCTTTCAAGACATTTCTCCAATAAAATAAACTTCATGTTTATTATGTCGTGGATTTATAGCAGCTAGACTATTACCTCAAAACAAGCTCTTCATCATAAACCAGGAGTCCATCTTCATTTAAAGCACTACGAGGAATGAGGCATCGCAAACCTGTGTCCACTAGGAAGTAAGAAATCACACCAACAACCCAATTTCAATTGGAATTTATGAGTTGGGCTACAATATATCTAAGGCAAGTCGACAGCGTACATGTGGCCACGCTGCTGTAAATCTATAAGACCTTCAGGAAGGCGACATTATTTACCATCTATCCAAATGAACAGATGGTCGTCAGGACGGTGCGTCGGTATGGATGGAAGTCGTCAGGGATCCTGGCAAAAAATATGCTAATTTAGGAGTTTTATTGTTCATAAAAATGTGTCTCGTAGGAAGAACCTACGGAGCCCCTAAAGGGACATGAAAAAAAAGAGTATACATTTTTCATGTTTCCGGATGAGAAAACATTTTATTTATTAATTCTTCTAGGCACTTTAGGGGCCCCTTAAGGACCAGTAAAATCTGAGAAATGAAACAAAAAATCAAAAGTAAAGCTTTATTACTACAACTAGATTGACATTAACTATACACTGTCAATTATTATATATTAGTAAATTAGTAAAGTATCGTTTTTGTAGCAGAAGCTTCAAATTGTAAATGGTCATCGATGGATTGCATGACTTTTCCAGATACCAGAGCAGAAGTAAAAGAGCACAAACTAAAAAAAATACAAATGGGATACAGTCTGGGAAACTATTAAAACGAAGGGATACTTTTGAGCAAAGGAACAAGAGCTAAATGGTTGGATTAATAGGGGTCTGGTAGTAAAACTTTTTTTTTAACGGAGCTAATTTAGAAGAAAGTGCAGATAATATTACAAAAAGTTCTCGTCCAACATTTAATATTCAGGTACGCAGGAAGGAACAGAAAATGCTGTACTGAGCAATAAAGATTCAACGTTCTGGCATCTGTTGGTGCGACACCACCTAAAACAAGAATGCCTGTTAGCTTAGCTTAGTCTCTGGGAGAATAAATACTAAACATCTGTCCTGAATACATTTCTTCCAAATGTTGTAAACTGGGTAGATTGACGAAAAGGACATTTGGCATCTTTTATTTTAAGATATAATATAATAAATATCTATTATTACATTATTCAATCAAATCAGTCATGGAGTGCAGACCTCTGTCAAGCAGCTCGTTCATATTTGAATTCTCACAGGAGCCGGATGGTTGGCAGGAAAACCAAAATGTAATTATCTTTCACCGAAATGTGTTGAATGTGTGTGTCTCGCGGACACACCGAGGAAATATTGGCTGTCATTCAAGAACGAACTTGACTTTTTGCGTCTTGACCTTCTTTTGCCGTAGATTTATAGGACCTCTGTCTGGCAATCTCTCAACGTCGGGGCGTCGACCGGGGTTTGATTTATCACGCCTTGCATATATAACAAGTAACAATGGAAGCCGGTGTCGTCAGAGACCACGGGTGAGAATACGAACGCCCGTGCTCGGCGCGAGCCGTGACAAATCCAAGGAAATAAACCTAATAAACCTCTTTTTATCAACGTATCGTTGCATTATTGAACAGCGTTCCCGTGTCCCTTAAGGTCAACCACTAAGAAGCAATAAAGGTGATTCATGATTTCACTTCTACATACCTTCCAAGAACAGTTGTCAGATCATATACAACCGTTTCTCTCACGATATATTGTTAGTGGTGAAGCTGATCTTTATCAAGTGGAATCCCTTGTTTTATTGCGTTGCTCATGGAGATTAACTATGTCTGTTTGCATTTTATTGTGACGGATTTATCTATAGAATTAAAGCGAACTTTGAAAGAAAGGACACATTTATATCGCGACTAAACGACTGTGAAGAGACGCAGGTTGAATTTAAGAAAGGAAAATAATGGATAATAATGTACATTTAAATAAAAACCACTAGGAAAAGGAACAGTCGTCATTTGATGGTGAAACATGAATAGAGGAGGTCAGAGGTTACAATACAGGAAGGAGTTGTTTATTGTTCAAGGATTGTGTGTTTAGATGAGCGAGAATTGTGACATGTTGCTCAACAAAACTGTGGTTTATAGATTGAACTTGGTTAGCACGACAAGACACGTTTTTTTACGTCGTTAGTACCAGAAGTAACGTGACGAAGTAACTTTAAAAAAAAAGTATTTAAGAACAAGGCACCACATAAACGAGTGAATGTTGTTTTTATCTAGATAATTTTATATGTATTTTTCAACCTAACAGTGATTATAACATACATTAACTTTAATGTATGTTATATTAAACTTAAAGTACCCTTATTTTGTGACATTTTTCTTCTTTCTGTCCCTCTAAAGTCGAAAAAAGTTAAACTACTTAATTGAAGTTTAATAAAAAGTGGTAAAAGAAAAAATGGGAAGGTAAAAAAGAAAACTAAAACATCAGGGATGTTAAATGGCTTTCAAAAACTTTCCCACATTCTCTTGGACCTTTTTAGAGAGAAATTATTCATTATTTATATTTTTTAGTTACATTTTCTAGAAAACTGTTGTAGACATTTTGAATTAACTTGAGTCTTGATTCCTGTTTTTGTTTTTGTTGCCAAGGCTATACAATCATGTCTTCTATATATATATATATATATATATATATATAAAACAGTAGGTCATTTGACAAGTCTATCCTGCAAGCGAATCTATTAAGAAAGGGGGATCTGAGTAATAACGCCCCAAAAAATACCTACACTTTTTTTTTGGTCTTGGCCTATAAAAGGGGTAGTATTTTTTAAAAATCTTGAATGATCACAATATGTTAGAAATTAATGTATTTCTATGATAGATTTTTCATGGACATTTAACATGGAAAACTCAACTACTTTTTTTCTGGCTCCCTCCACTGTTTGAACAGTGTAATCGCATTTGCCTGAAAATAAGTTTCCCAGTAGGGACGTGGAGCTTAAACTTAAGTTCATTACATATTGCATAATATCAGAGAAGGAGAATGTAATTCAATCACATACATTTTAATGCTTTGACTTTACATATTGAATTATATATTTTTTGACATTTTAGGTTTTGCTTCATTGAAAGCAACCTAGTGGAGATTAAACTGATACATTCTCTAACTCAAACTAACTGTAGCGAACGATCACATATCGTGATATCTTTTTTTAAATTGCATCATATTGCGAACAGGAGAGATTTTTATCGTATTGTATCAGGTTTCAATGAATCCCCATTAGATCGTTAATTTGTGATGTTTGTTTCCTTCAAAAATGGAAAATGTAATCAAATGCAATCGCCGTCTCCATTCAACTGTTACAAGTTTTGTAGTGCAGCAGTATTAGAATTTGAAAAATCCAAAGAAAAAATATGAATAACGAAAAACTTATGTATTTTACATGAAACTATTTTCAGGCTAAAGAAATAAGTATGTAAAGGTTTAGCAGATTCTTTAAATGGACGGTTTGGGAGTTTTTAAGGACAAGAAGAGGAAGATAATTTCTTTACTTTTCTTGATGAAATCATGGGATGAAGTTAAAATAATCTATCTTGTGAGTTTACTTCCTGAAAGACGCCTTAAATGCTACGACATAAGCCTTAAATTTGAAAGATAAATTAAAAAAAAACTCCACTTCAACGAGGCTACAAAAAAAAGTAAATAAACAAGAAGAATAATGGGAGGAAAAAAAAGAAAAGGCGACAACAAGCGCAGTGGGAGAGACGAGCGGCGGAGAGTGAGTGAGCAGCAGAGAAGCATACAGAGTCAAATTAAAGGGATTAGACAGATCATTCTCCCTTAATTCCCTTATCGCCTCCTCCCACGGTGGATTTGGTTGCCACGGCAATGTTTACAGGACCCGGCGTCCAAAAAAAAAAGGAGCTGACCCACATCACGATCAAATCCCACATTTACCTGGCATAATCCCTCGCACACCGGAGGTCGGAGGTCGACGGCGAAAAGTACGGAGCCTTCGTGACTTCGACTGGATCCACACCCGTTGAAAAAAAAGCTTCTATGAAAATAACTTTTCTGGTATTTTATTGACCAAACAGCCAAAAGTCGTTCCGTGTTTATGATTTTATTTCATTTCAGAGGCATCGCGGTCTCGAGGGACGAGGCGATGGAGCGGGAATGAGCCCAGTTAGCGGCGCTGTGATGTCTAAATGAGCTCCGTGTCAGCCAGGAATGGCCTTTCAACTCAGCCGAGGCGCCCGAATCAAAAGACCGAGAACCTGAAGCGTTGTTTCTGCGATGGAGGACAAGATAATTGAGCGCCGGTACGTCTCACCTCCTGATGCCCTCCTAGTCGCCCAAAATACATCCACATCCTTCAGGAACATTTTTTTTCCTAGACACAAAATCACACCGTGGACTCGTTGTTTTGGAGATATTTTATATATCACAGATTATTTATTATTTAAAATGATATATATAAAGTTATATTAAAGAAATACAAGTCATGTTTTTCCTCTCTCAAAAGGCGTCATTTTAATGGTACATAATTCTTTTTAAACGTTTCAGTTTTATTAGTGTTTTTCTCTCTATGTTAATTTCAGTTCAGTTTATTTTAAAAGGACAATATTTATTTTACCAAATGCATTGAAATGAACTAAATAATCCGAATTAGAGTTTAGAAAACATTTATGGCTTAATATTGTAAAAACAACTTTTTGTGGGATTCTGCATAAAATATAAAGTGGAATGAATTAAATAAATAACAATTAAATACATTTGAATCGATAAAATGCAATTAAATAAGTTACTCGCACATTAAAGTTTGCATTTTTAATTGTAAAACATAGTGTTCATGATCTTAACAGCGTACATGTTGAAAAATGCATATATATATATATATATTAAAACATGTGTACTTAGCATTTCTAAATTTACACACAGATGTTTATTAGTTCATATATACTATATTTTATATTTTTAAACATGCAAAAACAAGTAGAAAATGGGAAAATTATCAAATTAAACATATAGATATATTTTTTTAATTTCTTTTGTATTATTATTATTATTACTTTTTTGTTTCTTTTGCAGCATGTTTTGTATTCATTATACCGAAGAAATTAAAAAATGTATTAAAAATTTGAGGCTCACATAAAGTGCAGAACAAAGAACAAAATGTACGAGATGCATGTACACAGGAACAGTGATGAGTTCACTGAGAGGGAGCTAGATCCAGAGAGAGAGAGAGGGGTTTTTTTCAATCTATTATATTAATTATAATCAAATGTATGACAGAAAATAAAAGAGCAGGAGAAGAAGTTTGTTGGTGTAAATTTGTAATAGAGTTGAAATACTTTTCATAAAATATATTTTCTAATGTTTATGTATCTTTTTATCGCTTTCATTCAATTATAACAAAAGGTTAAAGTATTAATTTGTAATCTTTTGTTATTATTATATCGAAATTATCAAAGTAAATTAGCTAATTTGTTAGGATGTTTACCGTCTGCTTTCTTTCCATCGATCTGTCTCGCCTTTAAATGGCAAAAACTTGAATTCAATGTCTTAATATTGACGCTTCTTCCAGGATCTTTGTTGATTTTCATGTCAAGCACTTGAATCGACGAGTAAACATTTACCTGAGATAAGAACTCGTTCCAAAAGTTAAGGGAATGTTCAGCACAGGAATTTTTTTGCTTGTGCAAAAAACAATAACCCGACCTGACAAGAGAGAACGTGTTTGCTTACGCTGAATAAATCCCGTTACCTTTCATGAACATTTGCTTTGAAAAAAAAACCCACGGAGGACGTGCACACACAGGTGTTAAATCCCAAACACCTGAGTCGCTGCTCGTGAGCAAGAGATTTCATCTGGCAGCGGCGGATCGTCGAGCCCGTGATTCGAATAACGATTGTTTTATGACGGAGGGAAGATAAGAAGAGTACGCCAACACTGAGTGAGGGATAATGGAGGAGAGGAACGTCATGTGAATATTAATTACTTCCCACAATTCACTTCAGTTGCCATGAAACTGAGGTGTGATGCAGAGCGAGGCTGCGACAGACCAAAAAAAAAACTGTGAATCAGGAGGAAAAACGCTAAAGATTTGTTGTGCTGGAATTATCTTAAATCAGGCGTCGGAGAGAGAATTAAACAGCAATTAAAAGCAGATTAGGAAAAAAAAATGGTGGAGAAGTTTTTCAGCAGAACTAATGAGATACAAGGCAGATAGATGTCGGGGGGGAATAAATTCACGCTTTATTTCGGTGGAAAACTTTACACCTGCTGCAGCAGATTCCATAAAAAATAAAAAGATATGAATAAAGAATTTGAAAAGAGTGCAATTGCGGTTTGCTTGGATTGTAAAAGTTTACCACTGTTATTTCGGGGGTTTTTCCATGTTCTTTTCCGATATAATATCGATTTTGCAATTATTTAGGGATTTTTTCCATCAAATTTCTGCTCCTACAACATAATAAACATGGAATCTGTTGAGTGCCACTTCTAAGAAAAAGACAGGAGTTACAGTTTTTCGCAAAATAAAATAAATAAATATATTTTTAAGTGCATTTCAAAAGTGCAGACGATCCTGTCTTTGCCAAAATTAAAAAATTAAAATGCTCTTCAGGAACACTGGAAAGGTTTTCCCCAATCGTGAGAATTAAAATATGCAACAGCAGATTCATATGCGGAGCTGGGATGAGTTCACTAAGAGGGAGCTGGATTTAGAAAGAGTTTTCATTTAAATAAAAGCATGATAGATGGATGGATAGATAGATAAAACGTTATTATAGTTAACAGTTGGTAACACAAGAAAATCGATATCACCAAAAATATAAATAAATTCCTGTTCAAATGTTTCATAAAGGTTATTCTATGAGGCAGGAAGATAGATGCTCTAAATCATTGTTGTTTACGGTATTAAAGGACTTTAATTCTTTATAGTTTTTCTCAAATATAACCTGAAGAAAATCTCCCCGTTCCATTAAGTACAGTTAGAATAAACCGGTTGTGTGATATGTCACAATATGTGATGTGTAATTAAAGTAATACGTGTTTCTACCTCTGCCTTAAAGCATAACGATTTTTCTTTTACATATATAAATATATATATATTAATTTGTAGAACCGCAAAATTGTGACTGCCCCTTTTTCTAATGAACATTTTCTTGTGTATCTGGACATTTACAGCTGTTTTGATTGATATATCTGGAGAATCAATAAACACATTTCTTAAAAGAAAAAAGAAAAAAAAAAGAGTCTTACCATTTGCAGGTTTTAGTGCTTTTTTTTTGCACATTTCCAGGTGTTAAAGAGGGTCTATCTTAGGGCTCGAGGTCAGGGTAGATGCCCCTCACAAGGTACGTGTTGATGGATAAAAACACCTTCGAACAACCATTCTCTCCTGATTTCGTAGATAGAGAAAAGCTACATTTATTCTACTCTGTGGGGATACAGTACAAGACACCTTCTGCTGCGGGATTTAAAGGTTACACGGAACCACAACAATAGAGGAGAATACCGAGTGAGTCGGTTGGATCTCAAATGCCACGTTTGTGCGACGATATCCAGAGTAAAATCTGTGTGGTTGTATCTTGTTCTGGCAGCCGTGTTTGGACATTTCCCAAATATCTCGGGATAAAAGTCACTGAGTCAGACACCGTTTGAAAGCCAAGTCGTGGGACTTTAATGGAATGAGTATTTCTCACCACTTCGTCATCCATCACGTTCTAATTCACTCCTGTTCTCCTGTTTCAACATCTCTCCTTCTGTGTGGGGCTGGGTATTGAACTTAGGTATCAACATATTTAATGTTTTAAAGAGTAGACCTCTTTTAGACCTTTTAGACATCTACGTTTAGACCTCTTTTAGACCCTTTAGACGTCTACGTTTAGACCTTTTAGACGCCTAGGTTTAGACCTATTTTAGACCCATTTTAGACATTAACGTTTAGACCTCTTTTAGACATTTTAGATGTCTATGTTTAGACCTCTTTTAGACACTTTAGAAGTCTGCGTTTAGACCTATTTTAGACTTCTACATTTAGACCGTTTAGACGTCTATGTTTAGACTTCTTTTAGACCTTTTAGACATCAAAGTTTAGACCTCTTTTAGACATTTTACAAGTTTACGTTTAGACCTCTTTTATACCCTTTAGACATCTACGTTTAGACCTCTTTTAGACTTCTACGTTTTGGCCCTTTAGACTTCTAGGTTTAGACCTTTTAGACGTCTACATTTAGACCTCTTTTAGACCCTTTAGACGCCTACGTTTAGACCTCCTTTAGACCTTTTAGATGTCTATGTTTAGACCTTTTAGACGTCTATGTTTAGACCTCTTTTAGACCCTTTAGACGTCTACATTCAGACCTCTTTTAGACCTTTTAGATGTCTATGTTTGGACCTCTTTTAGACCCTTTAGAAGTCTACTTTTAGACCTCTTTTGGAACTACTTAGACATCTATGTTTGGACTTCTTTTAGACCTTTTTGACGTCTACGTTTAGACCTCTTTTAGACCCTTTAGAAGTCTACTTTTAGACCTCTTTTGGAACTACTTAGACATCTATGTTTGGACTTCTTTTAGACCTTTTAGACGCCTACGTTTAGACCTCTTTTAGACTTCTACGTTTTGGCCTTTTAGACTTCTACGTTTAGGACCTTATGCGTCTACATTTAGACCTCTTTTAGACCCTTTAGACGACTATGTTTAGACCTCTTTTAGACCTTTTAGACGTCTATGTTTAGACCTTTATTAGACCCTTTAGAAGTCTATTTTTAGACCTCTTTTAGACCTTTAGATGTCTACATTAGATCTCTTTTAGACCTTTTAGATGTCTATGTTTAGACCTCTTTTAGAACCTTTAGAAGTCTACGTTTAGACCTCTTTAAGACCTTTTAGACGTCTACGTTTAGACCTTTTAGACGTCTATGTTTAGACCTTTTTTAGACCCTTTAGAAGTCTATTTTTAGACCTCTTTTAGACCTTTTAGATGTCTACATTTAGACCTCTTTTAGACTTTTTAGATGTCTACGTTTAGACCTCTTTTAGAACCTTTAGAAGTCTACGTTTAGACCTATTTTAGACGTCTACGTTTAGACCTTTTAGACGACTCCAATTAGACCTCTTTTAGACCCTTTAGATCTAGTTTAGACCTATTTAAGACATATTAAATCAAGCTCTCCCAGCCTATTTAATCATTCCTCTTCTCTCCTCACTTTCCAATAGCAGTACTAATGTTTAGCTTGAAGGTTTCCGACTGGAGGGCATTGAGCTCCGTAAATCTCTACAACTATAAATTACTTTTACTCACTTACTTACTTTTATTTACTCCCTGGTACTGGTAAGTGTCCAGTGCTGAATAATGCATGAATCTAAACTTTTAGTGCTGAAGTAAACAAATTTATTTGTGGATCGATGCTGGAGAATCTGAAGTTTTAACTTTTCCTTTGTTTTTAAGTATCAAGGAAGAAATTAGAACGAAACGATGAATTTACGTAAGTAATCCAGTTGTATTCTTCAGTCTTAGTCTTACTTCACATAGCAAGAATAAGGCACTGAACAAAATATTTATTATTAAAGGATTTTTAGAATTAGAACTAAATAACAAAGTTTGTTTTTACAACTTTTACTTTTACATTTGCAAAGTCAACATTGTCTTCAATATTTGTGTGACTTTTTAATAGTATAGTATAATAGTTTTTTTTATCCCAATTCACTTTTAATAAAAAACATTTTTAATGAGGATTTTAAAATGTTTAAGATGTTTTAGGTTTAATTTAACCCCAAAAGCAGAAGAAATTCCCCTGCACAAATGTCAGAGTTTGATTAACGCTGTAGTGATGAGTTCACTGAGAGGGAACTAGATAAAAAGATAATCAAATTTGCAGTTTCCATTGAATTATTATTTATTTGGTTTGGTTTTACCGTGAATTTGGGCCATTTTTCTCCTTTTTTTTTTAATCCGTACATCTTAAATATAAAACCCCTTGTGTCATCTCAAGGGTCAATGTGACCCGGAGGCCTGGAAACAAATGTTTTTGAGGTATCCCTTGTGTTATCTCAGGGTCAAGGTGCCCTACATATGTTTTTATGGAAGCCAGGGAGATCGTTCACCTTGACCCAGAGACAACACAAGGGATACCTCAAACACATTTGTTTTCGGGCCTCTGGGTCACCTTGACCCTGAGAAAACAGTGTTATTCAAAGCCATATGGGTGATAACGTTAAGAGTGATGATCTTTATCATTGAACAATCTGACATTGTAAAAGAGTTTCACAGTAATAAAAACAAATCTAGGGCCGCATAATATCATCTCTTAGACCCCAAAAAATCCCCGGGCCATGAGTTTGAAACCCTTGTTAAACTCTTAGTGTTGACTCTGATCATCTGTCCTCTCAAATATACATTATTTAAGTGATTCAAAACATTAAAAAAGTTGTATTTTCTTCCCTGTAGCTTGTTGAGATGTGCTGTAAGTACAGATCCTCTGCTGACAGACAGCACTGTGGTCTGTAATACGTGTTGTGCAGCTTGTCAGCACAAATGCCAGCAACATCAGTCAAGCCGAAGGTCAGACTTTTACAGTGGCCTTTGGACCCTCATCAACCCTCCCTGTCTTTCCTTGTAACTCCCCTCTTTCTCTCTCTCTCTGTTGTCTCAATAGGACTGACAAGTGGATGCTTGGGTCACTCGAGTAAATACTTGTAAAAATATATAAACGTTCTGAAAATATCTCTAGAGTGCCGCTCTCAGACCTCATGGCCAGAGTTTTTCCTCTCTTAGTTTCTCAGTGCTCAGAAAGGATGTGTGTGGCCTGGAAAGAAAAATAACATCCATATCCAGAGTCTTGTAAAGAAGCGATGTGAGTGTTATCAACCACAATTCAGCCGAACTTTAAACCCTCCCTATGCTGCTCGATAATTTATTTTCCCGAAGCTAAGTCTGGAATCTTTGCCTTCAGGCAATTATGAGAGCCAGTAAGAAAGTAAAAAGTTCCAAAGGCGGTCCCTAGACAAGTAACGAACCATGGACGGACAGGCAGTCGAGGACCGTTACTTGGATGTTTGTCTATTATTTATCACAAGCTATGAGTGACAATATATTTTATTATAATTTTTTAGTAAATCAACACTTTTTTATTTTTATTTCTAGCAATTAAACTTTCACTGAAAACCTTGAGTGATTGTGCGTTTGTGTGATGTTGAGAGAGTAAAAATCATGCTTTGTTCAAAAACACCGGGAAAATATTGAACACATAAGAGATCATCTCACTTTTTTGGATTGTTGTTATTATGTGGGGTTCTTTATATATTTTTTGTTGTTGTTTTTACCATGTTTAGCTACATGCTAATTATAATGAAATTGCTATCTTTTTAGTTTGCGTTAATTTTAGTTTTCTCCTCAAAGTTTCCATCCCCCAATTTTTATTTTTTTTTATTGTTTTTTCCTTCTGTGGTTATACATAGTCTTCAAACGTTTTGTTTTCAACATGTTTAGCTAAATGCTAATCGTAATGAAATGTACTTATTTTTAGTCTGTGTCAATTTTAGTTTTTTCTAAGAGTTTCTGGGTTGTTTTTTTTTTCAAATTTTGTTTTTTTGGGGGGATGGTTGTTTTATACAGTCTATAATAGTTTTGTGTTTTTACCATATTTAACCAGACGCTAAATATTTAAAAACATTTTTTTTTTTTTTTAGTCGGTCGATTAATTTGTTTTCTTTTCTTAAATATTTCAATTCCCTTAAAATTTTTTTTTTTTTTTAATGGTGATGTCATAGTCATATATCTGAAATATTCCACCATTATGTTGACTTAAAAAATCTGCGCTAGTTGAAAATATGACTTTTTCATTAAAATGTGCAGGAAACGACTACTACTGATTTGATTTGATGTAACTCTATGTTTTTTACATTTAAAACAGTTACATTTTTATAAAGAACTGTTTTTTTTTTCGTTACGGAAAAGTCCACCTTTAATATGAATATTTTATAAGGTAAGGTAAGGTAAGGTAAAACTTTATTGATCCCTCAGGAGGTCTCCTTCGGGAAATTGTTTTTTTTCCAATAGCCAGCAATTTTTCATAAACAATAAAAAATAATAAATAAATAATAAAATAAGAAGAAGAACATAAAGAGAAAGAACAAGATGATACAATCTAAGTCTAAAGATAAAGACAAAGAACATAGGTCAAAGGAAAACAACAAAGACAAAGGATACAAAGACTAACATAGAACAGAACATCCAGATACTTTTACTCCACTCCTGCCCCCGAACTCAGAATTGTACAATTTAATAGCCCGAGGAATAAATGAGTCCCTGAGTCTATTTGTTTTGCACCTGGGTAGGAGCATTCGTGCACTCATTCTGCTTCTCTGCTCACTTTATGCATCACTTTTAATTTTTTCTGACGTGAACTGAGGACACGATTTTCCTTCACAGTGCGAACCATACTGGGTACGACTCAGGAGGATTTTTTAAAGTGTGTTCATACGACAATAAACGCTGAAGAACATGGCGCAATATTCTATAAATCAGACACTGTTCACTCTCCTTCCTCTTTTTGTTCCATGCCTCGCTTGATGAATCATAAAATGTCCTCTTTTTTTTTTCCTCAGACATAGTGCGAACACATGTCGGCCACAGTAATGGGATAATGAAAATGGATGACGGGTGAATGGGGTTAGTTTCAAAACACGCTCGCACACATTTGCACACGATAAAATGGTTGTTTTTTTTATGAACATAAAAAAAAAACTTTCTACATTTTAAACTGAAGTAGTTCTTTTTCATCATTTTAGTTTTAACGGCAAAAAAACTTTGATTTAGTGTTTAACAACATGTTTGGTTACGGCCGATCGGTTTTCGCTCTCATTTTGCTTGAGGAGTGTCTGGTGTAAGAAACTGGGCTGCACCTACTTAGGGTTGCCATTTGAGTCACAAGCGAAAGTTGATAGAAAACTATGAGGAGTTAATGTAGTGTAGCTGCAGTGGAAGTGGGTGATCTGTCTCTCCTGCAGGGGGAGAAAATATGGAAGGCTGTTTCAGAGTAGTTTTCTTGTTCCAGTTAACAAGTAAAGATGGAACCGCTTTTCCTTTTTTTTCTTTTCCGTCGCTCTCGGCTTCCTCGCAGTAAGAGGTCACTTGTTCAAGTCCTAGGAGGGTAGTTCCTTTGTGTCCTTGTGAGCTTGTGAGTTCCAGAATACACCGTAATCCTTGTTTACCGGTTATAAAAGGCAGCAGAAAAAATGCACCTTCATTTTTGACTCCTTGCCACTGGACCATGTTAACACTGCCCCCACATGGGGAAATCTTACATAGCAAACACTAAAACAATGTTCAGTAAAACACTTTTTTGTTGTCACTTTTGCTTAGAAGTTTTACTGCTTTAACCATGGAAAAAGCAAGATTTTTAAAGCAATCCGGTCTGTGATGAATCCTTCGAAACCTTCCTGGATCCTGATGGATCTCACCACCAAAATTCCGTAAAATTCGATTTAATTTAAATTGTCAAATCATAACTAACATAATTAAAGTTATCTCAAGACACTTTAAGTAAGATTATATGAAAGACAAGGAAAACGGATCTCAGCGAATCAACAATGAGCGAAAAACTTCCTTTTAGAAGGCAGAAATCTTGAGCAGAACCAGACTCCGTGTTGAAGGTAGGCAGATGAATGGAAAAAAGAGTAAGGGAGGATACAGTGAGAGAAAGGAGGATAGTATAAAGCATATAATCCCTATTACCTTTTGCCATTATAAACATGTAATTTGAAATATATTTACACATTCAAGGTATTTTTTGTTGGCAGATAAACTAAGGCAACAACGATCTTACCGATTCAACTAGTCAGTAAAAAGCTATCATAGATGATGCTTTTATTTTTAAGGGACCTTCACTGGCCTTGAAATGTGTCCAAGATTGATCGGTGTGTTTGATTGTGGAACTTCCAAAATGCTTTGCTACCATCTGGATTTGCCTGGAAAACATCCAGGCGTGGGCGACGAGGTAACGTCCTTACATGAACGCCTGAATTGACTGCTTTTAAAAAAAAATAAAAAAAACCTGGCTTTTATCCAAATTTCTGTTGGATAACCCGAGTGGCTCTTAAATATGCAGCTTCACTTTCTTCACTTTTCTACATGCAATTAAAAAAGGAAAAGCTTTTATAATGGGTCGACAGAAATGTAAAGCAATGCAATATATAAGTGCAAAAAGCTGCAGTTCATCAAGTGTCCACTTGAGGCTGGCTACAGAAAAAAAACAAGTATTGGCTAATACGGAAGATTGATTTTTCAAGGCGACCGTGACCTTGAATTTGTTTCAAAATCGTCCATAGTTCCCGTACACTTTCGTGGCTCACGGTCTATTTTTACCTCCTTGTTCGATACATTGTTACGATTGTTAGGGTTCACCGTTTTCCTCCAGCTTCCTGGCAGTAAGAGGTCACTTGTTCAAGTCCTAGGAGGGTAGTTCCATTGTGTCCTTGTGAGCTGGCATGAGTTCCAAAATGCCCTGTAATCCTGGTTTGCAGCAGAAAAAATGTACCTTCATTTTTGACTCCTTGCCACTGTTAGCTTGAATACCGCCCCCACATGGTGAAATCTTACGTAAGACTCAGTCAAAAGTCACTTTTTTTGTGTCACGTTTTCTTAGAAGTTTTACTGCTTTAACCATAGAAAAAGACAGATTTTAAAGCAAACCTCTGTCTGTGATGAATCCTTCAAAATCTTCCTGGACCCAGATGGAACTCAGAAGCCAAGCCAGGTTGACCTGGTCTGTGTGTCCAGAGGACCAGAGTAAGTGACCTTAAACTGTTCAAACAAAAGATCAGGAGAAAGAACTAGACTTTATAGATTTATTGTCTCTTTACACTTGAAAGAAACCACTCCATAGCTGGACTCACAGCTCCGAAAAGCTGTAACTTGTGAGCCCTTGTTTCCTGGTGATAGATGTTTCTTGTAGCCTTCTTGGATCACCTTGGTTCATACACGCAACAAACAAGTCTGTGTATGGTTTGTGTTGTAATCATTTTGTAGACAGGGCGGATACTAGGTGTTTGCCAGCACTTACCCCTACCAGGGACGAGTATTAAGGGTCTAACATGAAGAATGTTCAGATGGTACCTTCACAACTGATTTTACCATCGTGACATACCACTGCTACATGGACACACAACATTACTGAATGATTGACCAACCGTTACTGGTAAATGGATCTTTATTATTAAAACGATCAAAGCATGGAGTCATTTCCGTCGCTCCAACACGACGTCACGTCCATCCCGGGTCTTATACTTCACTTCGTGGAGAAAGATGGACAATCAACAGTGTGTCACAGGTCGTTTATTCGCTGCTCCAAGTCAAACAAAATACAAGCTTTACGATCGCAACCGGACACACTTTGTTCCGGCGACTGTACAGGTCAATAGTCCCGGGGGAAAAGGCCCCGATCTGTAGAAACATCGCTATATTTAAGGCAAATTTCCCGCCCAGGGGGTCGTCCTTTCCAGCCAAATGGTCCTTTCAAGTTCCCTGTGTCCCAATCCCCCATTGAGAGACATCCTAATTGGTTTTCTTGTAATCTACTCATTCAACTGTTCTCGGGTGGGGGTTTCCGTCTTTTAGCCCCCCTTTCCCGGGTGTAAGTAAGTAAGTAATTCTTATTTGTATAGCGCTTTTCTAGACCAGGGTCACAAAGCGCTTAAACAATCAAAACAATAATCAATAAAGTATATATTTTAAAGATGGTGTGTCAGCTTCGTTCTTTGATATATGATTTAAGGTGTGATTTGCAGATAAACAGATGTTTTAAATTACCGGTGTCGTATCTCTAATTCTTATCCAAGCTTTCCCTCGAACCAGTGTGAATCAGTCTGGAGTGGAATGTTGATTGTGAATGTTTAGTCAAAAATGTAAGCTCTTAGATGAAGCGAGTAATTTATACTTTGTATTTTGATTATCTTTTAGCATTCATTTAAGTATGGCGTATACGTATAGTGTATAATAATTTTAATCTAACATTAGATTGCGATTTTCAGCATCCAAAACCCTTTACACCAAGTAGCCCATTCACACACTGATGGGAGTAGGCTGCGACGCAGCACTCCAGCTCAACCGTCAGGAGCAGTTTCTCCTATAATCCCAAAGAATAATACTCAAAATATGGATAAGAGGTCAAAAGCAAAACCCTTATGTGTTGAGGGCGTGATAAAGGAGGCCTCGTCTCCGGAGCTCGTGCCTTATCGCATCCGTCCTCTTCACGCAGTGCTTCATCTCGCCATCACATCGTGGGTGAATTAAGTGTACGCCAGTCGTCCATTTATCTTGAGCACATTCGGTGCCCGACAGATGAAAGCAGGCGAATGTTCCGTGTGTCTCGAAGCATTCGAAATGACTTAGTCACCGGTCGGCATGTACAAAGGTATTGTAATTCCCCCCCCCCCCCCTCTTTTCAATTTCCCCTTCTCATGAATACACAGCTGGCATAGGAAGGACATGCTGATAATGCCCCGCATCCATTATGCATGTGTTTGTGAGTCGGCATCAACAACTTGGGTTTTATGTGTGTTTAGTATACATATTTAAACATATACGGGTCGCCGGTATATTCATCATTGTAATGACTCTATTTCCCGCTTGTCGGATGTTTAATGACTGAATATACGGATATTGTGAAAAGAAAACTTTTCGGCATTTCTTTTCCTTTGTCGCAACTTTGGACCTTTAATCTAATGAAAAGGTAATTTAGATCACAATATTGGTTCAAAATATAATAATAATTAATGTCTATTTGGATATTTAGCTTTTCATTTGTCATTTGTCAACGCAAGCAAATTATGTTCAAAACATACTCAAATTTCATGCTGTCTGTCTATTTATTACTAGATATTTTTCAGTCAATTTTGATGATGGAAATGATTGAGCTTTGCTGTTTTTTCTATGTCCATCCATCTGGATCCAGGAAGGTTTTGAAGAATGTGTTGATAAATCCATCTACAACTTAAAAGGTAAAATCTACTTTTTTGCCTCAAACAAAAGTTGTCAGTCCGTCTTTTAATTTTGTTGAATTTGAATAGCTTAAAAAACAGATGATTCAAGTGTGGTGCCCTTTTTTTAGCTGCATCTGGATCCTGTAAGGTTTTGAAGAATTTGTTGCTGAATCAATCTTTCGCTGCTGCTTATAAAAGGATTTTATTTTTTAAAAGGAAAACCTACATCCATGCAGGAGTGTAGAATTAAAGGTGTTGTCTAACCAATCACTGCTTCAGAAAGACCTTAGGCCCGCCCATTTAATTTGCATACACCCAACAAAATGTTGAAAAGACTAAATGCATAAATAAAATTAATAAAAGTCAAAATGTTTAAAAAAAATGTGTATATACTTTATATACAGAAAAGCATGGTTCTTCGACAAAATAGAATCAGAAGTAATTAATATTTTTTTATTTATTCAGACATTTAGTTTTGTATTTATACATGTATTTATACTTGTGTCATTTATCGTCCTTTATACGATTGATTTAACCTTTTTTTGCTGTAAGCCAGCAAAATTGGTTTGCTTGGTTTGATGGTATGTTGTCGTCCATAATATGTTTACAATAATGTAAATGTAAATTAAAAAATATTCTCTTATTAAAAAGTGTAACCATTAACTAAAAAAGTTATTTCTATACAATTACTTTCACAGTTTCTCTGACAATGTATGGCATTGTCTCTTATAACACAGCAAACCTGGGTTATTTAAATGACATTGAGTCAGTACTTGGGTGACTTAAGTCAGTCTGTCAAACTGAGCCTGAGAAACCTGGGTGTTGTATTTGATAAAGACATGTCTCTTGTTCGACACTGCAGAAAACTGACCAGAAACTGTTTCCTTCAACTGAGAAAAATCTCTAAACTTAGGAAAATGTTGTCGGATCATGATCTGGAGCTTGTAATCCATGCGTTTGTTTC
The DNA here is from genome assembly GCF_982586985.1 of Callionymus lyra. NCBI lineage: Eukaryota > Metazoa > Chordata > Actinopteri > Syngnathiformes > Callionymidae > Callionymus > Callionymus lyra. The sequence continues at coordinate 10,030,587 of NC_141835.1, read as the reverse complement.
TTCTCGTCTGGACTATTGTAACAGTTTGTTTTCATGTCTTAACAAGAAGGATCTGTCTCGTCTGCAGTTGATTCAAAACTCTGCAGCGAGAATTCTGACCTGCTCTAGTAGAAGAACTCACATTTCTCAGATCCTTAAAACTCTTCACTGGCTTCCAGTTTCTTTCAGGATCAACTTTAAAATTCTGGTTCTTACTTTCAGAGCTATTCATGGTCAGACTCCTCCTTGCATCACTGATCTGATCCAGCCTTACACCCCAGCTCGGGCTCTGAGGTCTGTGGATCAGAATCTACTTATGGTTCCTCGCACACGGTTCAGGATCAGAGGAGAGAAATCTTTTCAGGCTGTTGCTCCTAAGCTTTGGAACAATCTTCCTCTCTCTTTGCACTTGATGGATCTACTGACTCCTTTAAGAAACATCTTCAGACGTTTCTATTTGTTCAGGCTTTTCCTTGATTTTCTGGAACTCCTGTGTTGTTCTCAGTATTATCTTGATCTTAAAAGTATATACTTTTTTGAGTATTGTTTTGATTGTTAAAGCGCTTTGTGACCCTGGTCTGGAAAAGCGCTATATAAATAAATATTACTTACTTACTTACTTACTTACATTATAATGTGTTTTGTTGGAGTTCTAACAATACATTAAGTAAGTTATTGCCGTGTTTAAAGTGTCTGACGGAGACAATGACATATAGTCATGTACGGCGTTTAAAAAAAACAAAAAACACGGGGCACATATTTTCTTTTTGTCAACTCGCCCTTGGCCTCCGTCGTTCCTACCTTTCCGGAGCAACTTTTCCTTTCAGCCCCTTTTCTCTCTCCGGTTTGTTCTCGTGCCGCAGAGCCTTCGTCTTGATTTATGACTAGTAGCTGTGTTTGTATGCTTGAGTTGTCTTGAGGCAGGAGAAACGGACAGTATTTTATGTGAGGCCTCTAAGGTTGTTCATATGCACACAAATGCAAAAAAAAAAAAGAAAGCGCTGTGTAACAGCGAGACACGCACTTCCTGCATAATGCATTTTAAAAACATATGCTGATGCTATCAATTTGTAAAGCAATTAGCGTTTGTTTGTGCTCGACTTCCTCACTTACCGTTCGTAAATGTGTGTACCAAGGATAATGACCTTGATCTAAAAACAGTCGTGCATTTGTTACCAGTAATAAAAACAGATTGAGATTTTATTGAAGGAAAGTAAATATCTGTCGTAGGAAGAATGTGTTAGATGGTAATAAATGAATTCCCATATGATATTGAAGTAATATGTGGGCGAAATATTAATCTAAAGCAGGTTTTCTAGGAAAAATCTTTCCTATCACGTGGCCCCCAAAAACACCGGGCAAAGTTGGACCAATATCGTTGAAAAAGATCAGATCTATGGGGCCAATCTAGGTCATTTAGATCAATGTTGTGCTGACACTCCTGTTAAACAGTTGGAATCTCACAGTAGTAACAGTAATAATAGTGGTGGTAGTGGTAAGACTTTAGACTTTGGACTTTGGACTTTGGACTGGGACTTTGGACTTCGGACTTTGGACCTTGGACTTTGGACTTTGGACCTTGGACTTTAGACCTTGGACTTGGGACTTTAGAACTTGGAGTTTGGAACTGGGACTTGGCACTTGAGACCTTAGTCCTTAGACTTTAGAGTTTAGACTTTGGACCTTGGACCTTGGACCTTGGACCTTGGACCTTGGACTCTGGATTCTGGACTTTGCACCTTGGACTTGGGACTTTACTGCACTTCCTGCATAAAGCATTTTAAAAACATATGCTGATGCTATCAATTTTTAAAGCAATTAGCGTTTGTTTGTGCTCGACTTCCTCACTTACCGTTCGTAAATGTGTGTACCAAGGATAATGACCTTGATCTAAAAACAGTCGTGCATTTGTTACCAGTAATAAAAACAGATTGAGATTTTATTGAAGGAAAGTAAATATCTGTCGTAGGAAGAATGTGTTAGATGGTAATAAATGAATTCCCATATGATATTGAAGTAAAATGTGGGCGAAATATTAATCTAAAGCAGGTTTTCTATGAAATATGTTTCCTATCACGTGGCCCAAAAAACACCGGGCAATGGCCCTGTATGGCTTGATGAGGCAATAGTTACATTTAAAAAGAATGATATAAATCGTTATCCTAATTTTTTATTCATTTTCATCATAAGTAGGGATGCATCAAGCCGATCCTGGTACTGGTCAGATCCAGCCTCTCAAAGTTGGACCAGTATCGTTGAAAAAGATCAGATCCATGGGGCCAATCTAGGTCATTTTGATTGATTTTGTGTTGAACATTCTGTTAAACAGTTGGAATCTCACACTAGTAACAGTAATAGCAGTGGTGGTGGTGGTAAGACTTTAGACTTTGGACTTTGGACTGGGACTGGGACTGGGACTGGAACTTTGGACCTTGGACCTTGGACCTTGGACCTTGGACTGTGGACTGTGGACTTTGGACTTTGGACTTTGGACTTTGGACTTGGGACTTTAGAACTTGGGACTTTAGAACTTGGAGTTTGGAACTGGGACTTTGGACTTGGATTTGGGACCATAGTCCTTGGACCTTATACTTTAGACCTTAGACTTTGGACCTCGGACCTTGGACTTTGGACCTCGGACCGTAGACCTTAGACCTTGGACATCTCCTAATAATTAGTATCTAGAAAGTTTTTTATTTAAGAAAATGATTGGATTTTATCCAGGATAAACTAAAGATGGGAACAAATAAATGTAATTTGTGGAAAAAATAGTAAATCAAAGGGAACCCTGTCAGTCGGATGTTGAATAAAGATACAAAATATGTACGCCTCACATTTTGGTGACTGGCTCCAGAAATTAACTCACTGCAAATCCATTACTAATTCTGTTCTTTTAATTGATAGTTTAAGTTACTGACATTCAAGTTGGCAGGTTTCTTGTCATAGTCTAGACGCTTGTCTTGGTCACAGGATGGTACTCAAAATTTTCTTTTCAATCCTTCAAAAGACAGAGCTGTCATTGGTTCATGTCAAAGTAGAAAGGACACACCAATTCGAAGACCATGGTTCTAATGAACAAAGATTTTTGTTTGTTTTTTTTCACTAAGATCGGTCGTACACTCAAATCCATAAAAACGTTGCACCTAGAAATCTGCGAGTACACCCAAATACAAACACTTTTCCTTCGTACATCCCAATCAACATGGAATTAATCTTCTTGTTCGTCCCTTTCCACGCCCTAATTTACATATTTAAATTAACCATATTAACCATAATTAACCATACTCTCTGTGATCAGAAAAAAACAAACGGTTTATTTAAAAACTTTTTACTATTTATTTGTTGTGAATTAAGTCTGATCGGAATTGGCCTTTAACCCTCACATGGCATTAAAAAGATGACGATAAAATTACCGAAATTAATATGCAAATAAGAGATCAAATCTAAGGTATTCAGACAAGGTTTTTCTGCTGCTTTGAGAGGGAAAGTATAAACAAGTTGCTATTTGATTGGCAGAAGAGAGACAATTTATGTAACTGCTCCAAAAAAAATAATCTTGTTCTTAAATCAAAACTAAATAAATAATTCAGTTACCTGGAAATGACTTCCTTTTTCCTCCACTGAAGTGGTGGAGCTCATGAAAAAAAAAAGCCTCAAAAAGCACACAGAAGTCCCTGTTGAACACTGTGGGACAGGTGTCATATCGGAAAATGTCAACACTTGACTGAAAAGTAAATCGCAGCACGGCAAGGCAACTTGAAATGTAAGCCGGGGCTTTAATAGACTGTCAGAATGCCTGGGTTTTGTTCCACTGAGTTTCTGCTGCGAGGTAATAATTGATGCACACCTCAGCAGCACCACAGCAAGTGACTTTTTACTGTGTGTAATGGCTCAGAAAGGGTTTAATGTGAGTAGGAACAAAGAGGTTTAGGGTAATTTATACTGAGTGGGAATAAGGAAGTGCACAAATGGTGGCGTATATCTCTTGTTTTGTTTCCAAATAAATATGTCAAAAAATACTCCCTGATAACAGATGCCGTGATGCAGGTGGGCGAGTTTTTAAGATGCGATTATTTCGCACCGATTGCTGGTCGACTTTTGAGCAATGACGTTTCAGATGATCGATCAATTCATGGGATGAAGAAGAGTTGGATCGTCAACTTTCAGTGGGCGGAGCTCAGCAATCCAAAGAAAAGTAGAGGTTTAAAAAGTTGAATTTGTTCCCTATAACACACTAATAGAGCTACCAAGTGCATCCTTGACAAACTTTACACTTTTTGGCACCCAGGGTTGGAAACGTTTCTTTTTCTTTTTGCTATATAGAAAAACTCCTTTTGGTGAATGTTGGTCTGGCGTTGAAGTATTTATGGTGTTTCTGAAATTGTAGCCCCCTCAAGAAAATCAACCCAAAAACACAGCTCCTATCTAGGAAAACCAATGGGCGACATTATTACATTTTTCAATCATTTTTTTTTTACCTCTGACTCCCTTACGGGGATCATGGGGGACTGGAGTCATATTTCACGAATTTTCTACTCACCCTCATGTCGACGAAGGGTTATAAGGATTATATTCAGAGTATTTTGTTACCTTTTAGAGAGATGGATAGATGGATAGACAGATGGATGATAGAAGGTATATAGATGGATGGATGGACAGATTGGAAGATAGATGGATGGATGGACAGATTGAAAGATGGATGGATGGATGGACAGATTGGAAGATTGATGGATGGATGGACAGAGTGGAAGAAAGATGGATGGATGGAAATATTGGAAGATAGATGGATGGATGGACAGATTGGAAGATAGATGGATGAATTGACAGATTGGAAGATAGATGGATGGATGGACGGATTGGAAGATAGATGAATGGCCGGACAGATTGAAAGATAGATGGATGAATTGACAGATTGGAAGATGGATGGATGGATGGATGGATGGATGGATGGATGGACAGATTGGATGGATGGATGGATGGATGGATGGATGGATGGATGGATGGATGGATGGATGGATGGATGGATGGATGGATGGATGGATGGATGGATGGATGGATGGATGGATGGATGGATGGATGGATGAATTGACAGATTGGAAGATAGATGGATGAATTGACAGATTGGAAGATGGATAGATGGATGGATGGACAGATTGGAGGATGGATGGATAGATAGATAGATACAAACTCATAATTATTTTTAATATATATAAGTATAATTGAGGAACTGAAAATTGAATTTGAACAAAATAAATAACCATTGAAACGACATAATGACAGGAAAATCCATTATAATCAATATTATTATAAAGTCAATCATATTTTATTAAATTAAAATTAGATTAGGAAGGAAGGACTTGGAAAGTTTCGACAAAAAAATGGATAAAAGTTTATTTTTGAAAAGGGCATAATACCCTGTGGTGGTTCCTGCATCTACCTTGTCTGTAGATGTATTTTTTACAAGTGGAACTGCTTTTTTTCCACACCTCCATCTCCTTGTCCTCAGAATCCCCCGCCAGCATATCCTCGACCTTCAGACCTTTGTCCCTTTCTTCTTTTAGAACGCTTTTGAATTCCGCCATTAAAGTCTTTTTCAATACTTTTCCTGTTTCCTGCCGAGTTTTTTTTTTTTTGAGCTACAGCGCAGCATGAAGCTATAATAGACATTCATACATTCGAGCCGATGCTGGAGGAACTTACTTGTTCATGCGGCGAAATAGACGTTTATTTTAGGTGTGAAGGACTTCTTACTTGAATTCCATGAGAGTGGGGTCACTTTCAGAAATCCTTGAGAAGAAAAATGTAGTTAAAGAACAGGATATAAAGGATTTCAATGGACTGTTTAAATATATATATATATATTTTATACGCTTTCATTAATTCCTACAAGCTATTTTTAGAAATATTTAATTTGATTACCGTTTAAAAAAAACTAAAAAGAAAACATGGAAAACCATTTCGTCCATTTGGAAAAACTGATTGACATAAAATGACTTCACATTCACAAGTTTTTAAACAATCTTGGTTTTTTTAATTACCAAAAATAGGTTTACATTGTTGTACAGAGTTCCTTGGGGTGCAATGCATTCAAGTAACGCATGTGAAAATAAGTTGCTATCAATAAAGGTTTATCTATCTATCTATCAAGTACTCATGGTACATTAACTAAAAGACAATGGCTTATTATTATTTTATTATTATGAATTCAGAAATTAAAATTTATTTTTCTATACATAGCAAAATGGACGTCATAAACACTAACATAATTTAGCAATTTTTTTATTTAATTTTTTTCTTTTCCTTAAACATGAGGCGATTTATTGCTCGGATTAATATTCTTCCCTCTGACCGACAACCGACTCATCTGGGAAATCTATTCATACCGGGTTTGACATTTCCAATCTGCTCGTCAATATAAAACACCTTTCATGATTTCCGCCGACACGGCATATTATATAGACCCGTTTCTAGATTTCTTCCTCTTTTCTTCCAAAAAAAATGTAGAAGTTGTCAACCTATTTTTCTTAATTTACATCAACATTTTGGTTTAATGGCCTAATAGAGGGAAAATGTCACTTGATTCAGAGAGAAATTTCAAAGGTCAGTGGAGGGAACTTGCATTGAGTTTTAGAATTCCAGACAACAGATCGGCGCGAGGGGTCACTAAGTGCTCGGTAAATTGCTTTATTAAATTCAGAGGGAAAGAGCAACAGAGAGAGATGAGAAGTCATTAAAGAGTCAGGGCGATGGCATTTTTCTGCTTTTACAGTTCTGAGCTCTTGTGTGGTCCCTATTGACCGAAGACACATTGATTTATTTAAGTGTGCTGCCTCACGCTGCTAGAATCCATCGCCGACACGGCGGGTGATCCCACCCACGGGTCGTACACACACTTAGCGCTTTAACATAATACGCACGGAATCATGTTGCCGACTGATTTTTCGGAAGTGCTCCCGTCGTGTTTGAAAAGAAATGTTGTACTTGTCCGCTTGTTTTGAAAATGAATATTCCATGAATCGGTCAAATGGAAAGACTCAAAAATGATTTGTAAAATTCCTTTAAATACATATTATTTAAAAACTTGCATTTTAAAAACCCTGTCTGTTGTTTTAAAAGGGTGTTTTTGGCTCCCTCTAGTGTTGGAAAGGTGTAAAGCCCTATGGTTGGTCACATGGATTAACCATGATATCTTGATTTTGTCTATGGTTTTCTTGATTATTGATGGATGGACGGATGGATGGACGGATGGATGGACGGATGGATGGATGGATGGATGGATGGATGGATGGATGGATGGATGGATGGATGGATGGATGGATGGGTGGATGGATGGATGGATGGGTGGATGGATGGGTGGATGGATTGATTGTTCATTCTTTTGACATAACGCCCACGGAAGTTCCCACTTAATTGAATGACAATGAAAAGGTTGTCTAATATTTATTCTTGTACAGTATGTTTAGGGTCTCTGGGTAGGAACCACAGGACTAACCTACATATTTAAATTGACTGCTTTTTTCCCCTAGTGAGGTTTCTACATCTCGGAAGAATCCCAGAAACAGATAAAGAGATGCCTGACCCCTTGAGAAGATATTCTTTAGGGGGTTTCTGGGTTCCCTTTTAGCTAGGACCTGACCTTTTGATAAGTTAAAGACGCATTAACCCTTTTTCCGAACTCTTATTTCATAGATAAGGAGCCGTACTTTAAATTTTCAGAATATTAAATGACATTTTACACGTTAGCCCGCCTAGGAGTGACTGAGCACTCACCTTGAGGGACTGACCATGTTCAGCTCCCAGAGTACCGTGGTCTACACAGCCATAAATCTCCCCTCGGATAATTCATAATTAACCAAAAGGGCACCAAGAGAGTAAAATTTGCACTGCAGCCTATTAAAAATATTCCCCTTAGAGCAAAATGCAAACGCTCAGACTGGTCCAATAATTGAATAGACCACGTTCCACCCCATCCATTAATTTTCATTATGCTTAACCTACTAACTTTGACATGATCCACAAGAGAGGACTTACCTAGGGTTCTACAGGAGTGACGTCTGGGGAGGAGAGACATTAGTTTAGCTAGATTTGTCTTCTGATTCATGGATAGTACACAGCATCAGTCATGGAGCTGTCAAACATCTGGTATCGTCTGGATGAATGAAATCAGACGTGACTTTTTATTATATTCTCCTCTTTTTACGTTGACTCTTTGAAGATAGACATGTAGTTATAGGATGTATTGGCTTCTGCTGAGCCTGTGGTTGTGCGTATGTTACATGAGAACCACTTCGAACAGACAAAAATCTATGTTTTATATTAATGTAGTGACTGATGCTTACTCGTCTTTGTCTTTAACTTTATTCCAAAAAGACACTTAAAAACATCCAAATACCTCCATACTGCTCATCCTTAACGTCCCATCTTGTATTGAAGCCTCGACGAGAGGAATTGTACCAGAAAAACGTAAACAAGTTAATATTTTAAGCTGTTCTTTTGCAGACACTGCTAGGCCAACATCCTACACAGACAGGAAGTACTCTGGGTGAATAGTGCGTGGGGGAGGAGCTTGTGGGCGGAACAACCATGTGTCCCAAATGCGCGCTTTTGCACTAACACTTAATATTTTGAGTATGTGCGTTCACACTAGGTAGTGTGCAAAAATGTAGTGCGCTATTCGCACTCAAACAGCCTGAACATTGAGTGTGGATCGATGGACACTTCTAATGCTGTGTCTCCAAATGCACACTAAGTGCACTGCATTAAAGTAGACTGTAAAACAGAGCACTTACTTGTGCAGTGTGCAAATTTCGACAGGATAGTTCTGTCTCAAATCAAACACTGCCACTACACACTTACAGGAAATGACTCGACAGCTTCTTCTTCTACTACTTTTTAATTTACTTTTTTGGACTCACTGGTGACAGTTGCTGAGAGGCGATCATTGAACAAACTACTGTCCATCATGGATGATGACAGTCATCCTCTGAACACTGTCATCAGTGAGCAGAGAAGCAGAATGAGTGCACGAATGCTCCTACCCAGGTGCAACACTAATAGACTCAGGGACTCATTCATTCCTCGGGCTATTAAATTGTACAATTCTGAGTTCGGGGGCAGGAGTGGAGTGAAAGTATCTGGATGTTCTGTTCTATGTTAGTCTTTGTATCCTTTTTCTTTTTTCTTTTTCTTTGATCTATGTTCTTTATCTTTATCTTTAGACTTAGATTGTATCATCTTCTCTTTATTTCTCTTTGTTTTTGTTCTTATTTTATTTTGATTTATTTTTTATGAAAAATTGCTGTATTTTCTGTTGCTATTGGAAAAAAACAATTTCAATAAATCAATAAAGTTTTACCTTACCTTACCTTACCTTAATGCTGATTGTAACCGGACGGTGGCACACTGTCTCTGACACTTGGCGGCGCTTTTCACCAATCTAAACAATTTATTAAGTTGTGTTTTATTGTGTTATGTTGTGTTGTTTTGTTTGGTGGTAAAATTAGTGTTTTCTTCGAGCCGGTATCTGCTCCGAAGACGGGTCGTCAGTGACGTAGTAGCTTCTGTTTAGCATCATCTACGTCACTAAGATGGCGGCCGTTAAGGGTGAAAAGTATCCATCCATCCACACTCAATTTTCTTGGTGCCCAATTGAGTGGTCATTGTGCACTACATTTTTACATCTGAAGGCACTTGTGCACTCAAAATATCAAGTGTAGGTGTAGTAGTGAGCGATTTAGGACACACCCTTAGGGACGTTGATGATGCTAAAAAAAAAAGCTGCGTCGCAGATACCGGAGTAAATGTCTTCAGAAAACTCTTATTTTACCACAAAACAACACAACTACAATAAAACACAACTCAATGGGTTTTTTTATCGGCGAAAAGTGCTGTCAATTGTCGGCCATACGGTTCCAACAGCCGTTTACAATCAGTGTTAAAAAGTAGTAGAAGAAGAAGATGTCGAGTAATTTAAGGTAAGTGTGTAGCAGCAGTGTTTGATGTAAAACAGTACTAACCTGTCTAAAAATTTGAGCAATGCGCAAGTAAGTGCACAGTCTTGCAGTGCACTTGGAGAAGTGCGCGATTTGAGACACAGCACCAATGTCTCTTGGATCTGCCAAGTCCACGATTCGAACAACCAACCAAAAATGTTTACTCTGATATTTGTCTTTTTCAAAGTTACCTTTTTAAGGCACCATACCATCTACTATTCATGAAACCAAAAAAAAAAGCTAAAAGGTCCGTGATTAACATCATTCCTCTTCACCCGTGGTGTCCAATTGACCAGCTCCAGCACGGAAAGGAAAGCCAAAGACTGGAAGCCGAAAACACGTTTCGAAAATCAAGGCAAACATCTGTTAGCGACTTCCACCCCCGGTTAAATCACTAAATCTGTTCCTCCTGGCAACAGCGCTGATTGCTAACTGCCTTCCTGAGACATTATCCTGCAATCAAAGCGCCACCACCCTATGATCTCTCCAATCATTTTTCATCCATTTGTGAATTATGCAGATTCACCTTCGCGTTCAGTCACCAATATAAACAAATTACCATCTGTTAACGGTCTTGCAGGTGCGGAGCCGACTTCGCCGTTTCTCAGCCTAATTTCTTTTATTTTGAAAGTTTTTCCACAGATTTACACAAATGTTTATTAAATATAATGTGTAGAATGATGTTGTTATATCGCTGGATATTTTGTCCTTGATTACATTATATTTTTATACTTCCATTTTGAGGGAACATTGAATCAGGGAGAATTTATAGGAAATGAAATGAAGGGAAATTACTTTATGGAACTATTTGTTTTCTTAAACGTTTCATTTTATCTGTTCACGACACAAAAACAATCCGCTAAAGAAGAGAAAATAAATCGAAAATTATTTTTTACATTTTATTCATGGGTTTATGATTCAAAGGAGAAACTTCATTCATTAAGAAATCAGATAAAAGGGGAATTAATTAACAATAAATCTAAAGACATATTAAGTTAAATACATGATTTGAATTTGTATAAATAATTAAGTTAAACGATTTATATGTGTATTATATATTTCATGTGTTTATTATTTAATATTTACTATCTATAAATAGAAATTTAATTGCACATTTTAAACATTAATACTTAAAAAGATTAACTCACTTTATTGGATTAAATTCATTAATAATATAATTATTTTTAAATAGAAGATTCAATCGTCAAAAAATAAAACTTACTTTGTATACTTGTGTATTTTACTATTTTTTTTCCCCCCTCTTTTGCATTTGGGTCTACTTTGCATTTACTTTATAATGTTTTTAATTCTTTTCTCTAATGAAGAAACAATATTAAGTTAAATATATGATTTGAATTTGTTTAAATAATTAAATAAAACGATGTATATGTTTATTACATGTTTTATATGTTTTATTTAGTATTTATTAAATAGAAATAGAAATTGAATGACATATTTTAAACATACTTTAAAAAGATTAACTCACTTTATTGTATTACGTTCATTAAATTCAGAAACTATTGTAATCCTTTTTGAAATAGAAGATTTATTCGCGAAAAAAAAAAAATGTTACTTTGTATTCTTGTGTATTTTAGTATATTTATCTACTTTGTGTTTACTTTTAAACATATATATATATATATATATATGTGTGTATGTATATATACATATATAAATATATTTTTAACATATTAATTTTCTTCTCCAATTAAAATTAGATATTAAGTTAACTATATGATGTACATAAATAAATATATACAGTATATATATATTAAATAATAATATTTCATTATTTATATCATGTTTTATTTGTATAAGTAAGTATTATCTATAAATAAATAACATTATTAAACATTTATAATCAAAAAAAAATGAACATTATTGTATTGCATTAATTAAATTCAGAAATTAACGATGACCCTTTTTAAATGGAGGATTGATATGAATAAATAAAAACATAAGGAAATACTAAAAAAAACTGTTACTCATTCATTAGAGTTTGTATAGCTATTTATGGTTTCTTGTGACTGAAGGGACACCCTGGAAAGCTTGCTTAAAAAAAAGTTAACTTTCTGAGACTTGCCTGTGTAACGTCCTCTCAGTGTCCTTCTCCACCGCGAGGCTCACATTTTTCTTCTCATCTATCTCTTCCTACATCTTTTCCGGTCCCTCCTCCCAACCCCGGGGTTGTCTCTCCGAGCGTCCCGGGAGGAAGTTTTTAAAAAAAAAAAACTGTCTTTTCAGGCCGACTTCATCGCGGCCGACCTCCGCAGGTGAGATGTGGGTCGACGCACAAGTGTGACATTGTCCCGCAGCCAAAAAAAACGTGGGGCCCTGATTAACAGTTAACCTTCGCCACGCGGCAAAGTCAAAGTGAAAAATATTGTGTTAGCGCCACTCGGAAGCTACCCCGCCGCTCATTTAAACGGGGCGTCGAAAAGGTCACCGCACACACTTCACACACGTGCATATTGTAATCATTATTTAGAGGCAACAAAAAGGGTCACAAAAGTGGTGCGTGTGTGTGTGTGTGTGTGTGTGTTACATCGGGTCATGTCTGTTTCTTTCCGCGCACACATTAGTTAGCAGCCCTGAGGTGCGAGTCGGTCATGATGGGATTTTATTACGTTTTATAACCAGATGGAGGCACAGCTGGCTCCTGGACACAAACGCCTTGTTGAACACGTTTTATTAGTGTTTGTCCACAATAACGAAGCCTCTCGTGTGCGCACGTTTGCCATGCGTTTTTGGATCAAAGCTTTCAGAGTGGAATCGCTTCCTTTGTCCATAAAACGTTCGATTTTTATCAGCGTTTTATTGAATTTACGGAGAAATATTTGTTTGTAGTTATTGCTTGTAAATGTGTTTGGTGTTTTGCATCTTCAATTGAATCTAAATACAAAGTGACTCGAGCTTGTCATGGGTTTCAAACATTCCACCTAATACTAGTGATGTGTTGATGAAGCTTCATGAAACAGTGACTTGTGGTTTAGAGGTCAGTAGGTGGCGCCATCAGTTTAAAATAAAGTGATTTTTCATTAGAGCAGTTGTTTAAAACAAAGGAAAATATTGCAGAGACGCCATCTAGTGGACTCTGAAGGTAATGACACTGCTTCATGAAGCTTCACCAGACCATCACTACTTGACCCCCATAATGCACTGCAACAATTAAATCTCTCATTACTTACTATAAACTGTATAAATATACCCATTACAAAATATATTTCAAAATAAAAGGAATGTTCCCTCATATTTTTACTAGTGATGTGTTGAAGCTTCTTGAAACAGTGACTTGTGGTTTAGAGGTCAGTAGGTGGCGCCATCAGTTTAAAATAAAGTGATTTTTCATTAGAACGGTTGTTTAAAACAAAGGAAAATAGTGCAGAGACGCCATCTAGTGGACTCTGAAGGTAATGACACTGCTTCATGAAGCTTCACCAGACCATCACTACTTGACCCCCATAATGCACTGCAACAATTAAATCTCTCATTACTTACTATAAACTGTATAAATATACCCATTACAAAATATATTTCAAAATAAAAGGAATGTTCCCTCATATTTTTACTAGTGATGTGTTGAAGCTTCTTGAAACAGTGTCATGTGGTTTAGAGGTCAGTAGGTGGCGCCATCAGTTTAAAATAAAGTGATTTTTCATTAGAACAGTTGTTTACAACAAAGGAAAATAGTGCAGAGACGCCATCTAGTGGACTCTGAAGGTAATGACACTGCTTCATGAAGCTTCACCAGACCATCACTACTTGACCCCATAATGCACTGCGACAATAAAATCTCTCATTACTTACTATAAACTGTATAAATATACCCATTACAAAATATATTTCAAAATAAAAGGAATGTTCCCTCATATTTTTACTAGTGATGTGTTGAAGCTTCATGAAACAGTGTCATGTGGTTCAGAGGTCAGTAGGTGGCGCCATCAGTTAGAAAATAAAGTGATGTTTCATTAGAACAGTTGTTCAAAGCATAGTGCAGTGACCACAATTTAGTGGACTCTAAAAATAATGACAGAAGGTCTGGCCTGGGGGCCATTTGTGGCCCTTAAGTAAGTATATTGCGGCCTGGGCGCTCCACTATATTATTCAAATGGTAGAATGTAAAAAAAAAAAAGAAGAAATTTAATAAAATAAATGAATTGTTGTGACAAAAGATAATTTCTAAATACTGATAGCTTATTTCTAACAGTTCTTAATGTTTTTTACTCTTGGATGCAATAATTCTTGGTATAATGACAACACTTACCTAGTTAATTTGCTTTTTGTCGATGCTTTTGTCTCGGAGAACTTTCCGAACAGAGCGTGTTGGATATTGAAATTTTGAATCACTTTGAAAGTCACCTACCCTACCTTTAATGCCAAATTAATCATCGTTATTACAGAAGAATTCGGATCTCCCCCCTAATTTGAAATAACAGCAAGAAAAGTGCTGACATTACAATTTTAAATCATATTAATGACTGTTTTTGTGTTTTATTAAAACACTTTTGCTGAAGAAAAGCAATAAAAAAGGTTAACTTTACAATTTTAAATCATATGAATGACTTTTTGTGTGTGATTTAATCACTTTTGCTGAAAAAAAACCCAGAAAGAAAGTACTGAAATTACAATTTTAAATCATATTAATGACTCTTTTTTGTTTTAATTCAAATTATTTTACTGAAAAAAACAGAAAGTGCTGAAATTACAATTTTAGATCATATTTATGACAGTTTTTCTTCATATCAAAACACTTTTGTAGTTAAACTGACTTCCAAAATATACTATTTCTACTGGTGATAATAAACAAATTATGATTGAGTTTCAAGGTGTTACACACAATAGCTAAATAACACACACTTCATGTCGTACCACAGCTTGTATTTGTCAATGAGCAGACAAACATTGATTCTCAGCTACAAGCAGCAGTTGCTGGTAAACGTCGTGACTTGAAATTATCGATACCCGATAAGTGAATTAATCGTCACAATGAAGCGACAATCTCCGGCTCACAGATTGTCGTCGGTTGATGATCCATATCTGCCTCCAGAGGTTAGTTTCAGCCTCATCTGCTTCCCCAGCTCATGGTTCCCCTGGTGCCCCCAAGAATCTGTGTTGACTATTGATTTTCAAGCCACTTACTAGACACGCATCACTAATAACAAGATTAAGCGACTGAAACTGCAGGTGAGCGTCGATAATCCTCTCCTGGAGGCTTGATGCACGTCCATCGTATACACCAGATATGTTCATAGTTATGATTAAATAAGGTTTGGCAAACTTTGTTTTTATATTATTTTGTAAAAATAAATTATTAGATAGATAGATGGATAGATGGATGGATAGACAGATGGATGATAGAAGGTATATAGATGGATGATAGATGATGTATAGATGGATGGATGGACAGATTGGAAGATAGATGGACGAATGGACGGATTGGAAGATAGATGGATGGATGGACACATTGAAAGATGGATGGATGGATGGATGGATGGATGGATGGATGGATGGATGGATGGATGGATGGATGGATGGATGGATGGATGGATGGATGGATGGATGGATGGATGGATGGATGGATGGATGGATTGGAAGATGGATTGATGGACACATTGGAAGATGGATGGATGGATGGATGGATGGATGGATGGATGGATGGATGGATGGATGGACCGATTGGAAGATGGATGAATGGATGGATGGATGGATGGACCGATTGGAAGATGGATGAATGGATGGATGGATGGATGGATGGACCGATTGGAAGATAGATGGGTGGATGGATGGATGGACCGATTGGAAGATGGATGGATGGATGGATGGATGGATGGATGGATGGATGGATGGATGGATGGATGGATGGACCGATTGGAAGATGGATGGATGGATGGATGGATGGATGGATGGATGGATGGATGGATGGATGGATGGATGGATGGATGGATGGATGGACAGATTGGAAGATGGATGGATGGATGGATGGATGGATGGATGGATGGATGGATGGATGGATGGATGGATGGATGGATGATGGATGGATGGATGGACAGATTGGAAGATGGATGATAGATGGAAATACATGTTTTATTTATAATACACATATAATATTAAATGTATAAAAAGTGTGTGAGATTTTCATTCATTTTTATTAGGAAATACTTGTTACATCAATTTTACTACCCATTGTCCTACCTATAATTTAAAAATAGCTCTTAACTTAACTTATCTATTTTCATCTATTAACACAACTCAATCCACTCAACTCTGCAGCTCCTCGTCCTGCATCTCGGCCACTGCTTGACGTGGTGAGCATTAAAGTCGGCAAATACGGGTGAAGCCAACAGAACCACATCATCCATGAAAAACAATCCGTATCACAGCCACCGCCAGCCCTGCTTCCCCATGACCGTGTCACGAAAACCCCTCGCCAAGAAAATCCAAACCGGATTTGGTAAAAGACTCAAGAACCCCGCTGAGATGGAAAGGGAAATTCTTTCATTCTCAATCCCCGGCAACAGAACCACGGAGAAGATAAAGATTATGATTTTACACTTTTACACTTTTTATTAGGGGGTGAAATTTATGAAAATACGAAAATTCTCCAGAATAACTACAGCTAGCAATGCTCAAAACACTAGATTAAGAATTAACTTCACAATACATTACAGTAAAAAAAAATGAAATACATTGGAAATGGGTCACAATGTTATTTGACTGAAAATCAGAAAACCTTTATTGCACACAGGATTTTTTTGTGGTAACATAATAAATGAATTACATTAATATGAATGATTTGATAAAATGAGATTGATTTATTCAGTAAAAAATAAATAAGAGGCTTTGATATAAAAGTGGCATTTTGATGTTTATTATATATTTAATTGGAAGCCGTTGGTTAATTAACGGCTTGTGAAACTGTGACGAAGATATAACGGCGAACTAACAGCTCTGGGCTTCAGAAGAATTCCAGAAAGACATGTAAACTCTGTTTTACTCTCACTTGTATACAAGTGAAAAGTGTGTCTTCAAACCAGATCTAATTTCTATTCTTTGTTTAATCAAATTCTAAGTCGGATTCCTAACCTCAAACATATACATAATTAATTAATTAATTAAATAAAAATACATTAATAATATATTATTATTATTATTATTGTTTAATGTAAGTTAACCCAAACTTTGTGTTGTATTTTATTATTTTTTATTTTATGGTAATGTATCTTGTTTTATTTAAATGTATTGCATTTTATTATTATTTGTACTGTAAATATGATTTGTACTAACAACAATTTCAACATTTTCTGATTCTGAAAAGAAACATTTTTGTCCTATTTCCGTTTTAGTGTTATTTTCCCTGACAAAGATATTCGTCTAAAGTACAAACATTAAACAATTTTGCACCAAACTATACTCACAGATCACAACTCAAGCGTCTGTCACAATTGACCAAATTGTGCCCCCAAATAATACTGACAGAACATAACTAGGACAACTTGTAATACTGTGGAAAAAACGCCTAAAGTTGTTTTATTCTTAAAACAGATTTTGCCTTCATTTTTTAAATACTGTTTTTTGCAATCTAGAATAAAGATACTAGTTACGGGGTGTTAAGGTTAAGTTTAAGAAACCAACTACCAAAAATTGCGATCTAGAATAAAGATACTATTTACAGGGTGTTAGGGTTTAGTTTAACAGACCAACTACCAAAAATTGCAATCTAGAATAAAGATACTAGTTACAGGGTGTTAGGGTTTAGTTTAACAGACCAACTACCAAAAATAGTTGGTCCAACAGACCAACTACCAAAAATTGCGATCTAAAATAAAGATACTATTTACGGGGTGTTGGGGTTTAGTTTAACAGACCAACTACCAAAAATAGTTGGTCCAACAGACCAACTACCAAAAATTGCGATCTAGAATAAAGATACTAGTTACAGGGTGTTAGGGTTTAGTTTAACAGACCAACTACCAAAAATTGAAATCTAGAATAAAGATACTAGTTACAGGGTGTTGGGGTTTAGTTAAAGAGACCAACTACCAAAAATGTCAATCTAGAATTAAGATACTATTTACGGGGTGTTGGGGTTTAGTTTAACAGACCAACTACCAAAAATTGAAATCTAGAATAAAGATACTAGTTACAGGGTGTTGGGGTTTAGTTAAAGAGACCAACTACCAAAAATGTCAATCTAGAATTAAGATACTATTTACGGGGTGTTCGGGTTTAGTTTAACAGACCAACTACCAAAAATTGCAATCTAGAATAAAGATACTAGTTACGGGGTGTTAGGGTTTAGTTTAAGAAATCAACTACCCAAAATTGCGATCTATAATAAAGAAACTAGTTACAGGGTGTTAGGGTTTAGTTTAACAGGCTAAATACCAAAAATTGGGATCTAAAGTAAAGAAACTAGTTACGGGGTGTTCGGGTTTAGTTTAACAGACCAACTACCAAAAATTGCAATCTAGAATAAAGATACTAGTTACGGGGTGTTAGGGTTTAGTTTAAGAAACCAACTACCCAAAATTGCGATCTATAATAAAGAAACTAGTTACAGGGTGTTAGGGTTTAGTTTAACAGGCTAACTACCAAAAATTGGGATCTATAATAAAGAAACTAGTTACGGGGTGTTAGGGTTTAGTTTAACAGACCAACTACCAAAATTTGCGATCTGGTATAAAGATACTAGTTACGGGGTGTCGGGGTTTAGTTTAACAGACCAACTAATAAAAATTGCAATCTAGAATAAAGATACTAGTTACGGGGAATTAGGGTTAAGTTTAACAGGCTAACGACTAAAAATAGCATTTTAAACTGTATGCTGGAGACCTTGGCTCAAGAAAAACCAAATCAGTGTCTTCGTTATAACCGGAACATGTAGGCGTTACGGGTTGTTAAAATGTAGCTGCCGGAATGGCATAAATCCAGATTTTTTATGAAGTGATCCGGACACTTAACTTTACCATTAAGAAATGGTCCTTGAATGCAACATCTACACTTTCAAGAGAAAATATTAACGATCCTTTCATCCTCGTTCCGTCTCACATATTCACGCTCACAGTCGGCGAGGCTCGAAAGTCACCTTGTTACAGTCTCCTTAATGGAAATAAATAACGCTCTCCGGTCCAATCTCTGGTCCTCCACCGGGATTAGCGGTTAATTCCGCTCGCTCGTCCCCAACATGGCTCCCTTAATGGAGTGATTGTGTTCAATAATGAGATATGATTTAAGCCATTATATCTTAATTATATGACTCTCGAGGGCTTGCGCTCCGAGGCAACGATAACATTCAAGGGAAGTTGTTTGTGTAGCTAATGAGATAAAGTAATCCACTGGAATATAACAAAACATCTTAATTCATCTCTTCTCTTCAGGGACTGCGTGGTTTTTTTTCAGCCGCGCGAAACAAGAATAAATAGGAGTTTTCTTTATATTCTTATATTTAATTCCTATTTTTAAATGCAGTTTAAGAAACTAAACTCAATGAAAACCATTTAAAAGATTAATTTCACGTCATCGGATAAAAGTAGATTTTGTGACCTTTAAGAACCGCCGTGTGTAAGATAAGATAAGGAAAAAAAGATTATTGATATCGACAATTAAACAGGAGAATTCCAATAAGATTAAAAGGCTGCGTCCCATTCATCTCCTTAATCCTAATCTCAGTCCTCGAGATCGAAATCCTCGCTCCCGCTTAGTCAAAAGTTGAGGAATGAGTGAAAAAGTGTAAGGTATCCCAGAATGCTTTGCACATTTAGACTGAAATTAAGGGTGAAGAAAACCCGGAAAAAGATGAGCTACAAATGAAAAGTCTTTGCTTTGTTAATAATATATGAAATAATTATGAAAAATCACGTAGTTGTCTTAGTTTTATAGATGATATACCTCTTTATATAAATTTTTACTTTACGATCTTTAAACAGATCGTGTAAAGCTGACATTAATTTAAGATGTAATTTTACGCTATAAAATGTATTGTTAACAATAGACATGTCTTTTGTTTCACTTTAACGTAAGCAATCTTAATGGCCATTCATTCATTTTCTTTACCGCTTATTCCCTTTATGGGGGTCGCGATGGGGTCTATCCCAGTTTCTTCGGGCGAGAGGCGAGGGACACCCTGGACAGGACGCCAGCCTGTAGCAGGGCACACAAAGACACACAACCATTCAGACACACAAACACGGCCAATTTCCTCAAAATTACCAATCGACTTCTGTATGTTTATGGACTGTGGGAGGAAAACGGAGTGCCTGGAGGAAACCCAGTTGACTCCCTTCCGACATGGAAGTGAATCGTCAACCTTCTTGCTCCGTGGCGCCCTTAATGGACATATTGTGATGTGGTTTTTCCGCTGAATATGTAAGTAAGTAAGTAAGTAATATATTTATATAGCTCTGTTCCAGACCAGGGTCATAGAGCGCTTAAACAATCAAAACAATATTCAATAAATATATACTTTAAAGGTCAAGATTTTTAGAAATGTGCGTATTTGTGGTGTTTTTTACAGGTTATTTGGTTGAATATCTACTTAGAATGAACTCAACTAACTTGTACGCTACAGAAATTAACTGAATAATTTGTATTTTAGCCACAACTAGTTTATTAAACCCATGTTAATATGGTTAAACTGCTCCTGATGGAAAGATTAACCCTGCAAGATTGACATTTTTTTGCAAATCAGATTCACAATTCCTGTAGCAAACTGTTCGGTAAACATGCAATTTTTCATCCCTTCAAAGATTGTGGCTCATTGTTTGATTGATAAACTTGTTTTACAGACATGAATTAATACTACAATGATTTTACTCCAAAGAAAATAGCAACCAAATAATTGCCTAAAATCGGAAAATCTAATAAATAGTTGGTGACCCAGTTTAAAAAGTCCAATATTTTGGTGTTCAGAAAGTGAAGACCAGATAACGGAGGACAAGATAACATTTAATGGATAGTTCTGGATACATAAAAACTAACACCATACAGGATTGTGTGAAGATTTTTCCCCGAAAAAAGGTCCTGTCGGGATAAAGAACTTCCAAGACCACCGTGGCGACGCTACCGCAGTTCATACTCTTGATGATGCCGGATTTCCATCCGGCAGAGTTTCCTTTACTTCATTCTCAACAAATCACTTCCAATATCATTGTTCATCTCTCTGTATCAAAGCCAACAATGGAGCTTTAATTAGTCCCTGAGCTCGCCGACTCTGCCTAGAACCATCGGTCTGTATCCTCCCGTTCTTTATCTCACTCACTCGCTGTCTGTTTCCTGCCGTATCTCCATCTGTCTCATCCATCCCGTCACGATACAATAAGCCTGTGAACTTCGCAGTCGGATCCACTTTTATGCTGATTTCATCATGCAGTCCCTCATTCTGCCGCCTCCTATCCGGAGGTCCGGACGGGGATGGATGGGGGGGGGGGGTAGAGCGATGGAGTGAGAAACCTATTCTAGCATGGAGGCAAATTAACTGCCATTGTTGGCTTTGATATCCTGGAGAAGGGGAATGATGTTGAGAAGGATTCGGGGAGAAAAAATAGCCTCAACCGATGGCGAGATGGAGAGAAGGGACGATGAGTAACAGGAAATCCTCGTCTCCTTTTTATGTCGTGACCAATTTTACATCAAAAAAAACATGTAGGAGTTCCTTTGTTCTGTAAATAGTTGAACCATTATCAGGTGTTTTTAGGGGAAGTTAGATCATGAAACAGTGTCATGTGGTTTTGGGGTCAGTAGTAGTTTCATTAGAATTAGGTTGTTCAAAACAAAGGAAAGTACTGCAGAGACTGCCATCTAGTGGACTCTGAAAATAATGACACGGCTTCATGAAGCTTCATAGGAGCATCGCTAGGAATATACAAAAAAAAATTCGGCCTTGTTTTGAGGATAAAAATCCAAGAATTGCTTGGAAAAAAAACGTTGATTTTTATTGTAAGAATAGTAAGTAAGTAAGTAAGTCATTTTTATTTATATAGCGCTTTTCCAGACCAGGGTCACAAAACGCTTAAACAATCAAAACAATATTCAATAAAGTATATATTTTAAAGATCAAGATAATACTGAGAACAGGAGTTCCAGAAAATCAAGGAAAAGCCTGAACAAATAGAACGTCTTAAGATGTTTCTTAAAGGAGTCAATAGGAAATCTTTAAGATAATGGAGAAGCTTTGAAGTGAAACAAATATTTTTTAAAAATGAATAAAACTCATATTTATTAATTAACTCAAAATTCCGCAGTATTTGTGACAATTTGAAGGTCATTTCCTGTTGTTTTATTTCCTAAAAAAAAGTTTTTTGTACCATTTCTGGTGGTGATGGTCTGTTGAAGCTTCATTAAGCAGTGTCATTAAATTAAGAGTCCACTAGATGGCGGTCTCTGCACTATTTAAATTTGTTTTGAACAACTGTTCTAATGAAACATCGCATCATTTTTAAACTGTTGGCGCCACCTACTGACCTCACGACACCTGAGGCTTCATCACACCGTCATTCGTGACAAATTAACGAAAACATTGACAACGACCACCTACGACTTGTTTGTTGTTAAAAAAAAATAAAATAGTATCCAATTCAAATTTTCCGGTATTCGGTTGAGCAGCAAGACAAAAACTACACAATGAATAAGGTTTTAAGTTAGAGCTATAGCTATAGCTAGTTATAGCTAACATTTAAAATTAGGGTTTCAAAAGATTAAGGGTGTGTCCCAAAACGCGCACTTCTGCACTTAATATTTTGAGTGCACAAGTGCTTCCCAATGAGCAGTGTGAAAAAAAAATGTAGTGCGCAATGAGCACTCAGTGAGCAAGAACGTGAATGATGCTAAACGGAAGCTACGTCGCTTCTTCGGAGCAGAAACCGGAGTAAATGTCTCGAGAAAACACTAATTTTACAGCAAACAACACAACAACAATAATAACGCAATGAAACACAACTTAATCACTTGTTTCAATTGGCGAAAAGCTTTGTCAAGGGTTGGTGATAGTGTTGCGATCAGTGTTAAAAAGTATTTCCTGTAAGTGTGTAGCGACTGTTTGATTTGAGACAGTACTACCCGGTCGAAATTTGAGCATTGCACAAGTAAGTGCGCTCTTGGACCTCTATTGTACTCATCAGATGCACAGTGATCATTGGTCGGTCCTATCTTTAAACACGCCTACAGGAAGTGAAGGAAGGTTTCATTAAAGTGAATCCACTACAGCACTGACAACCTTAACCTAACAACAGGAAATCCTTCCCTATTCATTGAGGTCAAGCTTTACACCGAGGGCCAGAGATTATTTAATAACCTTGAGATGGTGATTTCGGGTTAACCCGGTAAAGATATATATATATACAGCCTGGGAAAAAAAAAAGAGCCTTCAAGCTGCTGGTGTTTCCATCTTACTTTCATTGCTATGGAAAGCCTCTCACCTCTCAACCCCTGCATCATCCATCAGACCTTGATGAAAAACTCCATTACCCCTGACAAAGCGCTGTTCGGATCACATGGCTCCAGGCTGAGAAAGAACCTCCTCTGATATAAGGAGCATTAGGAAAAAAGATGTCCGCCAGTACTTCACTTTGAGGGGAATAGAAAACCCTGAACTAGCTGAGTTTTGGTAAAAGATAAATGTCCAATCGTGTAATAAGTTCTTGTGGTAAATCTTGACTATATTTTCTTGCTCAAGTATAACATGTCTTTCCATCAAACTGAGTTGTTCGATTTACTTTGTTAGTAACCTGCAGGGGGCGGTAGAACACATTTGCTGCACTTGAAAACTGCGGTAAGATATTTTCTGCAAGCATTAAATAATTTTGTATCTCATGATTCTCTTATATCGTGATACTCTTATCTCTTGATACTCGTATATCGTTTTACTCATAACTTGTGATACTCGTATCTCGTAATACTCGTATATTGTGATATTCGTATCTCATGAAACCTTTATCTCTTGATACTTGTAGCTAGTGATACTCGTATCTCATGATACTCGTATATCATGATACTCGTATCTCATGATACTCGTATCTCATGATACTCATATATCATGATACTCGTATCTCATGACACTCGTATATCGTTTTATTAATATCTCATGATACCTGTATTTTGTGATACTCTTATCTCATGATACTTGTACATCGTGATACTTGTATCTCATGATACCTGTATCTCATGATAGTCGTAGCTAGTGATACTCGTATCTTATAAAACTATTATCTTGTGATACTCGTATCTCCTGATACTCTTATCTCATGATACTTGTATATCTTGATACTCGTATCTCATGATACTCGTATATCATGATACTCGTATCTCATGATACTCATATCTCATGATACTCGTATATCATGATACTCGTATCTCATGACACTCGTATCCTATGATACTCGTAAATTGTGGTACTTGTATCTCATGATACTCGTTTATTGTTATTCTCGTATCTTATAATACTCTTATCTCATGACACTCGTATATCGTTTTACTCATATCTCATGATACCTGTATTTCGTGATACTCTTATCTCATGATACTCGTACATCGAGATACTTGTATCTCATGATACCTGTATCTCATGATACTCTTATCTCGTGATACTTGTAGCTAGTGATACTCGTATATCATGGTACTCTTATCTCATGATACTCTTATCTCATGACACTTGTATCCTATGATACTCGTAAATTGTGGTACTTATATCTCATGATAGTCTTATCACATGATATTCCTATCTCATGATACTCGTTTATTGTTATTCTCATATCTTATAATACTCTCATCTCATGACACTCGTATATCGTTTTATTAATATCTCATGATACCTGTATTTTGTGATACTCTTATCTCATGATACTTGTATATCTTGATACTCTTATCTTGTGATACTCAAATCCTGTGATACTCGTATCTCATGATACTCATATCTCATGATACTCGTATATCATGATACTCGTATCTCATGACACTCGTATCCTATGATACTCGTAAATTGTGGTACTTGTGTCTCATGATACTCGTTTATTGTTATTCTCGTATCTTATAATACTCTTATCTCATGACACTCGTATATCGTTTTACTCATATCTCATGATACCTGTATTTCGTGATACTCTTATCTCATGATACTCGTACATCGAGATACTTGTATCTCATGATACCTGTATCTCATGATACTCTTATCTCGTGATACTTGTAGCTAGTGATACTCGTATATCATGGTACTCTTATCTCATGATACTCTTATCTCATGACACTTGTATCCTATGATACTCGTAAATTGTGGTACTTATATCTCATGATAGTCTTATCACATGATATTCCTATCTCATGATACTCGTTTATTGTTATTCTCATATCTTATAATACTCTCATCTCATGACACTCGTATATCGTTTTATTAATATCTCATGATACCTGTATTTTGTGATACTCTTATCTCATGATACTTGTATATCTTGATACTCTTATCTTGTGATACTCACATCCTGTGATACTTGTATCTTATGATACTCTTTTCTTATGATACTCTTATTTATGATACTCTTATGTTGTGATACACATATCTCTTGATACTCCTATCTCACGGTACCCGTATCTACTGATACTCTTATCTCATGAAATAAGTATCTTGTGATACTATGCATTCTAGTAGCACCCGCCTCATTTAAGAGAGGAGAATATTGTGTCAATATTATGGACCGGTGCCATCTTATCAGCATTTATTTTCATTTCTGCTGCCATATTCGAACAGAGAAAGTGAAAGTAAACTTTATTGATTATCGGTTAACAGTCCTTGGTTATCTGTGGATGTATGGAAAATGTTACTTTCACAGTTAAGAGTGGTTGGCTTGTGTCCTGAGAAGTTGCCGGTTCAATCCAGGCTCCGTACGAGATTGTGGCGTTGTGTCCCTGAGTAAGACACTTAACCCTGATTGCTCCTGATGATTCACCTGGAGCACTGCATTGCAGCCTACTCCCATCAGTGTGATTGTGTCTGTGAATGCGTAGCTTCGGCTCATTCTTGTTCATTGTTCAATATTTCTTTCAGCTCCATTTTCTTCAGCTTCTGGTCTCTTAATCGAATCACTTGGTCATTAATTAATTAAAAAATAATACACAAATGTAATGTTAAAAGATGCTTGCTAGTCTATGAAGACAAGCTGTCCTTGTGCCACACTAGTGGACAAATGAAGGAACTGCATTTATTAAAATGAACTACATGTTTTGAGGAAATACTTGTGAAAAGAAAGTCACTAAAAAGAACTTCTTCGCCATCACTACCTGAGAATGTCACTGGTCTTTTGAAAAGTCGGTCTTTTTGGACATCGATTCCTGAGTCCAGTCACACAATTTTAGGTAAAATCTTTGTGTTGTGAAATGACGCATCGAAAATAACGCGAGATTTCATGATTTATACGAATATATGTATATGAATTTCACAAGATATGAATGTTAAGAGATACCTGACTTACTTCATACCAATATGTCGAGAAAAAAAAAAGTTAAATCAAGAAATTCAAAGGTTTTTTCAAACCAAAACCAATATTGGGTTTCAGCTTGTTTTGTATTCTGTCTCTTTTGCTATCCTGTTAATTATAAAGAATGTATTGTAGTTAAACAAGGTTTATGTGTAGTATTATGGGAATTTAATGCGGTAATTGTTTTTAAATAAACAGTTTCCGTGTTCAACCGACATCATTGACGCACGATCATGAAAAGTTGAATCCCAAACATATGCGTTGTTGTCACAAGTGTCCTTGACATCAATCCGTCTGACATTTTTGACATTTTCCCTTCTAATGTCACACTTCTGACAGCATCCGTCACGGAGAGTGGCTGAGCTACTCTCAGGCCTGAATACTTCGGTGGCGTAAACGTCGGACGCGGACCTTTCGACGCCACAGAATCGTGAATCTGTGGCCGTCGGCGTTGCCTACTTGTCACTGTCATTCCTGTCCATTACGTTTCTGCCGCTCTCACAAACCCTTCACTCAATCGCTCATCCTTCACGTCCACGACCGTCTGTATTTCTCCATCACGTCAACCCCACCACTTTCCTATTCCCGTCGTCTCCCGAGTCGCTCCGGCGAAGGTTCAATTACTCATAAGTGACCCTCGTACGCCTCGGACACTCTAGATATGCTTCCCATGGCCTTTCGTGATCACCCCACTTCTGAGTCCATTTGTCATGGAGAGTGGGAAGCTCCTGTTTGGACCTGGTATCGATCGCTGGTGTTGCTTGGTCTACACATGGAAACATAAAAATTGTTGTTTTTTTTTAATGAAAAACATTAAATTATTACTGCTGCTTACAACTTTTATTGCTTCGGATTATAAGGTTCCAGGGGGGTGTCAGTACTTGGGTGACTTAGGCTAGTCTGTCAAACTGAACCTGAGAGACCTGGGTGTTCAATTCAATTCAATTCAATTTTATTTAAAGTGTCTTATCATAACAAAGTTATCTCAAGACACTAATTGACTAATCAAGACGTGTTGTATTTGACAAAGACATGTCTCTAGTTCAACACTGGAGAAAACTAACCAGAAACTTTTTCCTTCAACTGAGAAAAATCTCTAAACTTGGGAAAATTATGTCACAACACAATCTGGAGCTTATCCAACCATCCATCCATTTGTGTCTTCTCGTTTAGACTATTGTAACAGTTTATTTTCGTGTCTAAACAAGAAGGATCTGTCTCGCCTGCAGTAAATACAGAACTCTGCAGCGAGAATTCTGAGCCGCTCTAGTAGAAGAACTCACATCTCTCCGATCCTTAAAACTCTTCTCTGGATGCCAGTTTCTTTCAGGATCAATTTAAAAATTCTGGTTCTCACTTTAAGAGATAAAGCGCTTTGTGACCCTGGTCTAGAAAGGCGCTTTACAAATAATCTTTACTTATTTACTTACTTATTCTTCACTATAGTATAATTTTTGGCTCATTCTTTTTACTTATTTGAGGCGTTGTCACAAGATTCAGTCTCTTCAGAATAATTTCTAAAGTTTAAAAAACATATTAAAGTTTCCAACTTTAAATCTGTGAAGATAATTTCTAATTTCCCTTCTTTGTTTTTTTCGGCGTCTATAAATCCATGACATGAACAAGTAGACTTTGTTGTCGATCAATTTGTTGGCAATTTCACACACCATCTTTTTTTTTCCTTCTTCTTGTTTTTCGTGCATGGATTTCGACAAAAAACCCTTCCACCACCTCTTACCGACTGCCAATCACTGTAATAAATTGAAGCCGGAGAAGCGGCAGACTGCTCGAATCACAACAAATGAAAGAGAGGAGCAGAAAAGTTAGCATGACAAAAGCGCTAGCGGGAGCCTCGCGGCGTCAATCACCGCTAAGTGAAAAGAGGAAACTAGAAAACTTGTTTAACAATATGAGTGTTTAGGAGGAGAGTCGTCTGTTGTTGTGTTTCGAGAAGTTGTGAGTCAACGAGATGCGTATCTTTTTTCAAATCAAAGCAAAATTAATTAACGCGGTAACTTTTTGTTTATTGTGTTAAATCTACTGTGACCAATGCAATCACTGGAAGCTTTAGTGCCATAGTATGGATTTCCACTAAGTAGAAAATCAATATTTAATACATCATTAGCGTGTTGATCTTTTTTTCACGATACTCAATATTCGACAGCCAGTTTTTTTCTTCTATTCATGTTTTGCTATGTTTTTTTTATTAACATAGTTATTTTATATTATAAAGTTAAATTAAGTATGTATAAAATAAAAATAATTATATTTTAAATTACAAATATTCACAGAGCTTGTTAATGTTTGTATGGCAATTACATTTCTGGCCACTAGATGGCAGCAGTGATCACGTCCTCCGTAGCTAAAGCAACAGTGAAATCCTGTGAGATATCCGATATAACTGAGGACGAGAGGATACAGTCGACTCCAGGAGCTTTTAAAGCTGATGTTTGGACATATTGTGGTTTCAAAACAAGTGAAAGCAGTTATGACTTTGTCAAGAGTCACGTTGTCTGTAAATTCTACAACATCAAAGTCAAGTACTCGACAATACTACAAATATATTCTTGTTACTAGAGTATCTCAATATTTTGAATTGTTGCCCCTGTATCGTGATACGCATCGTGTCGCCAGATTCTTGCCTATACACACCCTAGTTTCCAGGGAACTGCAACCCTGATAAGGAAATAAGTAGTTTAAAAAATGAATAAATAAATGAACGTATTGTTGTCCTTTGATTATAGTGAGAAAAGGCTAAAACGTGTTTATTGTATTGTTGTTAATTCCTGGCAATGCTAAAGCGTTGGAGCTAATCTTTTGTGTCCTTCGTTTTATCCGTCGTCTTCGCATGCGTCACGGAAACTGCTGAAGTTTTTTAACCTGGAATGATTTTGTGTCTTAATAAAGAAAGTCTCTACGACCTTCTTTGCGACTCATTTGAAAAAAAAAAAAAAAAAAATTATTCTATAACCCTTAATCTTTCACAATATTTCTTACTTACTTACTGACTTGAAAACACAACAACGTTTTTTCCTTTATTTTTCGAAATATTCAGATTAAATCTCAGAATTTCTTTTACTTTTTACTTTTTTTTTGCCAGAGAAGTACAGCACCATCTGCTGGCCTGGCATGTGTAATTCGCCTAGACTTTTTCTTGAAACCTCTCCGTGTTTATGGAGAATCTTGTTATTAAAAAACCCAAGAATAAGATGTTTTTTAAGTGTTTCTCGTATAGGAACTAAAACATCAAGATTATTGTATAATATTTATTAATTTCACTAAATTTGACCAACTGTTTGGGCGAATGCTGGCTTGAATAACTAACAGCAATTCACCAACCAATGCTGCTTATTCTATGTAATTGTTAATAGAAATATTTAACATTTACTACAAATGTACTTTTTTTTACATGAATACATGCTTTAAGATAAGGTTGTTGGTCACGTTTGAATGTCTAATTTCTGTATAAATGAAGCTCTGATCATCATAGAACCCTCTCTTTCACTCGGGTCCCGAGTTCCAAATCGGACTCATACTTGACACCACACGGGAACATGAAGTCTCCTGCGTCATCCGCATCAATCAGCTGACATTCACCGCCATAAATCACTCTCCAAATCAGTCGATGAAGCAGCTTTTTTTTTTTTGATTCCGCAGTTTTCTCTCTGCTGGTCAGAAGCGGCCGCTCTGGCAGAACTCCATACGGACAAAAATCATTCCTTTCTATTTTCTTTCTGCTTTCATTTCCATTTCGTCTGTTTCTAATTCGACTCATGCTGAGCTGCTAATTTGGAGAAGCTTCTCTTTCAAATGACTCATTTGCTTTCTGCAAACCATATATCTCCAAAAGTGATGTTTAATACGAAAGAACATTATGGGTTGTTTTTTTTCTATAATGGAGACATGGAGAAGTGGAAAAAACTAGCAACTTTAAAATGTAATGTAATAATATTACTGGAAATGTGTTTTCTTGTAGAGTTATCCGTTAATTTAATTTGTGATTTGAAATTGAATAAAATGTTTGCACATAATGTTTAATTTCCTTAAACAAACAGAACATAATGGAAAGTTGTAATTGGCTGTCGAAAGTTTTTAAATGAGAACAAAAGGAGCTTGTTGAATGTTAATATCTGTTTTTTACAGAAATAATAGTCATGCTATAGAAATGTACTTTTTTTATACGCATCAAGGTGAAAATAAATAATAATAATAATAATATAATAATAATAATAATAATGTTTTACTGTTGCAATTTTCAACTCAACACAATATTTCAATGTTAGTCACGTCCAGCAGCACAAAAATGTATATACTTACCATTTTAGGGGCTTAAACAAAAATCTGTCCATAATGTAGTGCACCTGCCAGGCCTTTAGGAGGCGCTGTTACGTTCAGGCAAACCGAAGAAGCCGTCGGTTTATCGTTGCGAGCAGTGGCGGCCCTACACTGAACCGAATAACTTTTTGAATTTCTTATAGGCAAGCGCCCCAAAAAGCGGGAAATGTTTCGGGTATTTTTGTGATTAATTAATTAATTAATAAATGCAAAAAATATAAATAATTCTTGAACAAAAATAAAAAAAGAAATGTAGATTTTGAGGTGCTTTACAAATAAAATGTACTTACTTACTTACTTATGGCAACCACAACACAAAAAGGCCTAAATGATAACCCGGGGGAAGTTGCAATGCCGATAGCAGGGATCGAACCTTCGGCCTCTTGATTAAAAATGATGTTTTCTACCAATTGAACTACAGGGTCAGTGTTGCTACAGTATATGGTCTGTCATGCGTTCTTTTCGTTTTCGTTCCTGGATCAACCAAAAAAAAATACCTCTTTGGGCAGCTGCCCGGTACAGCCTTTCCTAGAACCTTAACTCGATTATGGGAAGAACGATGACGGACAAAAATGTTTTTTAGGATATGGTCGAATTTTAAAAGGTCTTGAAGATGCAAAACTCTTTCAGATCCATTTTTAAAAATGGAACATTTTCTGATAACCAAAGGCCAAGCTGACATCGTGCTTAAGACAGATACAGATTGACGTGGACATTCAATACTGTGAACTTTCACCAATTTCTTCAGTTATAAAAAAGACACTTCCTCTGAAAATTTAGGAAAATCTGCAGAAAGTTTTAGGCAATCATTTGAAGATGGATATGGGTCACAGTGGACGGCATGTGTCGCCTCACTGTCTTCCACCGTTACACAATTAATCATCAAGCCTTTGGCAAAGAGGGCCAGTTGTGTAGATACTGATTGGATTTCGTCCCGATTGGGTTCAGTCCGGCAGCATTCCTGGCATATTCCTCTCCGTCTGTCTTCGTCAACCCCGGCCCCGGAACAACCGTGGATTGGTCAATCTGGCGAACATCCATCTTTCAACACGTTTTTTTTTTCTAGGGTCTAGTTCATCGCACAAACACAGGATGACAGACGTGAACTCTTCCAGATCTCAGTTCAGAGATGACCACCAAGACTCTCGCTGATCTTCTCAGACCTGCCCCGAGTCTGAGCGAGCGAGTCCGAACGATCGGCCAGAAGGCAGTCGCACATGATTAGTGTTTCTCCGGAGTACGATCGCTCACGTCGGCCTCATCCCTCAGGGGGAAGATTGCGGGTCAAGACTGTGAAACCATCTATTCTGGGGTCGAGTGAACAATACTGATCTCCAATCTTGGCATGAAATATAATAACCCTGCTTTTTACTCCTTTCTTAATAAAACAGAAGCACAGATTTCAATGATATTTTCAGGAAGTGTTGATTATGGTACGAGGGACAGATAAATACAGTTTATTTCAGTATCAATTTTAAAATTCTGGTTCTTACTTTCAGATCTATTCATGGTCAGACTCCTCCTTCCATCAGTGATCTGATCCAGCCTTACACCCCAGCTCGGGCTCTGAGGTCTGTGGATCAGAATCTACTGATGGTTCCTGAACACGGTTCAGGACCAGAGGAGAGAAATCTTTTCAGGCTGTTGCTCCTAAGCTTTGGAACAATCTTCCTCTCCCTCTGTGTTTGATGATCTACTGACTCCTTCAAGAAACATCTTAATACATTTTATTTGTGCTTTTCCCTGATTTTCTGGGACTCCTGTGTTTGTCTTATGTGTCTTGATCTTTTAAAGTATATATTTTAACTGTGTTTTTGATTGTTAAAGCGCTTTGTGACCCTGGTCTAGAAAGATCTTTACAAATAACTATTACTTACTTACTTTACTTACAATACTTTTTAAAGTGGACTTTAAGGGTGTTTTGATGTGTATCCTAAAGTAACTTTAATGATAAAACGTGAATTTAAATATCATGTTTATGTATTATTATTGATTAATCATTTTATTTCATATTTTAAATTGTATTTAACTCCATAGTGACTACAGGCTTATTGAAACTGGACGGTTCCTCTCAAAATAGTATAATTTTTTAACAGTACTTTATGTCAATTTTACTTTCTTGACAAAGAGCAGGAAGTTACTCATCGAACACGTTAAAAATCCAGACGATCTCAAGCGAGCCAGTGGTTCTTTTGTCACGATCTATCCAGCGATGCGTTTCCCAGGATCTGATGCGTGTCTTCCAGCTAAATGAAGCTCGGCTGCATCACCACCCCTGAGGAAACGGGCAAAAGTTACGTCTATGAATTAAATTTTGTAATCCTTAAGCAGCGATCTGGACCTTAATCTGCCCTTTTCTCACTGTCATGATATCATACACGGCGATTTATTACAACACAAACATGTGTGTTGAGTCGACACAATGTGACGTCCTTCGCAGCGTTACAAGGTACGAGGCGATCCGAGCGGTGCTTCCGTAAAAGAAAAAAAAACAAGCCGCCGTTGGCAGTCGTGGTACAGATGGGTTTGTCTCGTGTCTCTAATGCGAAGATGTGAACTGAAGGGATGTTTGTGCGCAACAACATAAACAAGCCGCTTCCAGAGTAATAGTCCATTTTATAAAGTTTCCAAACAACTCGTGACGCTCTTAGTTTGAGGCCATTTGTGCTTGTTTCTGCTATTTAGGTCTTAGGTTTTAAAAGAACTAAAAAAAGAAAAAAGCGTTTTTTTTTTCTTAACATGCATTAGCATTATGAGAAAATTTTAACCTATTTTTGGCTTTAAAAAAAAAGCATTATGAGAAAATTTTAACCTATTTTTGGCTGTAAAAAAAAAGCATTATGAGAAAATTTAAACTTATTTTTGGCATTAAAAAAAAAGCATTATAAGAAAATGTAAATGTGTTTTTGGCTGTAAAAAAAAAAGCATTATGAGAAAATTTTAACCTATTTTTGGCTGTAAAAAAAAAAGCATTATGAGAAAATTTTAACCTATTTTTGGCTATAAAAAAAAGAATTTTAAGAAAATTTAAACGTATTTTTGGCTTTAAAAAAAAAAGCATTATAAGAAAATGTAAACGTATTTTTGGCTTTTAAAAAAAACATTATGAGAAAATTTAAACGTATTTTTGGCTTTAAAAAAAAAGCATTATTAGAAAATTTAAACATATTTTTGGCTGTAAAAAAAAAACCATTATAGGAAAATTTAAACTTATTTTTGGCTTTAAAAAAAAGCACTATGAGAGAAATTTAAACTGATTTTTGGCTGTAAAAAAAAAGCAAATTTTTGTTCATGTCATTATTTGCCAAAATCTGTACTGGTTAGCTTTCCAGTGTGTCCCTCACCACCTGCTCCAAATACCTGTGTAAGAAAGTAAGAGAGAGAAACAAAAAAATGAGTTGAAAAGTCAAAATAAATTTCATTTGTTGAACCTTTAACGCTAGCTAACGTCGCAAAAACCCACTTGTGTTGCTAATGCCTACGTTAAAAATAAAATGAGTTTAGGCATTTTTCAGATATTTGTAGTAGAGCAGAAACTAACGATAACTTCGACTTTGAAAGGAAACAAAAGGTGAGTCACTCAAGAAGCGTAACCATGGTGATGATAGCGAAATTCATTATTTAAAAATAAAGGTGTGTGTAAGAGCTGTCGAAGTGTCAAAGTTCCTCCTGCGAAGAGTGCGACTTCTACGAACTGGAAAAAAAAAGTGACACCCGAGGAAGACGGATACTGAGAACGTGAGACTTCCCAGGAGCAGCACGTCTGAAGTGATGCGAGGGCAACGACACAGAAGGCAAATGTGTTTCTCTGATGCTCCTCGGATGACGGCGGGCCACGAATGCGAGCTCCGGTCTGTGCACGAGAGCAAGAGCAGCTGTTTAAAAGGTCAGATTATTCATAGAAGGAGCAAAAAAACAACTCAAGGAAAAGATAAATGATGAGACGGGAAAAGGCCGGAGCCTAAAAATAAAATGGAGGCACTGGAAGGAATTTTCATTCTTTTTCTTTCACCTGCATGTACTTTTACGATTATTCTTTCATGATATTCATTCCAAATAAATCTAATATATATACAGCAAAATATTCCTTTAACCCTTGTGTTGTCTCTGGGTCAAGGTGACCCAAGGACCCCAAAACTAATGCGTTTTTTGATATCCCTTGTGTTGTCTCTTGGTCAAGGTGACCCAAGGGCCCCAAAACGAATGTGTTTTTTGGTATCTCTTGTGTTGTCTCTGGGTCAAGGTGAGCCAAGGGCCCCAAAACGAATGTGTTTTTTGGTATCTCTTGTGTTGTCTCTGGGTCAAGGTGACCTAAGGGCCCCAAAACTAATGTGTTTTTTGGTATCTCTTGTGTTGTCTCTGGGTCAAGGTGAGCCAAGGGCCCCAAAACGAATGTGTTTTTTGGTATCTCTTGTGTTGTCTCTGGGTCAAGGTGACCCAAGGGCCCCAAAACGAATGTGTTTTTTGGTATCTCTTGTGTTGTCTCTGGGTCAAGGTGAGCCAAGGGCCCCAAAACTAATGTGTTTTTTGGTATCTCTTGTGTTGTCTCTTGGTCAAGGTGACCCAAGGGCCCCAAAACTAATGTGTTTGTGGTATCCCTTGTGTTGTCTCTGGGTCAAGGTGAGCCAAGGGCCCTAAAAACAAATGCGTTTGTGGTATCCCTTGTGTTGTCTCTGGGTCAAGGTGACCCAAAGGTCTGAAAGCAAATCGGTTTGTGGTATCCCTTGTGTCGTCTCTGGGCTCAAGGTGAACGACCTCCACCACTGCATATGTATGAAAAGCCGGGGAGGTCGTTTATCTTGACCCAGACACAACACAAGGGATACCACGAACACGTTTGTTTTTTTTGGCATATGGGTCACCTTGACTGTAGTCATCCAAGAATAAAAGATAATTTGAAGACAAAACAAGAAACAAATGAGTGGCATCATTGTAGAAGTTGGTATTGACTTTTGTTTATTTAACATTGTTTATTTTTACGGACACAAACCCAGCTTTGGTGATCAGTGGATGATGTCGTCTACATGTGACTCATCCCAGGCGGTCAGAGGCGGATAGATAAGTGACCCGGTGGGTCCTGAACCATTTGGAGATTATCATGGATCGTGGTTTTCCCGGAGTACATTAGTGACCCATCGAGGGTCGATCCTACTGTTGAGATCATGTGTGTCATTTTCAGGCCGGACCACCGGGACAAAGTTCACCGAAAAACATGTGCGACGCTCTGTCCTTTTTTTGGGGGGGCTTCAAATCAACATCTAAAAATCTATTTAAAACCCAGTACATGTGAATTCTGAATTAAATGTTTCTTGTGAAAGTGAAAGTCTCCTGAAAGTTTGCAACAGTAAAACATTTTTTTTTAAATGTAATCAATTTTAATTTTGCTAAGGTTTTAATACAATTTTCGTTATTTTTGAAGCCCACGCTCTACAGCCGTCCCTCAGTCTGCCTTTACTACGAAAAATTTAATTTTCTCAGGCAACTGTGGATAGACAGTCACTACTGTTAGCAAGTTCAACAAAGCTAACACGATTAGCCACTGCTTAGCTAAACAGACAGTACACAGATCAATATGTTTCTACATGTTAAATAATATCAGATAGTTAACTGTAAAACTTTTTTTTAAATCAAATAATACATAAAACGTTTGATAGCAACAATGAACTGTGGCGTACCTGCGGATAGACAGCGATCACTGAAGGCAACACAGCGTCATCAGTGAATGCAAGAGAGTTCACGTAATAAGTTATTACTCACTGTTCAGCATCAGAAAGAATTGTCCATACATATATATATATATATATATATATATATATCATATTTTAGTAATATCAGGCACTTTATTGTGTCCAGTTTTTTTTATTTTCTATCATTTAAATGTAATATCCCTTAATGTGACAAAGTTTATCCAAAGCACTTTCCTTTTAATGGGTATTTTATTTATTTTTCAGGCAAAGTATTGTGATATATTGATGATATACCGCTTGCAATATATTATAATATATTATCATTATCGTGGGCCAAATATCGCCACAATATCAACCAGTGAAAGTATGAGTTACTCGCATTGACCTAGTAGATACATTTAAAATATCAGAGAGAAAAAAAACCATAAAAATCATGATATTGATTTAAACATTTGTATTTAATTAAACAACTTTTAGTAAAGTAGCATTTTATTTTAAAAAGTATATAAATAAGATCTCAAGACACATTTTAGTTGTATACAAGTGAGAAAATAAAACAGAGTATTCATGCCTATATATTTCATATATTCACTCCTATGTTTACACATATATACAATACAAACTAAATATTTGAGTGAAGTTCTCTCAAAAAATGTAATGGAGAAAACAACCCATGAAATGACCCACTTTTGAAATATTCCTGCTTTTTTTTTCTCACTCCCTCTCAGTGAACTCATAGCTGTAGTTTAGAGAACTGTTATCATTGAAAAACCTTTTTTCACTTTCTTCTAATTACTTTTTTATTTAATCACATGTATAATCCAGGAGCCATTTTACGGCGATGACCTTGTAACTAGCGATGGGTTGATGAAGCTTCATGAAACAGTGTCATGAGGTTCGGAGGTCAGTAGGTGGCGCCATCAGCTTAAACATGATGTGAAGTTTCATTCAAAACAAAGGAAAATAGTGCAGAGACCGCCATCTAGTGGACTCTGAAAAATAATGACTACTTGAAACACTGGGTTCTGGGTTCAGAAGGTGCTTCTTCAGAAGTCCTAGGAATTACTGTAATGATGGGAATACGAGCGCCTTGGTTTATCCTTAAGTGATGGATTGAGGAGAAAATAAATAAGAAGTTCAGAGTGATTTCTGGAAAAGGATCAGAACAATTCTTCATTATTCTCCAACCAAAAGAAATCAAATTCTTAACTGTTTGACAAAAGGAAAAAAATAGTCTTTCTTCTAGTCCTAATACTGTGGAACTTGTCCAGAAGCTCGAATCCTTATTTCTTCTGACATTTGACGATGATTGATGGTGATTACTGTCTGCATGAGAAACCCAACAAAAAAAAAAAGAGAAGAAAAAACAGCAGTTTAAATCCTCCACTCGCACACGATCCATCAAGCCTGTCTCCCAAAATCTCTCCGACAGTTGTTCGCTGGGTGTTTGTTAAATGTTGACAAAACGACATTCTCGCCATTTGATTTTATCGTGCTTGGCTCGGGATTGTCAAAGTTCAGGAGCGAGGGAAGAAGGTGCATCTTTTTTCTTTTTCCTTTTTCCTTGTCACTATCTCGGTGACCGCTGGGATTTCTGACAAACCTCTTACGTCGACACAGTCACGCTAGACTCTCGACAACACCCGGGGGTTTTGTCTGTTAATCCCTCTGAGGAATTGTACTGCACTGCAAAAAATACTTCCCGATATTTCTGTTGTTCTGCTTTCATTTCAGTAGAAAGATAAAGTCTTTGACCATATTTCGAGCTAAGCTGTGTTTTCTTAGCGAAGAGACTTGAATTAAGATGGAGTTTATTGTTTCTCCAGACCCTGCAGGGCTCCGATAAATTCCTGATGAATGGTGTCCTGGGTGTCGTCGTCCCTTTTCCGCCCAATCGCAAGATAAACTCTAATCACTAATGTCTTCTTGCGCGCCGAACATTGCATTACCAGCAGGCGCTCTCTCTCCGTTTTTATTTTCCCTGATTACAGGCCCATTTGTCCCAGTCCGGCACATTAGCCACGTAGCATCGTGAACAATTAATGATGGTAATGAGATTACATGAGCGTCGTTGCTGTGGTCGCCGGGCTCGGATAAACATGACTTAATAAGAGTAATACGGTGGCGTCGGTGTAAGGTAATGACCGGCGTCAGCGGCTATTTGCGTTTGTGCCAGAGGTCGCCGGGAATTTGTAAACACTGCTGGAGTAAACAGGCCGTGTTTCGTCTCCTAAAAGATACGCTAACACGAGTACATTTTGTCCGTGCTACTCGGGAAGACGACATTTGAGAAGTTGGTGCCCCCTTAGGAAGATACTATACGATATTGCGTTGTAGATTTACCTCATCAGATCTTAATCTTTCTTGCCCTGTGTTTGGGGGGCGCTATTCCTGTAAATTAGGGGTTGTCAGGCCAGGGTTGAAGACGGGACTAAGACGCAGAATTAAAGCAACTCAAGCAAGTTCATAACAAGGTTTATTTACCTGATTCATGGTTCATTTTAATGAAGCTACTGAAGCTCAGTTGTCTTCGTCTTCAACTTCGTGCAAAAAAAAAACATCCAAGTACCTCCATACTGACCATCTCGTATTGAAGCCACGACATGAGAAATTGTTCCGGTAAAAAAACGTACAGTAATTCAGTCTATATTTTAAGCTAGTAAGAGTGAATAGAAAACGAGTCAAATTTGAATTTTGAATCACTTTAAGATACTAGGAGCAGGAACCGTGTGATGTTTTTAACATTGGTGTCAAGAATTTAGGAACAAGGTGACCCAGAAGCGTATGGTTACAAAGTCACACATAGAATTTAAGAACAGAATTAAATACAAATGTAATTTAATGAATACAAGCAGAAAATCAAAATCGTCCACTAGAAGGGGATAAATAACAAGGAGTCCACTTTCTCAGTCCATCATGAAATAATTGTCCATAAGATCTTAATCTTTCTTGCCCTGTTTTTTGGGGGCTCTAATCCTGTAAATTAGGGTTTGTCAGGCCAGGGTTGAAGACGGGACGGAGAATTAAAGCAACTCAAGCAAGTTCATAACAAGGTTTATTTACCTGATTCATGGTTCATTTTAATGAAGCTACTGAAGCTCAGTTGTCTTCGTCTTCAACTTTGGGCAAAAAAAAACATCCAAATACCTCCATACTGACCATCTCGTATTGAAGCCACGATATGAGAAATTGTTCCGGTAAAAAAACGTACAGTAATTCAGTCTATATTTTAAGCTAGTAAGAGTGAGTAGAAAAATGAATTGAATTTTGAATCACTTTAAGATACGTAGGAGCAGGAACCGTGTGATGTTTTTAGCATTAGCGTCAAGAATTTAGGAACAAGGTGACCCAGAAGCGTATGGTAACAAAGTCACACATAGAATTAAAAAATAGAATTAAATAGATATGTAATTTAATGAATACAAGCACAAAATCAAAAACGTCCACTAGAAGGGGATAAATAACAAGGAGTCCACTTTCTCAGTCCGTCATGAAATAATTGTCCATAAGATCTTAATCTTTCTTGCCCTGTTTTTGGGGGCGCTATTCCTGTAAATTAGGGGTTGTCAGGCCAGGGTTGAAGATGGGACGCAGAATTACAGCAACTCAAGCAAGTTCATAACAAGGTTTATTTACCTGATTCATGGTTCATTTTAATGAAGCTACTGGAACTCAGTTGTCTTCGTCTTCAACTTCGTGCAAAAAAAAACCATCCAAGTACCTCCATACTGACCATCTCGTATTGAAGCCACGACATGAGAAATTGTACCGGGAAAAAACGTAATTAAGTCTATATTTTAAGCTAGTAAGAGTGAGTAGAAAATGAATTGAATTTTGAATCACTTTAAGATACGTAGGAGCAGGAACCGTGTGATGTTTTTAGCATTAGCGTCAAGAATTTAGGAACAAGGTGACCCAGAAGCGTATGGTAACAAAGTCACACATAGAATTAAAGAATATAATTAAATACAAATGTAATTTAATGAATACAAGCACAAAATCAAAAACTTCCACTAGAAGGGGATAAATAACAAGGAGTCCACTTTCTCAGTCCGTCATGAAATAATTGTCCATAAGATCTTAATCTTTCTTGCCCTGTTTTTTGGGGGCGCTATTCCTGTAAATTAGGGGTTGTCAGGCCAGGGTTGAAGACGGGACTCATGCAACTAAAGCAACTCAAGCAAGTTCATTATAAGGTTTATTTACCTGATTCATGGTTCATTTTAATGAAGCTACTGAAGCTCAGTTGTCTTCGTCTTCAACTTCGTGCCAAAAAAAACCATCCAAATACCTCCATACTGACCATCTCGTATTGAAGCCACGACATGAGAAATTGTTCCGGTGAAAAAAACGTACAGTAATTAAGTCTATATTTTAAGCTAGTAAGAGTGAGTAGAAAAATGAATTGAATTTTGAATCACTTTAAGATACGTAGGAGCAAGAACCGTGTGATGTTTTTAGCATTAGTGTCAAGAATTTAGGAACAAGGTGACCCAGAAGCGTATGGTTACAAAGTCACACATAGAATTAAAGAATATAATTAAATACAAATATAATTTGATAAATACAAGCACAAAATCAAAAACATCCACTAGAAGGGGATAAATAACAAGGAGTCCACTTTCTCAGTCCGTCATGAAATAATTGTCCATAAGATCTTAATCTTTCTTGCCCTGTTTTTGGGGGGCTCTAATCCTGTAAATGAGGGGTTGTCAGGCCAGGGTTGAAGACGGGACGGAGAATTAAAGCAACTCAAGCAAGTTCATAACAAGGTTTATTTACCTGATTCATGGTTCATTTTAATGAAGCTACTGGAACTCAGTTGTCTTCGTCTTCAACTTCGTGCAAAAAAACAACATCCAAATACCTCCATACTGACCATCTCGTATTGGAGCCACGACATGAGAAATTTTACCGGGAAAAAACGTAATTAAGTCTATATTTTAAGCTAGTAAGAGTGAGTAGAAAATGAATTGAATTTTGAATCACTTTAAGATACGTAGGAGCAGGAACCGTGTGACGTTTTTAGCATTAGTGTCAAGAATTTAGGAACAAGGTGACCCAGAAGCGTATGGTTACAAAGTCACACATAGAATTAAAGAACAGAATTTAATACAAATATAATTTGATAAATACAAGCATAAAATCAAAAACGTCCACTAGAAGGGGATAAATAACAAGGAGTCCAC
Organism: Callionymus lyra; assembly: GCF_982586985.1. NCBI lineage: Eukaryota > Metazoa > Chordata > Actinopteri > Syngnathiformes > Callionymidae > Callionymus > Callionymus lyra. The sequence goes on along the minus strand of NC_141835.1, from coordinate 9,988,945 downwards.
TTTCTCAGTTCGTCATGAAATAATTGTCCATAAGATCTTAATCTTTCTTGCCCTGTGTTTGGGGGCGCTATTCCTGTAAATTAGGGGTTGTCAGGCCAGGGTTGAAGACGGGACTCAGACGCAGAATTAAAGCAACTCAAGCAAGTTCATTACAAGGTTTATTTACCTGATTAATGGTTCACTTTAATGAAGCTTCTGAAGCTCAGTTGTCTTCGTCTTCAACTTCGTGCAAAAAAAAAACATCCAAGTACCTCCATACTGACCATCTCGTATTGAAGCCACGACATGAGAATTTGTTCCGGTTAAAAAAAACGTAACTAAGTCTATATTTTAAGCTAGTAAGAGTGAGTAGAAAATTAGTAAAAATTTGAATTTTGAATCACTTTAAGATACGTAGGAGCAGGAACCGTGTGATGTTTGTAGCATTAGTGTCAAGAATTTAGGAACAAGGTGACCCAGAAGCGTATGGTAACAAAGTCACACATACCAAGGTAGAATTAAATGCAAATATAATTTGATAAATACAAGCACAAAATCAAAAACGTCCACTAGAAGGGGATAAATAACAAGGAGTCCACTTTCTCTGTCCATCATGAAATAAGTAAGTAAGTAAGTAAGTAATTTTTATTTATATAGCGCTTTTCCAGACCAGGGTCACAAAGCGCTTAAACAATCAAAACAATATTCAATAAAGTATATACTTTAAAGGGCAAGATAAAACTGAAAACACGTCTTAAGATGTTTCTTAAAGGAGTCAGTAGACTCCATCAAACGCAAAGAGAATATAAAAAACAAAAAGGAGCTGAAGAGGGGCAACAGGACACGAGAGCCGCTAGAACACAAAAATACAAAAATTAGAACTAAAGAAAAACTCGACAAAAAACAACAAAAAGCGCTGAGAGAGAAACAGTCAGGATTCGTGATACAGTGTTAAGTACATTACACCCTATTAAATAAGAAGTACTTAACCATTTTCTTGTCATTATCCATTTGAAAATGACTATTAACTGCTAAAGTGAATAAACGTTATTTTATTTTAACTTGGAGAGTGTAAAATGTCTATGTTTAAAGGACAAAAAAATATGTTTTGTTGCTGTCGAAACTGTTTTGTGATTGAAAAAAGCAACATTTTTCAACATGAGTGTGAGGTTGATTTTTAAGTTCATTTCTCAGGGCAGGTTGTTTAATTTTCAACAGTGTTGCCTCTACTTACGTCTGAAAATGGCCTCGGTACCACGGGGAGGGTGAGAACCTCAATTTGTGTTTTCGTCGGTTGATTTAGAAACAACACGCCCAGCGATGATTCTCTGCAGTACTATGGGGAGACCGAAATTTACCCATAACCCCTTCATCACCCGGGAGGTTTAGCCCGTCTGTTAGATGGTGAACGTCACTGTCGATTACGATTCTCGTGTTTTTACACCTTTGAAATTCCTATTTCGACAGTCAAGGCGCGGTGTTAGGGTTCATGCTAAGAGGAGAATTTGGCAGAATTTCATCATGTCTCTCGGCGCTAACGAGAATACATCCAATTTGCATTCCTGTTTTAGCTCTGATTCCTTCTCGGACAACTCCGCCGGGACATTTCTGGCTGTTTAAATGCAAAGCGCTCCGCTGTGGTCAGCGGCTACCTCATTGGAATATAAACCAAACAACTTAGCAGAGAGAAAATTTAGACCGACTTCACTCGCTGCAGTTTTAATACCCGCGTTTACATTCCGAGCTGACATGTTCCTGATTGGAAAAACAAATTATTCCAAGTCGCAAATTGGACCAAAAGCACACAATCAGTCATATCTGTGAGCAGAGCCTCTGTGAGTGCTAGGTTGGTTAGATTCAATAAAAGCTGTATGAACATCTGAAAATTATAGTTATTTTCAAGGTAGGCCTGGAAATTAATTTTAATCAAACAAGATCCACTCTTATTTTGCTTTACATTACCTGTGCGCTCATAGATTGATGGAATATTTTTTGAAAATGTTTTTGATTGAAGGATTGTTCCCAGGTTAAACACATTAAGAGGTACAATTTTTAAATATATTTTCCCGTATTCTGAAAACCAAAAAAATTATAATATTTTTACAATTTCCTAAATAAATGGAAAAGCAACCACCGAGCAGCTCATTTCCCTCCATAGAGTAACTTTTTTTTACCACCTAATGTTCACCTTTATCGATCAAAAGTTTATTTTTTTAGCACTTCAAATATTTTTGACAGTAAAAACCTCAATTGTTGAGCGTCCGGGAACTCGATCGCCCAACACACACAATACAAGTTTTCGGAAGGATTTTTCTTCCCCAACTGAGAGTGACAAATTCTCAAACAATTCATGGTCTTAAACCCAACTGGTTGGGGGGCCACCGGAGGTCAATTCTTGTTGAGACTAGGCCACAGGATGGTGGGTGGCTGTCTTTAGAGAGTTTTTTTCAGCAGGTCATCAATCATAATTTTAATAAAAATGTATCAATATGACCCAATTTTCTCTCAATACTTTTCTCTCTTTACTATATAAATAAAGCAACTATATTATCAAAGACACGTATAGTATAAAGATGCTTGTTCGTCCCTCAGAAAAACAAAATAGTGGGCCCTAGAATATCCTCTCATAAGGCATAATTGGCCCGCGTGCCCCAAAATTTCTGTTCCTTCCTTCATTTTCAACTTTTCCTGAAAATGTCATTGAGATCTGTCCATCCATATTTAAGTAAGACAAACAATCAGAAAACCTCGGTGACGGACTAAATGATTTCTTTATCCAAATGATATGTATGTTCGGGAATATCCAGAATCGTCGTAATACTCTTGATCTTCAGGTCGGCCAATTATCCGTGTAGTCATCCTCGCTCACTCCTTCGTCTCCACGGCACAGATCTGAGAGAATGCTCAGACGGCATCAGACTGACAAGTGTTACCCGAGTGTGTGACATGTTGACGATTTGTGTCAGATTTGAGCCGCGCCGGTCGCACAGGTGGAAGCTTTTCTGACAGTGTACAGCGATTGCAAGCGAAAGACATTGCCTGTGTTCATAAATGTCAGAAGCGAAGACTGTTAAAGTGATAGTTCACACTTATGTCGACTAATGGTTAGGATTAGTTTAAGGGTGATCCGTTCCTTTTTGGAGTTATAGGCGGAAATGTGTCCTTAAAATGGATGCAATAAAAAAGGCAAACTTAGAAACTTTCAAATACCTTCTTCTCGTCTGTAACCTCCATCTTTTCCTGAAACCTCGACATGGGAAATTGCCCCAAAAATGGTACAAGTCTATATTTGACTCGAGCTCCGAGTGTATAAGAAGACACTAGATTCATGGATTTACTCTTGGAGTGTTTCCTGTCCGTGTAGCATGTTAGCCTTTTAGCTTCAGCTAAAATCAAGCTTAAAATATAGGCTTGTTAATTATTTTCTTGAACAATTCCTCATGTTGAGGCTTCAATACAAGATGGAAGCTACAGACGAGCAGTATGGAGGTATTTGGATGTTTATAGGTGTATCTTTTTGGACGAAGAAAATTGAGCTCTTTTCGCGACGGTTATATGGACATACATTTTTGCCTAGAACGCTAAAAAGGAACGGATTACTCTGAAAATAATCCCAACCATTAGTCGACATGAGGGTGAGTACAAAATAAGTGAAACTTTATGTATGTGTATGTATTTTTATTTAAAACATGTATTTCATGGCACTAATAATATTTAGAATAATTAATATAGATTGTATCATCTTGTTCTTTCTCTTTATGTTCTTGTTCTTCTTTTATTTTGATTTATTTTTTAGGAAAAATTGCTGTATTTTCTGTGGCTATTGGAAAAAAACAATAAAGTTTTACCTTACCTTACCTTACCTTAATATGGGGTTGTATATCCTTAAAACTCTTCACTGGCTTCCAGTTTCTTTCAGGATCAACTTAAAATTCTGGTTCTTACTTTCAGATCTATTCATTGTCAGGCTCCTCCTTACATCAATGATCTGATCCAGCCTTACACCCCAGCTCGGGCTCTGAGGTCTGTGGATCAGAATCTACTGATGGTTCCTGAACACGTTTCAGGATCAGAGGAGAGAAATCTTTTCAGGCTGTTGCTCCTAAGCTTTGGAACGATCTTCCTCTCTCTTTGCGCTTGATGGATCTACTGACTCCTTTAAGAAACATCTTAAGACGTTTCTATTTGTTCAGGCTTTTCCTTGAATTTCTGGAACTCCTGTGTTGTTCTCAGTATTATCTTGATCTTTAAAGTATGTAGTTTTTTGAGTATTGTTTTGATTGTTTAAGCGCTTTGTGACCATGGTCTGGAAAAGCGCTATATAAATAAATTTTACTTACTTACTTACTTACTTATATTTTCATCATACTTTCAGCCGTAAATAGTCATTTATCCTCTTTTTGTTCATTTTTAGTGAATTCATCTTTGAAAATACTTTCTTTACAAACCGCTGCACCTACCACTGACTTATTATCCACCATCTTTCCCTTTTCTTTATGCTCTTAAAATATTTTTTCTGATTCTTCACCATCCCTCCCTTCCTCTTAATGATTACCATCCTTCTTCCATATCGCCTTATCATATTACCCCTCTCTCGACTCTCTTATCCTCTCCTCCGGCCCTCTCTGTGTATCAGTAATAACACAGTTTGGCTGTGTTCCCCCCAATTCCAAAAACTGTCACCTTGTATTACCTCACGGTTCCTACTGGCGGTCCCCGAGGCTTGTTTATGTGCACTCGCCTCCATTGTGAGCTCCTCGCTGCTGCCAGCACATGTTCAGACTTCAGTCATTAATATTCAGATCCTGATGATATTTTTCTGCTGGAGATATTTGGAGGAATATCTCTTCCTCCTGTTTATTTTTCCATCTGAAATCATTCCTGTTTTCCAGGAGACTTGAACAGACATTCAGTCACCAGAAATATATTTAAGGCCCGGGGGCCCTTTTAAGTGTTGTTGCGAACTAATCGTAAAGTATTGTGGTGTTTTGTTTTTTTTTTCCTTCTGTGTTTGCCATGCTTCTCATCTGGCGTCTGCCCTGGAGGCATTTTTATGATCAGATAAAAGTTGTATTAGTAAATTGTGTCGCTACTGTTTCTCTTGGGCCGGGTTTAAAGGAACAGTCACACGTTTTTAATCAAGGTATAATGACAATTTTCTGATAATTAAGAAAAAGCATGTTGTAATTATGATAATCATGAATTTTTATTGGTTTGAGTTATATGTTTCAAAAGGACATATTTACTTTACTTTAAGTTTACTCAAATAAGCCATTGTCATGAGTCTACATGTTCCTCCTTGTGTTTCCGGTTTTATTGTGAAATCAGCTCCCTTCTGTGTCTGTGCTAGTCTTACTTCCATGTCAGAGTAGTAATTGTTCCCAGCCATGTAACGTTAGTCCCGCCCCCAGCTGCTGCTGATTGCTCCCCTGTCTTCTTAAGCCCCCACTCTCTGTTACGTCCTTGTCTTGTCGTCACCTTTTTCTAGTTCCTGTATCCCGCTAAGTATTCGTACCTTGTCTCGTACCCTTTTCCCTACCAAGACTCCTTCCTGCCTGTTGTTGTATTGGACCTGTTTCTGCCCCTTGACGCCGAGTTTGCCTTGCCCTTGTTATTGCCTCTTGTTGCCGAATTCTGGTCTGTTGGATTACGCCTTTGCCTTTCCCCACGGAATAAATTCAAGTCTTTGCAATTTACCTCTGCGCCTGGGTTTCTCCGTTCTGCACCGTGACAGCCATTAAGGAAAAACACTAACCTTTGTATCTGAAATTCATTCTAGTCTGTGTTTTTTTAAGTTTTAAAACCTTTTCTTGTCTCTTGGATAATAACATACGATAGAGTTTAAAGATGCAACCGAAACAGTTCTTACTTCAGACTGACATCCTATAAAAGGGTCCTGTATTACTCTCCTTGTACAAGTAAAATTGTTGTGACTTGTTCAACCCAATTGTGATCGCTGTTATGTCTGTTATTTCTTTGACCTAACATAAAGTCACTTTAATGGTAAGTGAAATAAGATAACTGTCCATGTGGCATGCTAAAATATATAAGGAAAAAATAAGTTTTTATTTTTTTATTTTGATTAAAACAAAAAACATTCCAGATGCCGACATTCTACATTTGGAACTTAAACACTTTTAGATTACACAAGAATGTGTAACTAAACTAAAACGCCTAACTAGCATTTGGAGTTTAAGAACAAGTTTAGTAATAGAAACATAATAACAATGGAATCATCGTAAAGTGTCAAGGAAATTCTCACAACACTGTTGAATCTATCATTATGAATCCATATTTTTTAATTATAATAATAATAATTCTACTTTACCCTAGACCTACACCTGCTAGAGCGCACAACTTTTATTTATTTTTTCATATTAAGAGGATATTGTGTCAACTTTATATTTTTGATTTGGGCAAAGATATCTGGGAAGCTAAATACGCCATGTCCAAGTCTTATATCCACACCATCCTACTTCTGACACCAACTGTACCCAAGACTGTTAAACTGTTTCGTCCACCCTGTCATCATTTCCGACTCCAGAAACCTTTGGGTCGACTTTATTTGTAACTTTTTGAACCCTTTTAAAGACCGGACTCCCCTTTTTTCTCTTGTTATCACAAACTACTGCTACGCTAACTTGCTAGCACACATTCAACAGTGAAATAGTGGATTCATTTTTCCCTTTAAGTTTTATTTTGTTTGTGTTTTTAAGCCAGCTGTTTTCAATTTAATTGTATTCAAAACAATGGCTTCAGTAACTCTAAAATTGAAAAGGTTGTCAAGGGTCCCGGAAGTTTAAGCCAGTACGTCTTTATTTTCTTCCCCTGTAATAATAAACTCCAGTTGGTTCTTTTCTGCCTCTCGCTGAGCTTCTTTAATTCATGTTTGAATTGATGTTTGTTGTTACTGCTGTTTCCCTACGTTGGTCTGAGCGGGAGTTTATTGAGCGGGCATGTAATATTTTTATTTGTTTTCTACAGCCGAGGTGAAATAAATATCATATTTGAGGGAAATAGCAATCGCTGTTTTGATGTAGTTTGTGCACAAACACTGTTTTTTTTATAGTCTGAAAGGAGAAGTTCTTTCCTTTATTGCACACAGAGTGAAGGTAAAATATAAGCTTTTTTTTTACGGTTCAAGCCGTGAGAATGCAGAGGTGATTAGATGAGAGAATTTTCGTATCCCGAGGCAATTTCTCAAGTTTTCCCATTTCAACAAACTTGATCAAAATCAATCATTAGCTGCCAGATTGTGTTTCCGGGACACGGTGACAACGGTGTGTTCAAGGTGCCCTGGAAGAAAGAGCCAGAACAAAACATGCAATCATAATATTATTTATAGATCTATTTTTAGGATCCAAATAAAATATTGTTCACCGGCTGTCGATGCGACAATTTGTGTTACTGTCTATGTTTGTAGTGAAGATGATAAATCCTTGTGGTTGACTTTCAGAATATAAGTACTTTAATCAAGAAGTTAGTGAAATAAATAATCACTTTCCTTCCTCTTACTTCCTGAACTAATGTTCCCCGATAAAATCGCCTGCAACTTTCCGGACAAACTATCACCCACATTAATCATTAATTATACTTATTTATACTTTTTTAGAAATACAACCTATGGTTTGTTAAGAAACAAATTATCTTAAAATAAATAAAAAGGTATCTTACTTGGACTGAACAGTGAATTCCCTTTGTTTGTTTTTAAATCATGTTGAAACGTAATGAAATAAATTACTTAATTGAATATTTCTAATTAATTATCATTATTATTTGTTTTGTCAATTACTTCTTATACAATTTTTTAACACTTGTTAATGTTCCACTTCACTTTAACCTTGAAAAAAAAAACTTAAAGGTGTAGGTTAAGTTCAACACACAAATCTTATTCAGTGTGTATTAATGTTAAAATGGCATTAAAGCAGCAATACGTAAGATTATATACATTGTTTCTGTCTCCCTCCTGTGTAACTACTGTGTAACTGCAATGTCTCAAATACCTCCGTTGCCAAATACTGCTTGTGCATCTGTTTAGAAAATAAGATATACATTGTTTTTGTTGTTCAAAATGTCTCTCAGTACTTAATTACACAAAATTAATAATCATTATCCTAAATATGGGTAAAAATAAGGAAGTATATCAGTACTATCAGAGTATTGAACGGTTGAATTATACTTCACATTTTTTCAAATGTTGTACTTTTCTTACACCTTAAATAGTTAGTTTTTTTAATAATTGAACTTGAACTTTTTATTTTTTTTTAATCATTGGTAAATTAATAAATTAATTTAAATAATTTAGAATGTGTATATATTGTGTATATAGTATATAATGTGTAATATTAAAATAATGTGTTTTTTATACTTTGCTTGCTTTATACTTTTTGGTATTGTCTGGTGGCACTTTTATACCAGCATTTAAGTTCAATTTTAAGGGCTTTGAAATATAATACATATTGAATTTATGAATGTATTGTTGAATTATTGGATTTAAAATATCAAACTCTATGTGAAACTCTTAAAAAAAGAAGAAATAATATATTAATATTCATATTATTGAATTAAATTATAGATTTTCTGGTATATCAAGTTAAAAAATATATATATTTTGCTACTTTAAGTTTAACATTGGTAAACGCTTGTTTCTTTATCAACACAATTGATGGCAGGGACAGACTTGTGGGGCATATGTAAATTAAAAATAACCCTTAACCCTTGTGTTATCTTAGAGTCAAGGTGACCCGAAGGCCCGAAAACAAACGTGTTTGTGTTATCCCTTGTGTCTGGATCAAGATGAATTTACAGGGCCTTCGGGTCACCTTGACCCTGAGATAACACAAGTGTAAAGGTGGAATAAAGAAAAATATGTTTGCTACAAATGGTTAAATTAAAACACAAAAAATACCTAACATTAATACAATTATCAGCCAAACTGCTCCAGTTTTATCCTTCATGAATATTATATTGAATTGTACTACAACTAATAGTTGAATATAAATTTTATCAAACTGATAAAGTCATTCCAAGGTTGTTGGCTAACCTGACCGGCATGGCTGAAGGTTTTGA